>NW_022601408.1:3123104-3179136 GCF_009176505.1 Sitodiplosis mosellana
CTCTCTCTCTCTCTCTCTCTCTCTCTCTCTCTCTCTCTCTCTCTCTCTATTTCCCGCTGTAAGTTCCTATCTCTATACTCTGTCTCTCTTTTTATCTGGATTGTTGGCGAGATATGCGTAGGTCAACGTTAAAATTGTTTCCATTATTTATCGTAATGAAATCAATGATTATGTAAAACGTTCTTCAGCATTTTTATCCATCAGAATAACCAAATATGTACCACCACAAAATAATAAACCGAAGGTCGCTTCGTTTGCTGCAAACTCGAATTTTTGGTATAAATTTATGTGTGAGTGTGTCTGTATGTGTGTGTATGCGTGCGCGGGAGATTGTGTGTTCCACATTTCAAATCTAATGTAATCTCATCAGCAAGCAACGCCATGGGTCATCCGGAATTGTATTGACACTTGCCCATTGCTTTGAACCAAACAATAGGCGATTATACATTTACAAAGCGTCTACATTGGTTTGTGTTCTGATTGTGAGTGACAAAAAGCATTTTGTGATTTCGCTCTCGTTCACGCATTTTCGAATGAATCAAATGCTCAAAATGTGTTAGCGCTTTTGTGTGTTTCCATCTCTGCCCTCTCTCTCTCTCTCGCTGGCTTTTTTCGCTGCTATTTTTGTGATTGTCATTGTAAGAATTTATGCAAAGTAATCCATTGAGAACTTTTGTTCATTTTAATTTTATTCGGGGAGGATCTTTAGCCCATTTTCGTCTATCTGTATGTTTATTAATGCCAAATAAAGATTTTTTTTTCACATCTTTTGGTCGTTAAGTGTGCACAGAATGCGGGAAGTAAAGCAACGACTCGGAAAAATGGACGCATTTAATATTTCCTTCAAATTTTTGTTTATTCATTTCATCGTTCTTTCATCCGTTCATTCATGTCTCTTCTCATCCATCGCACGAAACGACTAAAAACGATGAGCAACTAGCTGTCACAGTCCAAATGGTGTCCAGTTTAACTCGTGTTTTATTTCACACACACACATAAAACTCGAATATGATTCCAATTTGTGAAGTAAGGTTGGGAGCTATAAAAGAAGGAAATGAAACAAAGTGAAGGAAAACTATGGCAAATGAAGTGAATGCCAAACGGAACGCATGCACAATGTTTCCTATTCAAACATATGCAACAAGTATAAATTATGTGCAGAATTTTGAATGTGCACATTTGGTAGCCCGTTACATTTGAAAGCTCTCGAAGGATTTATATGGAGTCGAGTATTTCCATGGCATTTCATTTTATTTATTAGATGAGCCGTATTTTTATTGTCTGTTCGGTTCATCACGACCGAGGAGAATTGGTCGAAATTAAAAGATTTCTCCTCCGTTCTTATCTCAATACATTTACTTTGCCAAATTTGTTTGTCGTTGGTGCTCTTTGGTGAATTTGTTTGATGTGTGCTTAGTTGTTCCGGTCGCTAACCGAAGTGGCCACGTAGGCGTGAAAATTTTATCATTTTTTTTGTCTTACATATCTCGCCACTTGGTTCATAAAATAACGACAGTATGTTCAGACAGTTCAGGATGGCTTTTCCCACTTGTACACTATGACTCGCTTCGTATTTCACAAAACTCATTTTACGTTGCCGTTTTATTCAATTTCATTGCGGCAGAAAGCAACTTCAGCTATCAAATAATAATAATCATAACTGAATTTCCAGCATTTTCACTTTCCACTTCGGTCAACACGTACTTTATGCTATCTCACTCTCCCACTCACTCCCTCTATTTCTATCACTAGGCTGCATAACAAGATAACATGCCATTTGCTTCCATATCGAGTGGTCTTCCGTGAACAATTTCATCCTCCAATCGGGATTATTTAAACACAAATTGTCGTCAGAAGTGTGAAAACGAATGGCGCCAGTCAGCATAAACACACACGCGCGCACAGGCATGCACACGCACTCATTGTTAATATCCGATAAAATATAAATGATTCTATACGTTTGGTGCGTGTGTTGTTACACCAAAAAGTTATCAAAATACTCGACTTTTGGCGAATGAAATTGTACTAACATTGCATTAATTCATCCTAGCATTCACCATAGTGATAAGAGACGTGCGTTTCAATTTTTCCATTCTGCTCACTTTTTGGGTATTTACGTTATGGTATTTCGAATTTGTGTTTTTTTTTTTTCGCTTCCAGTCATAAACGTGCGAGACGTATGTGAAGTGTGTTGGATGAGTTCGAAACGCCCACTTCGATATCCGAAGCGTATACAATATTGCAGTTATTTTCACGGTACTGACAGCACCGTTTCTGCCTTTCATTCTCTTTTTCCTTTAATTCTCGCTCCTTTTGCAAGCGACAAGCGCGGCTGACAACAACCGTTTGCCACTACGAGCATGGACGTGTTTCTTTTTTCACATGTATGGTTTAAGTTTTCCTTTTCGTTTTTCTTCTTCTTCTCCCTCTGCTATGGCAGAAAAAAATGAAGTACACTCATAAGAAGACGACGTCGCTTTTGCCATGTCATCACCAAGTGAAAAAGATTACATAAAATAATATGTACATTTTGTTTTGTTTTGTTTCGAAAATTAAATTCTGGCAAACGACGTAATATTGTTGTGCATGATTTGATTTAATATGTAAATTCAATGTTTTTCTCTTTTTGGATTTTGTGATCAACGTCATTACAATGACTGAACAGCGTGAGCTCAATAATCGCACACTTAAAGTCAAACAATTACATTTCATAGCTTCTTATTTGCAGAATTTTACATTTCTCACATGAAAGATATTTCTCCCTTTCCCTCACCCCAACCAGTAAACCTTCCAAAATGTTATACTCTGATTTTCAAATGCTCGTTTGAATGGGCATCTCTTGAACCCTGAAAAAAAACGGAATTATATGATACCGTATTCATTTTCGAGGTAGGTATGGGCTCTATACTCGTATAATACACACTCCCATAACTTCTCTAATATATGAATATTGTGCGACATAGTAAGATTTTGTTCCCCAAAATTTTTGGGGATGCTCCTTTGAACACGATAAGCATTTGAAAGTGATGGTGTAACATATTGGAAAGTTTACTGGTAAGTCTTTGCGATTTTTGCATTTGGGCGCGTTATTTGAGGCGAACAAATGTGTGTGACGGCCTTTAAGTTTCCAAACAAAGCGATACACAATTCCATACAGATCGGTTTATTAAATTAGGCAGCGAACGAAATGTTAAAATACGATTATGAACAATTTCAAAAAATCATTTCAACTTGGATATTACTTAAAGTTCATCGGCAAGAAAAGTTATTCTTCATTTGTAGGGGGTTTGTGGAACGGCTGCGAAGATGCAGATGAGCATTAATAGTCATCGTTTATTAATGAACAAAATTCTTGATTATTTCTTTTCTTTTGTTTTCTTTTTGTGTAGAATTTGTGTGCGCTCGCACATATGCGTTTCAATTGTAAAATGGTTGAAGACTCACCCGAATGTGGAAGGATGGATGAAGTGAATAAGTAGACAATTATTGCAAAGATACGGTTACCAATTTATCTGCACGATGCTTGCAAAAATTTTCCATAACCCAGGGCCTCCGCGAGCGCCGAAGGGCGCTGAAAAGGCGCGAGAGCGCATTTTTTTTCATAGCCGCGAGAACGCCGAAGGCGCTCGAGCGCATATATTCTCCATAGAAAAGGCGTAGAAAAAATAGAAAAGAGCGCATTTCTCATGGAAAAAAATTGTTGCGAGAGCGCCGATATAGCCCGAAAAAGGCGCAAACACTGATGTGATTCTTATATTACACTAAGAAAAACATGTGAACAGTCTTTTTGTAAATATTCAAAGCAGAACAAAATAAAAGCGAGAGAACTATAAATTCTTAGTCTCAAAAATGATCGAAATATTAATCAACGTTTGTACCACATATTATACGAATAATTGCTCCTTGCCAATGTTAGCAGTTTTACGGCTTCTGTTTATTATTTGTGAGATAGAATAAACAAAACGCGGTACGTCGCTAAAACCGAAAAATACTATGCAGTAAGTATATGTTCCGTCACTCGCGCCTGCTGTCGCCGGCTGTGATACTGTTTTCCAATAATTTTAGCTGCTGAAATTGATAATGTTTATTCGGGACTTTGTCATTTGAAAATTTAACTCTGGCTTAATACTTTTTACCAACGAATTGTTTACGAAAACGTGTAACGATTAAAACAAAAAAATACTGCAGTACGTTTCAAGCGAAACAGAAAATGATTTGGTCATCGGTTTTTGGTGTTTTGATATAATGTACAGTCACAATTCGTCGTCGAGTCTCACTTTTCAAATCCGATCAATATATCAGTCGAATCGAACAAGTGCACGACAAACCATCTCTGTTTCATTTATTTCTTGAAAAGAGGTTTAGTATATTTTTCCATTCACTCTGATTTTCATGAGTCATTAATTTTTAAAATGGAATCGAAATTAAAACTCATAAAAAATTATCTGCGCAATTCAATGGCACAAGAGCGCCTTAATGGTCTTGCAATTACATCTATCGAACATGAAGTTGCAGAAAAAATTGATTACAATGATATTATCGAAAGTTTTGCAGATTCTAAAGCACGAAAAATGAAGTTAACTTGAACAGATTTTGTTGTACTTTGAATAACTTATTTAAAATATGTATCACACCTCAAATTCGATGCATTTTTATTTTATTGAAAAAAATTATCCTCTTTTTCTTTCTAAGTAAAAGTCGCTGCGACATATCTTGCTGCGAGGCGCCGAAGGCGCTCGCGGAGGCCCTGCCATAACCATTTGCTCAATACATCATTTACCAATAAGTATCGGAAAAATTGCATGTGGCTCTTGCATTTGCTTCGATATATTTGTTTGTGTGTGAGTGTGTGCGTGCGCTTTGTCATTGCCGCATTTCAGAAGTATCTTTCGAATTGAACGAAGGAGCAGTAGCACCCATATTAAATTGGTTGATAAATGAGACGTAGATTCCACTTTTTCTTTTGTACTTTTCAGCTATTACCATTATCGGAATGATATACCGGCCGTCCTTTACGGCCAACACATGATACAATTTCCCACGAATTATCTCCAATGCTCTTATTGGTCGGATCAATGCTCGACAATCAATGTGCTCAGTCTAGTCCCACTTATTCTTGTTCATCTACCTCTCTCGCGCTTCTTCTGTCTTTTTTTTTTATTCTTTTCTATCAACGAAATAGATTCAATTGGGTTTGTATTGATGGTAGTTTGCTTCCCAATTGGAATTTCCAACTTTATGATCAAACTTTCTATGAACGAGAACCAATACAAATTATCAGCAGACATCACAACGAACACTAAACGAACTTTGTTGGGCTGCTACTCCAATCGCTGTCACTGCCACTGCAGCTAGTTTGTTACGCTTATTATGAGTTTTGTCGTTTCCATTGGATTTTATTTTTGTTCTTGTTGATGGCGCACCCACAAGACTTTTATGCGCATAATGATTACGTGCTGCTCATCTTTCTCTATCTGAATCTGTCGATACATATTTTATGGTAAGAACAATATCGTCGAATTACCAAACATTCATCAGCAAGACCACATTCCCGATATGCCATCGATGGTTACGTGAACATTTCATGCTTATGCTACGTTACGAACAACAATGTCAATAGAATTGCTTGTACATCGTACGCGATGCGCTTCGATTTGAATCGACTTCCACGAACCGCCAACGTTTAATATTGTCAGCGTACAAGTGTTTTTGTGAAATTTGTTCTGCACACAAACTTCCAAATAGAATAGCGAGAAATATGATATTGAATCATTTGAGCGTTAAAACGCGGTACCAGTTCAATATTTTTATCAATTAAGTGATTGACATTTTAAGCTTCGATGGAAAATCGTTTTTGACCATTCGCTAAGATGCACGTCTATTGCATTTCTCACTTACAGATTCGTTTACAGTGAAATCATATCATCAGTGTACGACTATGCAACATACCTGTCAAATGTATCTACTTTAAACACATTCATCGATGTGAACTTGAGCTAAAATACCATTCCATGACCAATTAAATGTTTTTATTTCGTGCCTTAATTGGCCTATGTTAATAGCCATTGATTATATGTATACATACAAGAAAAAAAAACGTCTGATTTGCTTTTAAATCGTATCATTGGGCAGAAGCAGTGTGTTTGTTTGTTCTGAAGTCATGTGAAATTGTGACTGACATAAAGTAATTTATTTAACGCAAATAACAACTTCTGATGCTCTTGATTTGTGCAAAAATTGCATTTCTCTGGCATTCAAATGAATTTTTTGGACCATTGAATACCGTTAATAAACAGAAAAAAAGTTGACATCGCCAAAAGTTTTCGCACTCTGTGTTTGTGTTCGGTAAAGTAGAAGTGACGAATTATTCCAGCGTGATGTGCACCATTTGTTTTTTTTTTTATGCTATGATTAATAATAATTGAACACAATTAACAATTTTCACAAATTTTTCTTTTCTCTCTATTTTCTCTTTCTCTTTTTGCAGGTGCTGTTTCTATGCCACTGTGAACAAAAACCATAATGGGAATTCACAAGTCCATGTCCGGCAAGTGTTAACGTTTAATGTCAAAAATGAATAGACGCTCGAAATACAACAGTGAACATTTAATTTGTAAAATTTCGTAATCGGTGTGATAGAGGTCGAGGTGGTTAGGTGTGTGTGCGTGTATGCCAGTTCATTTTTCATAATAGTTGTCCGCCGACCGTTCCATTTTATCCGATACATACAATCGCAGCAAACCTTTAGCGATAATTGATAATTGGCACCAGATGTGTAAATTGTGTTAGGTACACCATTTAGCATCGGGCATTTAAGAGATCAAAGCGTCCAGACTATGTGACTACAAAAGAGAAAGCAGTGAGCAGTGAGCAGTGAAAAAAAAGAAAGAACGAAACGAGAGAGAGGGGGAGAGAGAGAGAGAGAGAGAGAGAGGGAGAGAAAAAGGATCACATTCATGGTTGACGAAATGCCTGTGCTGGTTGCATTTACAGATTCAGTGCCTTATTCGTCATCTTCAAACGATGCAAACGAATCGTTATTTGTTACGTCTCCGACCACAACCGCTGCCGTGGCCGAGGATCGATGGGTTGAATTAACCATTATGTGCATCAAAAGCATCATATTCGGCACTATAATTATCGGTGCTGTGCTAGGAAATGCATTGGTCATCATTTCGGTCCAACGAAATCGTAAATTACGTGTGATAACCAATTATTTCGTTGTATCGTTAGCAATGGCTGACATGCTGGTCGCTCTCTGCGCCATGTCATTTAATGCACTGCAGAATTTGCACGGAAAATGGATTTTCGGCCCATTCATGTGTAACGTGTATAATAGCCTCGATGTGTACTTTTCGACTGCATCAATTTTGCATCTATGTTGTATATCTGTGGATCGGTAAGTATTACATCATTCACATATTCCAATACTTTACGATATTCGATTCATACATTCCCTCCCTACATGTACGTCGCATCAAAATGATTAACCATTTTCATTTTCGATTACATTTTTGTTTTTTTCCCCGTTTTAATCTCTTTCTTTTTCGTATTGGTCGCTCTTATCTTTGACCTGATGGTATTATTCATTGAAGCGTAGTTCGTTGGCAAAATGAACACATACACACACATAGAACTGAAGATAGAGAGAAAAAATATGAACGAGAGAGTACAACAATTTACAGAATCTCTTCAAAACAATTTTGTTCCATTTCAATACGACCACTGATTTTCAATCATTTTTTAGATACATGTGCTCCTCGTTTGCTCAATTCGCGCCAATTTTTTCCCTTTTTCATCCATCTATTCTGTTTGATTTACGCGAGCACATAACATGGCCAGATTTGCGGAGAAAAAAAAAAAACAAAATATAGCATCTAACATTTGAAATAGAGAAAACGTTACTAGGTTCTATATCATGTATCGGTTAAAAGCAAAGGGAAAAAAAATGGAAAATGCATCAAACACAAACGAACGGAATAAGAGGAAATTCGTAAAATAAAATGGAAACAAAAACACATTTTCCACGACATATAATCGAAAATGTGTGTTCCTTTTTTGCCCAGCAAAATAATTACAACAACATCCGAACAAAAAAGAAACTACATACTAACTGAATATGTACTCAAAACTTGTACGAACAACACGTTTGTTTACCTTGTTGAAATCAATTGAATCGTTTAGATACATACGGAAAAATAAATAAAACTGTACTATATTGGTATTATAGTAGCTCGAAAATAGTTTTTTTTTTGATTCCCATCATCCATTCGGCCGAAATGTTTACTCAAGTTTGTATGTCTTTTTATTTAATGTTTAGCATCTTTGCCTTTCGTTTCCCTTGTTCACTCAAACGATTCTATTTTCTTTTCCTTTCAGCTACTATGCAATCGTCCGGCCGCTGGAGTATCCACTTTATATGACAAATCGCACGGTGTTCTTTATGCTGGCAAATGTATGGCTACTGCCAGCTTTAATCTCATTCACACCAATTTTTCTGGGCTGGTACACAACTACCGAATCGTTAAAATACCAAAGCGAACATTCTGACGAATGTATATTCGTTCCAAATAAAACGTATGCAATAATTTCAAGTTCGGTTAGTTTTTGGATTCCGGGCTTAGTGATGATCACTATGTATTGCCGCATTTACAGGTAATATTTCGTTGCCGTTCCGTGTTCATTTTAGGATTATTCCAATAGTAGCCGGATCGGTGCACAATCAAACCCTCGATTTTTAAACAGATTTCATTCAAGCTAATCGATTTAACGTTTTGGACTCACACGCTTATTCGTATATATTGGACACCGACACATTTTACACTTACTTTTACAAATGGTTTATTGATTGATTTTTTTTTCGGTGCCCTGTCGGTGTGTCAGTTACAAACATAATTCGTATGAATGTTTATATTTAATTATAAAAAAGAAATCAAATTGAAATTGAAATTTTATTTGCTTTTAATATGCTGTGCAAATAGAAATTTGATCAAATCGACGTCAAACAGTAGTATTGTTAATGTCAGTCAATATCTTTTATAGATGCTATCGGTACATTGAATCAAAAAAGTTTCAAAAGATACGTGCTTGATGTGCGCGAAGCAATCAAAGCCAACAGATTGTTATTTGACATAAATGTTTTTCGGGCGTTCTATTCGACGTACAAGTGCTCCATTTCTCGACCATTATCTCTATTTTTACACCTGATGAGATGGTTGATGCGGAGCCAACCTTCCAGTTGATTTAATGCATAAAACAATGAAAAAGAAACCACCCGGCCACATTTCCGTACTCAGTGCTGAAATCACGAAAAATCCCATTAACTTTTACATTCGACTTCATTGTCTTGGGGATATAAATGAATAAAGGCGCTTTTTCACTTTCTGAATGATCAACAAATATTTCGAATGAGCCATTTCGACGGCCATCAAAAATTGTCTAAAGTATTACACAGAACAATGCCACTCTTGTCTGGATTCCTTCTGTGCATTTAAATGTTTATACGAAATATCCAATCAACGATGCCATTAAGCAGCAAAAACGAAAAAAAAAGGGAAAGCTAAACGGAACTCACTGCTCTCACAAACGCCAAATTTGTTCGTTCGATTTTTCGCTTTGTTTTACATTGGCATTCTTTCGTTCGGCCCGGATTACGCTAATAACTATAAATCGACCGTAATTAATTAAAAGAAAAGGGAGATGGTGTGAGAAAGAGAATAGCTTGGGCATTGTTTCATTTGCACGCACTAATTCGCACATATTCACATTCATGCATCTGTTGTTGTTCGGTCGATTGGTAGTAGATTGGGAAATTAAAGCAAAAAACCAAGTGGAATAATAGAAAAACTTTTGCCGAGTAATTATGCCCAACTTATCGAACACGAAATACAATTAAGTGCACCCAATACTCAGAAGAGAATTGCTAGGTCTCTCGCTCACTCACGCACACCACACATAAACACAAAGTAATGCAAACACAAGCATGGAAAGAAGAAAAATACACACACTTATGTGAGCACAATTCTTCATGTGGCATACCTTTTTCAGCTATAAATGCCCGAAATGGACCCATTTGAAGTATTCAGTGTTTTCCCAATTCACATTGAGATAAATCTAATTTTTGATAATTGTATCGTGTGTTGTATAGTAAAGAAACCGTCTACGATAATCATTGCCACAAAACAATACGACGGCCAATCTAGATGGATGGCAAAGCAAAAGCAAAATCTAAAGCAATAGGAATATAGCAATGGCCACGCCAATGCTAACGTCAATGATATTACACGCTTCCGCTGCTCGATATAAAATGCAGACAAATCAGACACATTGCCAAACAAAACAGTCATGCGAATGTTTGTTCATTCTGGCTATTTGTTCAAATCGCGTTCATTTATTTATTCGATAATGTGCACGGCAATAAAAACACTTGGCTCGGAAAGCTTTATTACCAGATACGATCAGATAAGCAAAGAAAGGGCGACTGAAAAAATGGATGTGTTTGTGTTTGATCTTTGTGTCAAATCAAATGCATTCCCAGGTGTAGAAAGAGGCAGGAAAAAAGAAGGCACAACATATTATAACTGGAATTGCGAATGAAAAGAAAAAGAAGGAAGAAGGAAAAAAAACGAATCGCCAAATAACAAACATGAACGAACGTGCTACACATAAAAAGACAGACATTAATTGTTCGATCTACATACACTTAACTTCAATAACGAGAATAAATATTTTATTAGCAAACATTTTTCGGTAAACCATGGACAGAGAAATCTGTCTTTAAGTCATTTTTCTACGTAGTGCGAGAAGAAGACAAAACAGAAATGTAACGTCAATGGTAGAAGTGTGCCAGTACGGTAAGGGCTTAACTATCGACCACAACAACGCTAAGTGTATTTGACGCGCCCGTTTATTCATTCTATCGTCCGTAAATGGCACAGACACACGCACACAATCCACGCACTAAATATCGCACTCAGTTTTGGTGTAGCCAACGACACACTTACAAATTTGTTGTGTTAAAAATATTTGCTAAACATTTCACTTTATGATATCATTCGTGTAATAAGAGATGCGCCATTTCTCATCAAATTTCTTGGCCAATCTATGGCTTCGAATCTATTTAGTTAACTCTGCCGGATATTTCCCATTCAATCAAAATACATTCTTTCCCTCAGTCTTTCCCCCTCCCTCTCTCACACATTCTCACTCTCTTTCCGCCGATTGTTGCTATTTTCTCTGCTTTATGGTAGCGTCATCAGCTCGAGTTGTTTGACTCGAGTGCGGTTCTTTGGTTTCTCAGATCTTGTTGCTGAGTAACCAAAAATACTTTCGTCTTCATGAAATAATTTATGTATATCAGCTACGCTGCGCTTGAAGCCAGTCAATAAACACACAAATGAACCCGTGAGCATAAAAACGTCTTATTAAACAATCGCCGAACAAAACGATACAAGGAAAAACTACCAAACAAAACACACGTTAAAAACGTAACACAGCAGGACGGTACTGTTCAAAACGAAACTCTGCTGTGCTACACATTACCGCTGTGGTACGTTTTGTTCGGTAGTTTTTTTTTTGTATCGTTTTGTTCGGCGATTGTTTAATAAGTCGTTTTTATGCTCACGGGTTCAAATATCATTCATTTGAATTGGTCATCGTTTGCTTCGTCGTCCGTCGATTTCATGACTTCATGACGAGATTGTTAGCTAAGTGATAACTCGACTGGATGGGATACATACATGATTGGTTATCATGATTCGTTCCGGAACTGCATACCGATAAACAGTGTCGAGGGATGAGCAAAGTGAAGAAATGGAGAGAGAAAGAGATAGAGAGCGGGAGAGAGAAAGGAAGAAAAAGAGAGAGAGAGAGCTGCTTGGGACAGTGAACAGACAACCAGCATTTTTCGTTCAAATGCGAACCACTTGTTTAGCGGCTGCTAAATTCATGGAACCACACCGTGAATGCTTCAATCCGTTTCAATCCATGCAATTCCATTCGGTGTGCTCATTTAATGTTCATTGGCACACATTTCATTCAAACGCTTTTGGAGAACACGAAACACAAACAATTATTTCAAGAATAAATTTATACCGATAAACATTTTCATTTCCGAAGACTTGCGCTTCTCCCATTTGCACTCTCTTCCTCTTTCGCGCAATATGTCTTATTATTATTTTGCCCATGCTCTGCTTATTGGCGTGGAGTACTCGTATCATGCGTTTTGAGGTTGGCAATGAACATGTGTGTGCGAGAACTGACTATCAAACATACTTCAGCATACATAAAATATGTATTTTGTGCAGCGTACATGCCGTGTGATAATATGTAATGGTAGCGAATGTTTCGAAAAGCTTTTTTTTTTCCACACCGTTTTCTCTTCGCACCAACCAATCCCCATATCGTATGCATATGCTAAGCACAGTGCCACACTAGAATACTGCTACATGAAAAAAAGAATGAATTGTTATCTTTATCGAAAAGTACATATTGTAAGCTGCTATTAAAGGTGTTTGTTTTCCATGCTTCTTCTCCTGACAACGTTAATATGTCATGGATATCGCTTTTTGTTTTGGTTGAACATCGTAACGGATTCAAAGTGGCACTTTCCTTTGCTATTTTCCATTTAACAGTTAATAGCACAATTTTAAATTTAGATACGTGTTATGCAGCACCACGTTCACAAAACATTCGATCTGCATTGCATTGACAATCGGCTGATAAAGTCGGCGAGAAATTTAATCGACTCAGTGTTCATCTGGGCTCTGGAAATTTCCTATCAAATCTTATACTCGATGCTTCTCACATGAATGACGCACATAAATGAATTACATGTCGGACACATTCTGTTTTAAAGGAATAACTGCAGGGTTGTTTGGCTTTGGGAACAAAGATTACCGTATAAATTATTACTCAATTAGACACACAGTGTCATTGTCAAGGGGCAATCCACTCAAAAGTAATACATAATACCTGCGAAGTAATACGAAGTAATACTAGGTAAAAGTGGTATTACTTTTGATAAAGTAATACTCCTTTTAAAAATAATACTATTGTTTGAAAAAAGTAATACTAAAGTAATACAAGGTAATATTTACATTAGTATTACTAATGCTCAAGACAAGTGCTGTTTTTTTGCTCAGGATAAATTTTCGAAATTTTCCCAATGGGAGCAAAAGGATTTTTGGTCGGTATGGCTCGCTAGGCCGCACCAAATTAGGCCATTCGCCACCATTTATCCGGGTCGATAGTCCCCATAGGTAGGAAAAATTGACTCTCGTATGTGGAAGATTTATCCGCGGATAAATTTTCGAAATTTTCCCAATGGAAGCAAAAGGATTTTTGGTCGGTGCGGCTTCGGAGAAGAAGAACTCTGAAGAAGAGTTCCAATTTTTCCTACCTATGGGGACTATCGACCCGGATAAATGGTGGCGAATGGCCTAATTTGGTGCGGCCTAGCGAGCCATACCGACCAAAAATCCTTTTGCTCCCATTGGGAAAATTTCGAAAATTTATCCTGAGCAAAAAAACAGCACTTGTCTTGAGCATTAAAGTAATACTAATACACAGTATTACTTTTGAGTGGTTTGCCCCTCGGTCATTGTTCAACCCAATCCCAATAAAACTACATTAACTGCTGCCACACTATCACAGCCGTTTTATCATGATAGTTGTGATTTCTCATGGCAATCAATAGCGTCAGTAATTTGGACTGAAATGAGTAGATTCGTTAATGTGATGACTTGGTATCTATGCAGAGCGTGTTAATTATTCATCAACACCATTTAACATAATATCTTGAATTATATATTTGTTCGAGGAACGTAAAAGAATGTATGTTTTCTGTTAATCCTGTATGCGTTAAAAGACAGTATACTGATGTGCTTCGGGCAGTTGACGGTTTCTACGGCTTTCGGGGAACTGATAAAAGAGTAGAGATCTGTCTGCAGCAAAGTTATGGGAGACACCGCGAAAAACGTAAAAAAAAACTTGATGACCCGCCAAAAATGAACATACATTCTTTTTACTATTATGGATTGCAATGAAACTTATTCATACGAAGTTGAGCAAATTTACATCCTCTTACCTCTCACCAATGCATATGTAGATTCATCCAGTCACTCCACACGCATGTAGACAAGAAACCTCGCGCGAGGGAGTGAAATAGACAAATAACGGAAAAAGAAAATCATGAAAACTCCAGATTATTGAAACATCGAACTGAAAAACCAACTTGCACGTATGATAGACGCAAACCATATATAGTATAGATATACTAGTGTATATTGTACACTGTTATATGAGCGCTTGTGAGTGTGTGCGTGCGCTTTTTTCTTGGGGAATTCATCCAGCAGATTGCACAGTACACAGAGAAAGCTTTTCGGAAGTATGAACGGGAACACAGAATAAGAACGAATATGAAATTCAATCAAATCGTAATTTTATTGCTTGAATCAGTACGATTAAATTAGATTATACATTTCTATATCACAGAATATACATATAGCTTCTTTTGTGCTTCTTTAGATTTAATTCTTTCTTCATCTTTTTGACATAATATTGTATATCCATTTTTCTTTCGCCCTGCTTCCTTCCTGCCTTCCTGCCTGCCGTTTGTTCGCTGTATGCATACATTGTTGACGTCGTCCATCGATATTGATATCATCAAAATTTTAAAACCATATGCGGACGTTTTACAGGGAAGCGGTACGTCAGCGAAAAGCACTGAGTCGAACGAGTTCGAATATCCTTTTGAATAGCGTTCAAATGGGTCATAATACACATAATTTTAACCAATATCATCACATTAACTATAATAATCATCCCAGTGACTGTGACCTAAATTTGAAGCTTAAGGATTTAAAGGAGGAGAGCAGTCAGCATTCGTTCAGTAATATTGAGGTAATCCAATTTTCAGATTACTTTGCTGTCAAATTTATCATTTTGTTCGAAAGTATATCGTTTTCGGGGTAACATTGAGCACCGCAACCGACCATAGAATTGAATTGATAGAAAACTCTTATGTTGTTTAATACGAAAAAGTAAAATAATGGCCATAGTAATACTAGTATTGATAATAATAATACTTTAGACTGGTCCAAAAATTTTTTTTCCGAGATATTCAAAAGGGCCGATCGGTTTTCGAAAGTAGGCCTGAAGAAAATAAGTTTGGCATCAAAAACTCGAAAAACTTAGAAATGAAACCACTTTGCAAAGAGGTGTTTATTTTTTTCATTCCACTCGTTTCGGAAGCCATTTTAGATCGCAACATTTCGACCAAAATAATTTTTCCAACCAATTCTTAGCAAAAACCAATGATGAGGTTTTGTTTGACTCGTCAATATTTATAACTTTTACCAAGACATCAGCCCTTGAAAAGACATTCTGGGTCAGTTACAGTGTAAAATTACAGAAAAATGGCAAATTTTTGGCATTTTTTACATTTGATAAGTCACCCAGGCGGTGGACTTTTGTTCAATTTTCGACTTGTTTCGTGTAGCCAGAACCTGTACAAACATTTTGGTACTTGTTAGATTGCGGTTTGGATGGAATTTGGCGACAATTGACCCAGACATAAAAGACGAATTCCAGGACAAAATGAGCAAATCACGAACATGAGCTTCGGTTTGACAGATAATAGCAAACGATTTCTACCTTTTCTGTAACTGGTCCAGAATGTCTTTTCAAGGACTGATGTCTTAGTAAAAGTTATAGATATTGACAAGTCAAACAAAACCTCATCATTGGTTTTTGCTAAGAATTGGTTGGAAAAATTATTTTGGTCGAAATGTTGCGATCTAAAATGGCTTCCGAAACGAGTGGAATGAAAAAAATGGACACCTCTTTGCAAAGTGGTTTCATTTCTACGTTTTTCGAGTTTTTGATGCCAAACTTATTTTTTTAGGCCTATTTTCGAAAACCGATCGGTACTTTTGAAAATCTCGGAAAAATTTCTTTTGGACCAGTCTATAATACTTGCAATGATGAATGGAATTTGTATAGGAAAATGAATTGAAGGATTAGTATTTTATGTTCACGTTAAAAAGAATTCTCATTTCATATGGTACACGATTAACTTTGGATTAGGTTCAACTGGTTGATAATATGGCAGCGGATGATGGTGATGCAGACATTTTGCGGGTACCGTCGCCACCGCAACGTCGATTGAGTCGAAGTAGCATCGATTTACGGGACTTGGAACAACAACAATTACAGCCACACGATCGTGTTGTGCATACAGACAGTGCCCCGTCGATGATTGCATTGGAAAACTTTTATTTGAAGAGCAGCAGTGGTAAAAATAAATCCGAAAGCTTTTTTCAACCGCTCATTTCGAAGACAAATTTCTTGAACAAGCCCTTGGAATGTTTTCATACGCGTCGCAACAACAACAACAAAAAACCAAATGTCATTGATACGCTCACCATCGAAAGTGATAACGAAGACCTTGCACGTTTTATCGAAGATAATTATCAATATTTCAAAAAACAAAACGGTGGCTTATCATCGTCCACATCGCCAGTTATCGCCGGCTTTCCTTTGGCTTCGAACAAAGCAGCTGAACGAGCAAGCCGAAATCTTCAACTACAAGCATGCAGTGATCCCGATTTTCTAACATTGAAGAATAACATCGACTGTGATTGCGGCGTTAGTGTTACCGCCTGCGAGAAGAAAATTAAGAGTAAGAAAATGGCAGCGATTAGTGATTCACTAATTTGCGAGCAAAAGAGCTTCGACGGGAATTTTGGCAATAAATCGAAAAAATTCATATTGAAATCGAAAATTCCTTTCAAGACAATTCTCAATGGAAAATTTCCCAAGGCCAACAAATACAATTCGTTGGATCATCCAACATCGGCCACTGTTTTATCACTAGCAACAACAATGATAACACCAACAGCAATGTCGGCCAATGTCACCACCACCGATCCGATGATGGCAACCAGTTCAGATCTAATCGCTGCTAATTTACAACAAGATCCGGCTCAAAATAAAAAATATGCTCAAAAAGGTCTTAATAATCACTTATCTCAATCCCTGAATGGATGTTACCTCAGTACGAAAATTGACCCAGCAACTCAATCAAAATCCATACAACGCGTTCGGAGCGAAGGCAACGAAACGTCAGCACACAACGCCGAACAGAAACATCATCCAAAATCGAATTATCAACGCCAGTCGACACAGCGGTTCCATCAATCGTACGACGCCTTCGACATGTTCGTCAAATTGTTCCAATGCGAAAAAAATAATAAGAATATGTGTGATAGGCAATCGACGACCAACAAGTTTAATTACAAAATTGTTGTTAACGCTAAGGAATTCGACTATCGAGATAGTATTTTAGATCATTTTTCGCCGAATGCAATTGCAATAGCGTCCGCATCGATACCCAACCAAAATGCAATCACCGCCAGTGACAGTTTGGAGAAAATTCCGCTTGCAATGGACGACAGCGCAAAGTCAAATGCAAAAGCTGAAATTTTGCTTGAAAATGTCTCCAGGGTGAGTAGTTTGAGTGTTGTTGCCGATCAAAAAGTCACAGCGAATCGAAGTGAACTGTACGAAGAGAATCTATTGTTCAATATAAATGCGGATGTCAGTTTACAAACGGGTCACGTTTTGGTGAATAATTTAGTAATCACATCGCCGCCAGTCACGCCAAAACAATTGCTCAGTCCAAAAACGATGAACAAAGAGCAACCGCCATCTCATTCGCCGCAGAATTATTTTTCGTATTCACAGCATCATTTGAGTCCGCATATGCTAAGTGCGGACACTACCAGCATGTCAATGGAAACAATGGTTGGTGTAAACAATTCACCGTTAGAGCAACTAGTTAGCCTGAGAACTGATTCTGATACATTTATGGTGGTGCAAGATTTAAAAGTGCCAGATATAGCAAGTGTAAACGTACGCTCCGCCAGCTCGTCGACACTTAATAATGGTAATGCGGCCGAGCAACATTTTATCAAAAACGATTTAATGTTAATCAATTCAAGGCCAAAATGTGATAAAAATAATAGTGGTGCTACTGGAAACATGGGCAGCGGTCGTATTCGCAAGCCATCGGTTACGTATGACATCAATGTTATCAATAAATCGCAAGACTTTAATATCGATGACATTTGCCCGCAGAGGAGCAGCTATGCAGCACGATCCGGGTCCACCACATCAACAAGTGAGTCTAAAGCCATACAATTATTTCTTTTTGTGCTTGTGAATTGCATTTTATTGTCATTTTAACATTTCAACAACAAATACATCCTCGGCTAAAAAGTTTTTGGTCTGACATACAACTCACCATAATATCTACTTTAACTTTGGAACGCACTATCTTTAACTAAAATAATGTTAAAATTTGAGCCAATTCGAATCTTGACACATTTCTAGTTGAAGATGTTGCTTTCCAAAAATATCATAGACATGGTGATTTGTCAGGCCAAAAACTTTTCAACCAAGTAGTATCTACCATATCTATTGAAGTCTGTCTGTTCCGGATAGAATTTATGTTTTGAGTATGCTTTGATTGCTTGTTTATGTCCAAAAATTTCAATAGACGTGGAGAGAAAACATATGAAATACATTATTATTTTGATCCCGTTCATTTGGATCAATTCATAAAGTGCTTAAATACATTATTAATTAATAATCGCTTCAAGAGCGCTTCCATTGTGATTGCGGTGGAGAAAAAACACACCCAATAATTGGGATCGAACAAATAACAAATTGAACGAATCATTAAAACATGTGTACCAATCGCAAGCCACACTATCATCAAATCAGCTATTTATAAATAATACATATTTATATATGTGTGTATCGTTATTCACGATTTTGGATAGCTTTCGAATTTGGCATTGATGTGTATTTATTAGCATGTGATTTTCCATTAAAATTTAGTCACATTTTCTATATGGTGGAGCCGTGATTTATTGTTCAATAAAATTTGTCACGACTTCTTGCATGCTCAACCATTACTAATATGAATCGAAATGGCAAACATAAAACCCTAATTATTTGATTCGCCGTAAAATTGGGAATAATTTTTGAGCGGCGTATTGTTTGTAATTTTAGAAAAATAATCAGACCAATTAAATTGGAATTGGAATTGGAATTGGAAAGGATAGCTTTTTTTACAATCAACCTTAAATCGAAGTTTAGTTGTTCATATTAATTTTTCCAACAAAATATTTACTGAATGCGAAATTAGCTTGCAAGCAACCCCCTCATCGTCATCATCCACTACATATTTACGTATTTACATATGATCCATTGTGTAGCAAATCAGATCATCTAAAGCATGTGTTATGTAAGTCCTACAACTACTAATGATGCAAAAACAAAGAGAATAAAACGAATTACATACGTAATCCAAACTTTTCCGCTCCGCAGCAATTTAGTTTACCTCCCGCTTAATGTTTAACCAAAATTTCAATGGACCCTTTTTTCATAGCATTTTTGACCTTAAAATATAACTATTTCGACCATTTTCCATACAAAAGTGTCATTTTCGAACTAAATTTCAAAAATTTCAAGAAATGTTGATTTCGGACCAAATTTATGGGCAAGTAGGTGTTCGGTTGTTTGAAGGCTCCCATTATTTTTGCAAAAAAATGGCAGTTTGCCTTGATCGAAACCCTGAAAAATGCTTTTTTCGGGTACTTCCCGTACAAATGTACCATTTTTGAGGGTTTTTCTTAGGAGAGGTACCCCAAGGTCATATCGGATATGGCTCAAAATCAATCCGAAGCTTTGTCTTGACATGCCAAAACTTTTGGCTCTTACAGATCTCAATTATCATGTCAACTTTTTGAGATAATCGGCGGACAAAAAGCTCGGACGCGGACGCGAACGACGCCATACGCACATCGCAATTTTGCACATTTTTCATAGTAAACAACATGTTTTTGGAGGCAGATCGGTCTTGATCGATAGGATTTCATCCCATCTACATTGCCTAGTGTACAGATATGTGCTTTTTGAAGTTTGGCGTGACGTTATAGTGGTCCGAAAGAGGAGATGTCATGAAATTTTGGCTAGTAAAACCAATACTTTACCTAACAAACAAAGTTTGCGGAAAAGTAATAAAAAACAATTCAACACACGAAACCAATTCAAATTGGATCAGCGAAATGACACCAAAAGGTGTATTTTGGTTTTTGACACGTGGCATACATCTGTACATTTGATTGATTTCTTACCATTTCAGAACATGACAAGTCTAGACGAAGCCTATGATACAAGGCGCACATTGTATTTATTCTGACCCATGTGTCAGCTAACTTTTCCCCTTTTCCCCTTCATCTTTAGATATCTGAAATATCTGTTTTTTCTACCTCTCTTTCGGGATTCAAATTTCATATTGACAATTTACTCCAAACAATGGTATCATCCGACACTCGGCATCATCTTTTGTACGGTACAGAATTTTCGTGAAAAAAAAATGGGATAATCCCATGAAACCATTTCTGTTCATATCGATTGGTATTCCGATCGAAATTTGGTACGTGCTAATTGGTTGGCGATTTACTTCATTATCATTGCGTCATGCAAATTGATGCAAAATGAGATTCGTGTACGGTATTTATGGCATTGACTGAATGGGTTAATCGATGGCCGATGTAACCATTCCAATTTATTTTGAACGAAACTGGAAAAAAAAATACGCATGAAAAAGTGTGAATGTTAAGTCTATACTCATTTCTCTCTCCCTTTTTAATCTTTTTCTTGGGTGAGGGAGAAAGAATAAATTGAATTCGAAACCAAATCAATTGTAATCCTAGTGTCGAGTTTGCCGAGATAATCTTGGCTTTCAATTTTCTCCAGGTCTTATTTCGTTTTTTAATTCTTCAATGGTTTAATACAGGCATGTAAACACATATACCACAGCACATACACTTGATCAGGGATAATGATTGCGAATATGTAACGCCTATCGTAAACACCTCTTTCGCATACTTATCTGTATCCTCGAACGTTTATTTATATCTTCATATTTGTTTATTCTCTTACTTTACCATTTTCAAGTTGAGTTAAGCTGTGCCAAGTCAATCCGATGTTGTGTACCGACGGATGGCGGTGGCGATTGTGTAAGCATATGTATGATGGAATGAATGACTATAAATGCGTACCCCGAGCAGCATTGGGCTCCATCATTTTGTTACATTTCAGTATTTATAACAGCTATATAACAACCATTTAGTTTCTATTGATCAATTTGTCGCTTCAATTTTTGATCAGTTATAGTAACATCATTAGAACATAACACTAACCATCATCTATACCAAACTATAACTTCTTAAAATGAAGTCAACTGCAACAGATATACAACTCATTTACAACAGAAATGGTTCCAAATAGTTGCACGTAACCGAATAACAATCTAGATTTATTGGAGAAGTAGGTTGCGTATGAGATTCTCAGAGGCGTCAACTATTGCCACACTTTTGCACGCTTGTGTATTCCCTTGAAGTAATGATGTGTTTGGAAAAGACAGTGGCGCCACGCTTCATTCTCATGCTTTATTTGGAAAGTTCTAGAAGAAAGTCTATGCGCTGACAGCAATGTATTTGCATTGACTGTAAGGTCCCATTGCCTAATAATAACTTTGAAGTTTATTATTACTATATATATAACTCATTTGTAACAGAATTGGTTGCAAGTAACCGAATTACAATATATCTTTGCTGCAAATCACCTGGAGATAGAGCCTAATGCTGCTCAGGACTCTTAATAGATGCCCAACTGTATGTATTCGTTCGAATAAAAAAAATGATATAGTATTCGCAAGTGCTGGCTATTTAACTTGTGTTTCTTCTGGCTTCCCTCGACACATCTACAGTCAACGAAATTGGCTATTTTAGTAAATAAATCACCGAAAATTAAAGTGACTTTCCTCGCTCAAATTGAGACCAAACTAATTCCAATCAATTTTTCTTCGGTCGGACGATTGTCTCTCTCACTTGCTCTTCACTCGAACCAGCCGAATACTGCACTTTTTGTCAACGTGCTTTCCGGCAATTCATTCACATTGAATTATTATTATCTGTATGGTGCTTTTTCTGGCGATAAAAATGACTTTGCATTGAAAAATAATTCGACAAAGACAAATACCACCTCGAACTTATAAGCACACATAGTCATGCGGAAATGCGGAATGGAACAGTAAATACTTTATGGTGGCGAAGCGACACATCATTCATATAACATAAGCATCGATACATCTCTGCCTAACTGTATAAAAGATATACATATATGTATAGGCCACAAGTATATATGGGCAGCCGAACTCTGTGCAATTCAACGTTTTATATACCAACTAAATGTATTTCTTGCACGAGAAAAAGTCGAAAACGATAAATACAAAATACTGCAAAATATATTGGCTTTTAAGCAGAAAACGAGAAACAACGAAAATAACGATACAAACGAGTTTCGACGACGATGGCAAGGAGAATGTGGGCATATAGAAATCGAGCCCTGAGTGTGAAAAATGTTACGTTTCGTTTCATTTCATTGCAAATCGGTATCAGAATTTGAGTAGCTGTGTGGAAGCCTACAGCTTTCGGCGTGAAGCAGCAACAGCGGCAACAGCATCTATAATAGCTTAGCAATCGCAAGTTATTAACGTTATTTTTCTTTTCTACCGCCATTGTAGTCAGTACCTCTCATTCTTTGTTTCTCATCTTTCATTTCACGGAATTATTTGTAACTGTTTGTAATGCCTTTTAGTCATGGTCGGTGGGATGATACTGAGAGAAGATGGCGTGAACAACACGCACACGACCGACCGACCAAACGAACGAGATGCCTTAAACACTTTTGGTACAGTCAAATGAAATGAAACAGATAGGCGAAAATTGAAAATAAACGAACGGACCAGAATCATCCATACCTAAGGAAAAAGAAAATAAGGAAAGAGACAGAGGGTGGAAGTAAAAGTGAAAGCACAAGTCAAGTGCAAAATATTCCGAATGGGAAAGTAAATGTTTGTGTGGTTTATTTAAGTTATTCCATTAAAAATTATTTTACGTGATATTTATATTAATCAATATCGTTATCATCTCTCGTTCCACACGGTGTTTCAATACCACGTTCACAAGTACATTATTTTTCTCACATTTTGCATAGAATGCGCGTATCTCTTCATCACTTGTTCCCTTTCAGTGTTTTCCGTTGATCAGACAGCGACAGCAACAGCAACAGCAACACTATTCACGAATCGTGTGCCAAACGTATTGTCAATTTAGCTAAGGAAACCAGTGTAGCATCACCGCAGAAAAATGAAAATAAACGAAAATAAAGAAATAATAATGAGAGACGAAAGACGAAATCCTTTTTGCCGATGAAACGGTATATACGTAACGTACATGCTTACACATGGCTGAATAAATATTGTTTTTCTATCAAATTCCACTTGGAATACATCTAGGCATCGAAAGCACATCGATAAGAAATTCCAAAAAATTGAATTAATTTCTATTCGAGTCGTACAGTACGGCCAATATGCACACGCTCATGCCTCATTGTCATGAACTCTGTCTCTTTCTCGCACTCTCATTCGATTGAGATTTGCATTTCTTTCGTCTGTTCCTTTGTCTCTATACTCGTCGGTTGTTTTTTTCAATTTGATTCTATTTGTTCCAGCTGAAAATTTACCTTAAAGCGTATCTTTAAAAAAATATCAATTTAAAATTCTAATTTACGAGAAAAAAGTCTCTTTTTACACCTTTTGTGTTATAAGGAACTTGTTGGCTACGCGAATCGTGAATCGATGTTGTGGCCCCGAAACAACCGAAAGCAAACGAAAGAAGAAGAAGAAGAAGAAAATGTTGACGAAGGAGAAAAGCGAAAAAAAAATGTGTGAAAACTGTGCTACGTGGAAACAGACATGAAATAATGCAGGCAAAGCAATTTAAACATGTAGCAATTGATGAACGGAGCCAAGACAACGATAAAAAAGCAGCAAAAGATGAAAAAAAGGAATCGAAAGAAAATTCACGAAAAAGACGAACAAACAATAATAACAACAACAACAACAAAATAAAATGCGTTACAACACTTTGATCCCGAACAACTCACCGTTAACTGTGGTATGGAGTTGGATGAATGCGAGAGCCAAGCCTTGCCACACTATAGGTATTCTAGTAGAGTGTTTTTTTTTTCGCTCGTGCTTTTGTCGCGTGTGTGTGTGTGTGTGTATTTGAAACGCAAAGTGGGGCGATGCATATTAACATAGAGCTAACGGAAGAAGCAGAATCGAAACCGTTCTGTTTCCCTCTTCTATTTTTTTCAACTTTCTTTTTTATTTTTTGTGTAATGGGCGCTTGCACATTGGCTTTTAATTCGATCGATAAAATTTCCTCTTGCGATACATAGCGCGGTGCTGTATTCAACCGATCTTGCTTTAACAGAAGATTTTCAATTCATTCCTCTGTCTCGGCCATCATGTGTAGGCAATGTTCACATCCTTGTGTTTACGACATTTCTATTTTCTGATTGCCTATACGGAATATTAAATCAGAAAATGGAAAATGACGCACACGCCGGCTCAGGTGGAAAAACTTGAACTACATCACCATTTACCACAATCCATCTATTTTACTCGGCACCACTTTTACAATTATGGCTACGTGTGCCGTGAAATTCATCAAATACAACCAAAAAAAAAAAAAACTATGTGTGCTGTGTGAGTATTCGACAGTTTCCAGGGTTGAATTAAAATTTAAAGAATATACTGAATCAAGTGCAATCGGAATGTAAACAAAACAAGTGTATCCATAAGGCTCCTTTACAGTTCATCTCTCTTCTTTTTTTTTCACAAAGAAAGCTTTTCCTATTTACTACCAGTACGAAAACGAACGGCCAAAACAACAACAACCTATTTCCCACGAACGAACGTGGTCATGTACTTTAAAACTTTCACTGCACTCTAACTGCTGAGCCTGTCATTTGCTATATACCAGACTAGTTTCTTAGCAAGTGTTTGAAAATAAGAAAACAAATAACTGCGCATCGATTGACGCTTTGCAATTTGGTTGACTTTATTCAGACCATTGAGTAAAGAGACATCGATTTTTTCATTGTGTCGAGTTTCCATTTCTGATAAATGTCATTTCTACTTGAATAAACATTCGAGTGTACATCATGCGAGCTGGTTGTTTATTCGATCTCGAAGTTCGTTGATTTCTTTACAATATTCACACCTCTGGAGAAAACATCACACACTCATCAAAACCAGAGTCAGAATCAGCAGACAAAATGTTAGGATGTCGACCATCGTCAATGAGCAAGTTCCCCTATTGAATTGACGAATCTACTTATCTTTTGTATCTCGCATACGCAGCATCAAGATATGTTGCCGATGTCACTTCATTTTGGACGTTGACAGAATGTTAAGCATTAACCCAAGTCAAACTTCACACATTATCAATCCACTTCGATAGACGAGATTTAATGTAAGTGTTCCGCATTTTTGAGACGAAAAGACACTCCACATCATACACATTTTACCAACGGCTTCGAATTCGCAAGCGTTTGTGACATTTTTTGAATCGTTGTCATGATTCATGCCTTTTGGCACTCGGCACCTAGTCTTTCGCTACATTTAAACGCAAGAGAATATCGATATTATGCATCCGCACAGTATGCCTTTGCCGGTATTTTTGTTAAAATACATATTTTTAGACTAGATAGATTCATATCTCTCGAGTTTTATTTAAATACACATTCAAAAAAAAAATGTTCACATTTTTCTGGTAGAGGCGCCCAGTCCTATATTTTGCCTAGCAAACGGAGTTTCAGACGTATTTCGTCCGACTAGATTATACGCGGAATTTCGCCTGTAGCTCAAATTACTAGCAGAAATATCGGCTGGATGCGTCTTCAGCTGAAAAAAAAAAAACGCCCAGATATAGACTTATATTTTTTGTAGTTATTCAAAACAAAAATGTTTGTATATATTTCAAATAGACTCTTTCGATACTTATCTATTAGTTGTGCTAATGCAACAGACACATCATGATAGCGTGATACTTTAATGACAGCGGGCACTTAATCTTGGTTCAATTAAAACACAAATTACTACCGAGATTCAAGCAAATGAATTCCCCATATGTTACACTAACGCATATGCATAGGAAGCAGCACACACTTCGTTGTATTGTGAAAGAGTGAAACCGCGTCGAAAACTTTTTAATGCACTTAGTGTGGCTCAAATGCGGGCGGCTGCAACGTTGCGCTTCAAACACAAAAAGCGCCATCTGCACATATTTGACTATTCAAAGTGAACTAGCTGTCATCAGTATCGATGAGTCATCGATGCTCAATTTTGGGTCATAAACGGCACATTTGCAATTTTCAATGTACCGTTTACGACCCAAAATAAATTGAGCATCGATGACTCAACGATACTGATGACAGCTAGTTCACATTGAATAGTCAAATATGTGCAGATGGCGCTGTAAAATCGTTCACCACTGACAAACGTCAAATTAGTATGGAAAGAAGTCAATGTTGCAGCCTCCCGCTCAAATGGGGGAATACTGAAGATCATCATTAGCCCACCGCCATCAGTATCTCTGTTGATTCTTGTTACGACGACGACGATGTTCCGTATTAAAGCGTATAGCGGTAGAGGGTTTTTCTCCGTTCGCATTTATTCCATTGAGCGCTGACTTACTATTTATTAAATACCTATCTTCTTGCGCTTCAATTCACCGTGAATATTGCGCAAGCATCAACATAATTACACATGACGAACAATGAACATAATTGAAAGGCCAGGTAATCGAAGTGTATTACCTGTGCCTCATGCGTTACCTATGAGCAAAAGACTGGGGGACGTACATGGCATGATAGTAAACCAAAACGTATTTAATACGTGCCAATCGGTTTGAATGACTGTGACATTCAGCAATGTGACATGCTCTTTTTTTAAGCTTATTTACAATGATTTTACTCCTAAATCTCGCACATTTGCTGCCGCCTTTGAAATGTGTAAGCAATACATGTTTGTATGCTTCGGCCGTGTCTTACCGTCTTTCTCTGTTCTTCTCTTACGTTTTCTCTCACTCAGAGTGTGTGTATGTGGTTACGCTTGTGCATGCATGTATGATGTATTCCATTGTACGACCACGAAATATGGCATTTTCCAAATTGCACTCATGGAAAACTCATATTTTATGAGTAATATATCTATGTATTTTTTATATTATTTTGAATTCAATGCTGTTTTACAAAAACGGGTAGTACATATAATTTAATGGTGTTAAAAATGGAAGTATCAACAGACGTTTTGATCGGAATGAAAGCATTGTTCTGGAGATTATTTTTGATTGTTTTTACGGTACATATAATAATTTAAATCGGTAATTGGATCGGAATTTAATCTCTTAATTATTTAATGGTATTTTTTTTTTGTTACACCTCCACGTTCGGTGCTGATCGGGGAATATATATATATATATATACAGTCATGGAAATTTAATTAGGACCGGCATTGAAATTTCAGTTTTTTCCCATTAATTCTGTTATTTTTCAAAAAAATATTCATGAAATGATGTTTATGAGAATATTTGAAGTTTTTATAAATGGACTAGACTATCAATTTCATTATTTTCGGTTTTATTGATGAAATTGCCCAAAAACTGTGGGAAAAATAATTAAGACCTTCCATACAAAAAATGACAAAATTTTTCGAAAAATCAGAAAATTCATCATTTGTTTGACAAAATTCACTCCACCGATGGTCGTATTTAATTGAAATACATTTTTTCCACATTACCATTTAATAGATTTCAAATTTCTTAACAAATTCGAAAAGTTACAGACCAAACTAAACTTTATAGCATTTTTTGTATGAAAAATCGTGGAAGAATCATATTTTGGTCTGTAACTTTTCGAATTTGTTAAGAAATTTGAAATCTATTAAATGGTAATATGGAAAAAATGTATTTCAATTAAATACGACCATCGGTGGAGTGAATTTTGTCAAACAAATGATAAATTTTCTGATTTTTCGAAAAATTTTGTCATTTTTTGTATGGAAGGTCTTAATTATTTTTCCCGCTGTTTTTGGGCAATTTCATCAATAAATGATAACCATTACCGAAAATAATGAAATTGATAGTCTAGTCCATTTATAAAAACTTCAAATATTCTCATAAACATCATTTCATGAATATTTTTTTGAAAAATAACAGAATTAATGGGAAAAAACTGAAATTTCAATGCCGGTCCTAATTAAATTTCCATGACTGTATATGTATATATTTTCCATTGTGATTTATCATTATTTACTGTACTATGAACGTCACCACCAATTGAACAGCAAAGAATGAATGTTGTTAATTAAATAACATAAAAATTTGTTCTATATGTGTTGCCTTCGTTCACCTATTTTCGCAATTATTGTGGGTAAATTTAAAAACTCTTGAACAGTTGCATTCCGACATGCTTGTTCTCAACGTCATCTATTAATTATTCTACAGATCAATGATGAACAGAGAGCAAAGCAGTGAAACCGTTCCGAAATCGGGTTTGTATGAGAAACCTCAAATCGTTTTCGATCCTTACTCAATACTGATACAATGGGACATTTTTACAACATCGCCACAGTCGGCGGTAAATACGCATATTCAAAAATATTGAGTTGTTTTTTTTTTATTAAAACCATTTACCTAATTATGACGCAACCTGTTTTCTCCACAATACTTCTCCCATATCTTATATTCTACACGCCATTTGACACTTGTTTGTGAGTTGAAATGGCGTTGACTGTAAATTCAAAATTTTATTTGAAAAAAAAAAAAACGTCTTTTCCGCTCAATGCTGAGTTGTGTCACTTTTGCTCGCAACTTAATTTGTCTCTTTTTTGCTCTAAGTTTTTTTCCGTCTAAGTTATAGAATGTTTTTAGAAATGTTCGCCCATAAGTTGTTTTTTCATTCTATGGGTGTCATATATATACATTTGTCGAATGAATAAATGAAACATATTACTTCAGTTTGACGTTTGTGATATTATTTACTTTCCATACACAATTCTGTCTTGACTGAGAGAGTGAAAAACTACAAATACGCACAAAATAGGTTTTATTTGGAAAATACTCATTAGAGAGAAACATTAGCAATTCTGACATTTATGCATTGACTTTATGAGGTTAAATTTTCATCTTCCAATTTTCTGTGACTTACACAAATAAAGGCGAACGGAACGTAAATATGTACAAACCAAAACTAGAATCCACTTTGAGATCTTGTGCATTTGTACATGTTTTCATTCATCAGCATTCGTAGTATAGATTCCTTCTATCTTTCTTCGTATAATTTTCAAGTGTGACAATCTGTTCAGTGCCGCTCGAAAGAGATATCCAATTTGCGCCTGGTTTCACAAATGCACTGTCTTATTGTATTTCTCATGATGTCTAACAATACCAAATGATACTATAAAATACAACTAAATAACTGCAATACAAATAACACATCAAATGTATTTGTCAGTTGTATGATTTTTGAAGAAGTGCAAGTCGGTGACGGTATGTAGTGTGATTATCTATTGAATTTTCTAGCACTAACAACGAACATAACGAGAGAGCAAGAATGAGTGTGTGTGTGTGTGTGTGTGAGGGAGAGAGGAGAAGGATCGGATAAACATGGATCTGTAATGGAACTCAGTCGATTTTAATGCGTGTTCACATTGAATGGCAATGCACAAAATATCCCATTTCTTCTGCTTTTAACACTTTTATTATCGTTCTGATTGCAAATGGCGAACATTTCATTCTTTGCCATCTGAAAAATTGCTATTTTCTCTTGCTTTTCGGGTCAACGCTGCCGTCATTTGTGCGTAACAAAGTGTCAGTGCAGTCGCACGCACATCAAAAAAGATACCAGTCAGAAAAATATATGGATAGATGTATAAAAAAAATGAGCGCAATTTTGCCAACGGCACTGAGGCACTGACGACTAATGCTCAACTAAACGTATAAATATCATCACACAATGTGAACCATTTTTGAATAAATTTTCTATCCTGTGGCATTTCTATTTGTGGGTTCGTTTTCTATCATTTTGGCCAAACATCATTTGCGTGTGTATGTATAAATCGTAAGTACATTCTTTCGGAGATTGTGTTCACCGCTTGGAAATAATACATAGACCAATATGAAAAAAAAAAAGAATGGAATCCCCACGATAGGAATGAGCAAACAGGCGGTACATTCCCAATGTCGAGCGCTTGAACAGAATAAAAACGCACGCAAATCAATTTACATTTTTTGTTCTTCGTTTCGCTGATTATTATTATCTTTGAATTCATTCTCTTTCGCTATGTTTCAATCGGTAATTTTCCCGAAAGAGAGAATTCACACACTTTGAGAGTAATTTTCCGTTGTATTTTCGAGTGAATGCACGGCATAGCAAATGTGCGTTTTGTGTGCGTTACGCTTTTCAGAATCAACGCATCATTACATTGTGACTCTCTAAATGGGGCATCATATGAGCAATAATAAATTAACGAACGCCGTTGCAAAAGGTTGCTAAACTTGAACAATATAAAATATTAATCGATTGAAATGTGTCTTGGTTAGGCAAAAGTCACTCGGCAGATAGAGATTTATGATTATAAATGATAAGAAACAAAGTCTGTCTGTTTTTGTGCACTTGTATTTGCATTATATGCGGGCTTGTATAGGTATGTTTGCATCCAGCACAACACGTGTGGAAAGTGTGATATGAAATTCAATGCGTACGTAATTTATGTGTACAAATGGTATGCGCTAGTTGAATGTTAATGCATTAACATAAATTTTCTCATGTGGTTTTGGTGCACAGTGACGGGCAACGCAACTTTTAATGTTCGATTGATTATCGAGGCCCGAAGTTCGTATTCTCAAAAGCATTACTCGCCTGCGAGACGAGTTCAAAGCTCTTTAATTGAATTCGTTTTGTATCTGTGCTATTCATTATTTATTGTCCCGGTTTTTTTCCTGCCATTTCGTGCCGTTGGTTGCTGTTAGTTGCCGTTGATTGCGACTGTGACTGAATGCTGTTCCATATTTGTTTGGTGAACATTTTTGCTCACAAAATTCGAAAGAATATACAGAGAGCGAGAGGGAGGGAGTGAAAGCGAAAAGAAGATAAAGAAATGGCGTTGAAATGATGTAAAATTTCTCTCTCATACATAAAGTTTTCGTGAAGATTGAGTTGTTTTTTGATTGATTTGTAAACGATGGCAAAAGATATCCATCACACGATGATGAAGATTGCTGATGGCGAGTAGGCTTTTTAGATGGTGGTTGGAAATAGCTAGCGGTAATGTCAATGAATGTATGGAAGACTTGCCCATTTATCATATAGTTGGAAAAAAAATGAGCATCGTTCGATGAGCAAGAATAAGACAGAATGATGAACATCGAACGGTAGCTTAGAGTATTTATGACTATTCAACTGGAATTGAAATGGTGGCATTTTCATTCAGCTCAATTGAAAAAAAAAAAAACCGATTTTCTTTTCTTGACAATTTGATTACTATGTATTTTCATTTGATTATTTATTTAGGTGGCTTTTCAGATATGCAAGTGGGTTAATTTAAAAGGTTGCTCACAGCAGCCATACGATTTATGAGTCACTTCATAACCTTTCATCACATAGATAGCCCTTGAAATGAATAATGCGTTTTCATGTGTCATGCTTTTTGTTTTCGGGGTTGCTATAATAACATCATGATATTTCATGCATATTTCAATGACAAAACTCCACTAACATTGACACTGACGTTGCAAACACTCTTTCATTCTATATTTGTGCTCTCTTGCTCGCTCATCCTCCATTATTCACCTCCTCTCTACCGAAAATATTACAAGGCGACCGCCATAACAGATATACAATCTATTCATCTAATGGTATTCAACAATGCCATTTTGTGCACACACACACACACATACAGTGAAATCATAAAAGAGTTTACGACACTGTTATGAACTCCAATCAGACTCTCGACTCTATCAACATTGATTAATCGAATTTAGTTTTTTCGTTCCCCGTTCCCCATTCCATTTGTTCATATTTCCAGTGCCGGTATTCTGGAACACAATCCGCAAAAATCATGCGGAATTATTTCGAACGTTCAATTGGATTTTTGAAGGTAGAGAGTAAACGTTCAATCTGCGTGCCAACTACAAAACATTCTATTTTTGAATTGAACATTTTATTTCTTCTTCTAAAAATCCAATTGAACGTTCGAAATAATTCCGCATGATTTTTGCGGATTGTGTTCCAGAATACCGGCACAGTAAACGAACCTAATTTTTGGTTATACGCTTTCCTTTAGTCATTTCATGATGCCTGATGCAATTGTGCTTTTTCAAATCTCAATAGTCATATTTTATACCTTTTTGTTTCTGGTTTTATTCACATTTCACATATAGTGACACTACGAAATGTGCTTAGCTTTTTGAATTACGAACAACAAGAATTGTATAGATTTTTAATTTTTTTTTTTTTTGCCATTAGTGACCTTTTTGATCATTTCATGCAGGTTCCAGTCCGCATTTATCATAACACCCAGTTATTAGTGTTAGAGTAAATATCGGAGACTTATTATGAACATAAATCTAGTTGAAATTAGAATAAAATAGAATTGTTTTTTCACAAGCGAATGTGCGAGAATTCATTTGTTGGCTTCTCGTTGATCAGCTATATATCAAATACTTCATCATATTCCTGATCAGCGAAGGGCTAATGTTAATTTTTGCAAAAGTTTATCATTATTCCTTTAATGAAATAGTACTCAATGCTTTTTTCACTCTATTAGCATTTTAGATGTTCTTCTTTAAAGTTTAATTCGATTAAAGCTCTCTTCTTTAGCATTATTCTAAGCATTTTTTTTTAGCGTTGTGATTTTTCTATACATTCTCGTATATATTTTCGCCACCGAAAATGAAATTGAAAATTTCAAAAAGATTAAGCGAGTAGCTTAGAACGATACGAGATCGTGAGTGCGAAAACGAATTGGTTTTCGAGCAATTGGAGTAAGCTAATGTATAACGTGCGCTGCATACAGCATACAACACATCAAAGCATTTTGCCAAATAGTATAACACCATCCACCAGTACCACCATCACTATAGTGCTGACCTTCACAGCTTAGCATATTAAAAACAAATTTAATATTATTTGTGTTTGTATTGTCACACTTTCGCTATAGATAGATAGAGCTCTGCATAAATAGAGAATAGCTAGCTAGATAGATAGATTTAATGAGTTCTATATATTACTCTGTTCTTCTCATCCTTCTTCTTCTTCTTCTTGTTCTTCTTCATGAATATCTATGTGCTACTACGATTCAATACCACAATTTATCTAGACCATAAATCTGCTGGAGCAAAATGTGTATCAACCACAACGATACAGAGACGTGGTGCCATATGCATTATAGTAAATAATCCAGACGAGGATAGCCATTGCTCTGACAATAACGTTGACAATGTCGGTGAAAACAATTCAGATGACTTTGGCAAAGCATCGGACATAGAATGCAGCGCAACCGAATGTCGTGTTCAAGTTCAACCAACGAAATTACAATTTTGGCACAATCTGCGTGCGATCATGGTGACACAGCGGCAGCAACGTCGCAAAAGCAAGAAAAAACCACGAAAAAAATCGAAAAGCAATAGCAAGCCGTATAAGTGCCAGGGCAATTATCCGAAGACTTCTCGCAAAAGCAATAGTAAAAACGGTAAACTTACCATCAGATTCATTGATTATTTTTGTCGAAATAGTCGTGACATTCATCAAAAATTTTGGGAAGGTTAATTTAGTCCACTTTCATACAAAAACAACAAGAATAGCTACACTATCAGCAAAAGAACACTTTGTATTGTTTCTCTTCCTCTTTGCATCATTTTCTGTCCTTTTATCTCTGTCTATCTCTCCATTCAGCCACCGAATGTGCAGTTTGAGTTTGAGTTTTAACTCACTCTCATCATAATATCGGTTTTGTTTTATTTCCTTTGCGTTTTCGATTTTTAGATGCTCTACTTTCCCTTTTATACCACTTACTTCAAGATTCTTCTTCCAATGCTATTCATCTGAATTTAAAAAAAAAAACACTGGTGTTTTTCTTCTTTATTTCGTACGTCAGTTGTTCTAGCATTTTCAATGCAAACATACGTTCAATTCGATTAGACATAATGTGCATCATAGCGAAACCTTGTCTCACACAATTTGAAGGGATTGGAAAAGAGCAGCATGGAAGAACGAACAAGTAAAAACAACAAAAATCCCCATAAAGACGGAGAAATGGAGATGAAAGCTGCATCAAGTGGCATTGAAATTAACACCAAATCCATTTCTTCTTTCTCTCTCTTTCTCTTACACATACACACACTCACAGTTGATCTCTTCTATGGTCACACACCGGCAACGATGTTAATGATTGTACACATTAACTGGCGATCGTTGTCAGCACCCAAAACGAATGTCAATATTTTAGCCCTTGTTTTGATTACTGAACCGAAGTGTGAAAACCTTACCGCTACCATGTAACACATGTAGGAACACACAAATACGCAACCACACATATATGCATACACAACTTGACTATCAATTAAAGCGAAATAATGGAAATTTAAAAATAAAATGTAAAGATGATATGGGAGTCGTTTCTTATGAATTTTTCGAAAATTGTCTACGACGCTTCAAGACAAGGTATCGTTTCAAGTGCTCTGCCACACAATTCCATGAAATATAGATCAATCTGTTATGAATATGTGCCCATTCCCGATTTTCTAGGAATTTCCCGAATTTTGAATTAAATTACTCGAATTTGGTGAAAATTTATTTGATTTTTTTAAAATTCCCGCAGTTCCACCAATTTCCTGCTTTATTTTCGAAAAAGTTCTCGATTTTCAAATGCCGAATCCTGTTAGTAATGAATCGATACTTAATGAAAATAGACACGAAACGCCCATGTAATGCGTTGGAGGCGATATCTAATGATACCACATGTTTATTACCAAATCTAGTAAATTGTTCACACCTTCGATTAAGTGACTCGTATCAATTCAATGCCCACGACCTAGCTATAATTAACCCAAGAATTATGCATGAAAAGTCAATGTGTCTATGGACATAGAAGTGGAATGAATTTAAATGACGTCGATTCAGTCAGTATATTCGTTTTCCTTGTTATGTGCTGCGCTCTTTTTATCCTTCTAATGGAAGAATTATAATAATTATCAAATACATAATGTAGTTGTATGAGTGTTTTCAGTCAACATCATCAGTTTATTGAATCATTGATATGCCATGCATATATAGTATTTAAACAAATTGTTTGGCAATGTTTAATTGTCGTGCTTCACGGATTAGTAGTAACCGATATACGATGGAAATATGTTTTATGCCAGAGGACACAATATACAACAATAATATGGGAAATGTTTACTTGATATGCGGCCAGTGAACAATGTACGTGTACATACAATGCATACGTAGATGCATACGTTATATTTAGTCATGTATACATATCGAAGGAGGGGAGGACATGGTAGACAACAATATGAAGCTCTGCTATCATTACATTGTCATTTGATCACTAATAATCGACAAGAAGCCATATTTTACGATAGAATGAATTTGGTAGCGCATTCATATTTCGAATAATTCAGTTATAAGTTTTCGTGGTTGTGTGTCGTCTTTTTGCAAAAGCAAGTATGGAACTTAACGAAAAAGCGTCGCCATTCAGCATAGCGCACACCGAATCGATAAATGCGAAAAGTGAAAGGCAAAAGTAACCGAAATCAATAGACTGTAATAATGGAACAGGGATAGGAGTCGTGCGGCGTGCATATAAATATCTATATCGTTCATAAAATAGTAAAAACGCAAAGTCAGACACAATACGACGTTCGTTCAGTCTAGTAGAAAGCGACGGCGACGGTAGCGGAGAGAAAGTGGCAAGGGAATGAAAAAATAGTTACATTATCAGCGTCATAGTTTATAAATTTTGTGCGTCGTTCACGACTACCACTATTTGATTTCACAATGATTAAATGCCTTCTATGTTGGCGTAACCAATTTTATTTTATTTTTTGTATCAATTTCTACCCTTTCCACAACCTCGCGCACGCTTTCTACCTTCACATTCGTGTTCATTTATTTGTTCGCCTATTCGATTGTTCGTTCATTTGTTAGTTATTTTCGATATTGGTTTCCGTATTTCCGTGTGTAAGCTATACAGGACGAAATGGAGACGAGGTGGTGTGTAGCAAGGTGAAAAGAGTGTGTGTTGGTGAACAAATCGAATTTCGGATTAATTATTAACACATAGACGGCATTGGATTGGTCAAAAGAAAAATCGATGCAATTTATACGGCTCACATGTGAATTTATCATATGTAAAATGTTGAATGATGAAAACAATCCATCTCTGTGTGGTGCAACACATACATACATACACACTTAGCAAACACAAACGTTCGATACGGCAACATATGGATATTGGAAAGTTCAAGGCGTAAACACTGCTAAGACACATAGTGAGAGGAAAAATTTCAATAGTCCCTCAAACCAGTTTTTTCTCTTCCATTATTCCGTTTCATTCTTCTACTTCGCAGCCATCAAATGTTTGTGTTCGTTGTGCACAATTTCAAAAAAAAATGCACAATTCTGCCGTTTTTTGTTTTGTTTTGTTTCTCAACTTATCTAATAAACGCATAAGTTGGTAACAATATTTTCGTTACACATTCTTTCGACATCATGTGAACGCTTATACCACACGTATCCAAACGACGATATATATGAGCATGAGACGGCTTCTGTGATTTTACATGCTACAGAAGCTATACATTTACGATTAGCACATTACCACAGTGTTAGACGTCGAACACTTTCGAACGCTTGTTCGTTTGAAAATACGACTTGTTCGTTCGTTTGGCTTTTTTTCACTTAAAATACATAAGATGCCAATTTTATATGAACTTTATGGGTTAGACTGAGAGTAGAGTATGTTTCACAGACTTTATCATGAAAGAAGAGAATTTTTTCGATTTGAAAATTATTAAAAACGAGTATGTTCAATTTTGGCGAATCATCGCGGTTTTTCACGATTTTCACGAAGCTGATGAGAGATATCAGCTTGATGCCTTGAGCAAAGTTGTTTGAAAACATAACTTTGCTGCATCACTAACTTTAACCATTTTTAAGTCGAAAGAAGTCGCTTTTTTTTTCATAATAAATTCAGTAAAAAATACTCTCAATCTCACCCATGAAAGTCATATATAATTTGCTTCTTATGTATTTTAAGTGAAAAAAAGACCAAACAAACGAGCGAACAATTTTTTGTTCAACTTTTTGAACGAACGAACGTTTGAAGCCAAAACTACATAACATCACTTGACTGTGAACGCTTCACACAACGATTATGTTTGATTCGAAATGATTATATGCCGCATTCAAGATTCACATCCAAAAACTTTTCCGTAGCCATCTTTTTTATACCCATGCCTCGTACACAAATACGAAAATTAAAATTTATGTGGTTAAACACTACTCGCATAATTTCGTTTTTTCATTTTAATGGCCACATTTGACCCGACTCAACTAGCAACATTTTGAAACGCTCGTTGGAAACGAAATGCATATGGCCAAATTGAAAAGTTTCTGGAAAACTTAATTTGTACCATAACAATGACTAAATAGGGCTGTAATCAAGCCAAATGTTTGGGAAACTGGAATAACAATAAACCATAAACCACATCAATAACACCAACAATAACAGCAACCACCATGTGATGTGTGTATACAATGAAGAATCAATAAATCGACAGCGGCAACAAATTAAACTCTCTGGGCATGCATGCAAGTGATTAGCGCCCATATGTGTGGGGTACATATTGAGTTTGACATAACAAATTTGTTTTCACATGATTTGTATGAGTCTCAGGGAAAATGCACCGCAACGACATTTGTCCCACCCACAATCTAGTGATACAATTTCTTAAATAACTTCTTAACACCGGCGATTTCAATGAATTTAACTCATCTGAATGTGATTATATTGCACATTCATCGTACTACGAATGTCGAACTTACGTTATTTCACCAATACGACAAAGTTCGTATACACTTTGAATTAATTCCATGAAGTTCGTTTCGCTTCGTCGGCCCAACATAGCACAAACAATTTTTGGAATTTCTTGTACAACAATCATTTTCCAATGCCAATAGTAATTACAGAACACATTTACATGGCCACAACTATGTACATTGTATATTATCCATCGCATGCCAAACAGACGCGTTCCATTTTGTTCGCATGGCAAGCGTTCCGCTCTTCTCATCACTCTTTCATCTTCTGGCACAGCATCGCAAACGATTTTGGCAATACGAAAATCGACTACCATGATATTTATTTCCATTTTAACCAATGGGAAACGGAAGTCATGGTGCTTAGAGATCGTCGTTTCAACCAGAATTCAATGCTGAGTCTTCCTAATTCAATAGTATTGAATCAATACAGTGGTTGGTTTTTTTTTTTTATTTCCGAGAAAATAAACAAAGCGAAGAGCACCACAAGTGAAACAGTATGTGTAGTTTACATTACAATAGCATAAAACCTTCTATATGTATTCAATGTCATGGACATTAAAAGTCACGCCATTGCCTCCATTTCTTTTCAATGGCAAGGCAATACCCCATCAGAGAGGGATAGAGAGTAAGTTTACCAGAGAAAGGGAGCAAAAAAGGAGAAAAATACGCCACCAATTCTAGAAGGAAAAAATATATCTTGAATTTATCGGCACAGTGAGATTCAATTTAAGCTTGAATGTCGAAAAAAAAAAATAGGAACGCGAAAGCATATAACAAGAACTCACAAACTAAATTCCGGAAAGAAATGCGAAAAAAAAAAGATTAGACTTGTCTACTCCATATGGAGGCAAAGGAAAACAAAAACAGGACAATATCGTTATACATTCATACGATGAATGGATGGTTTTCATAAATTATGTTCATTTCATTTCTTTTTTAGCCATTCAACGCGACCAAGCCTACTGAACATGCAACAACATAAATAAGACCAGAACTAAATACGCTTCCTGCAAATTATTTATGTACGAAAGCAGAATGTGTTCTACACACAGAGACACACACATACCAGAGCATACAAATACAGCGCTCAGTTTCACTTGGTCCCACTATAATCGCAACATTGACGATGTTTGCTAGAAGCTTACAATGTTTGCAAATTAATGGTACGAAGTTAGGAAATTGACGCAAATAAATCTATATTGGAAACAGCATGTTCATTTTGTTAAAAATTAATACAAGAGACGAGCACGCTTGCCATATGATCGTTTGAAAAAGTTCAGTTACACTTTGCAAATGTTTCACATTTCAATTGATTTCATATTCCGAACACCTCGTGCAGTATGTATCTGTATATGTATGTGTGCGTGTTTCTACTATCAATGTTGTGAAGTAAAAAAATTTCAAAGTTTTTTCTTTCATTTCTCTGCAAAATGTTCGACACAATTTTTGGGGAAGTTTTTCTTCTCGCTTTCTCGGGACTCAATTTTGACATCATTGATCAATTCCGTTTTGCCATGACCAGGAAAATGAAATTATTTAAAAGGCATAAAGAAAGTTCGATGTTGGATACATTTTGCATCCATTGATTTTGTATGGGGTGCTGAAAAGCATTTTCAAATGTCAACATTCATAAAATTTAGATGTTACGCTCCAATTAACAAACGAATTATGGATGAAATTTAATAACATAATACATCGAACGAGCGATTGGCACATTTCATTTTGATCAATGAATGTTTCATAAAGTGTCGTCTATGTTCGCCAAGCATTGCACAGCTAAATAGTCAATGCGGGGAAAGTGCGGAATTTTTTTTACAAAATCCATTACGTATGAACAAGTTTTACGAAAAACTTTTTGTCGCAATGGTTAATTTTTCTGCTTTGTTTTTATTTGTTCACAATGTGATTTGTATATGGATTGACAATAAAACCGAATAAAAAAATTGTGTGTCGATTTCTACTTGCCGTGCCAAAACTGTGCTGTACGTTTTTATCAAAGGTGAAAGGAAGAGACAGAGACAGCAAGTGAGTAAAGAAAAAAGGAGCAGAAGGCCAAGTTCAATGCAAAAAAACAAATGCGATAGAATTTTGTTTAGGACAATTGTATGGACGAAAGTCGTTCCATTGGCACTGACTGTTGGCATCAAGAAAACAATGAGCGTGATTGCCTCGTTCTGTTTGATATTTTATTTACATTGACATTATTATTAAGGGGGAATATAATTTAATATTTGATGAATTATTTACACAACATGAAAGACGGCCGAACTAAATTACGCGACGGAAATCCAAGCACGATGTTATGCGAAACCGAAAATAACAGGACTATTGTATTTTAAATAGACTAATTTAACCCTTTAATGCTTAATTTATTTTCTGAATGATTTGGATTGGCCGCGAGAAATTCGAAAATGGTTTTTCTTTAAAAAAAAATAAGAATAAACAAAACGGAAAAATGTGGTTTATGGGAAAAACACATTCATCAGGTGAACACAAACAGATTTGTACACGGTTTGATCACATTTTAAGAATTTACCGTAGCTGTTCATTTTAGGTACCCGCATATGATGAATGATTAAATCACTTTTTTGACTGAGAAAGTATTGCCATTACACATCGTCTACGCTCGTATCGTCCAAAGTGAAGAAACAAAATTTGAATTTCCAACGAATGCGACAGGCGTGCTCAGTCAATTTTCATCTCATAACTATGTACACTTGGTTTTCGAAGTACCGCATTCATAAAATGAAGTGCTTTCGAAAATCTGTTTGTTTTTCTTCGAATTCGGCATACTTTCGCCCGCGCGCGCGAACAAACACACACAATTTTAACACTCGGATGCTTCTTCGACAGTTCGTCTACTCGATGAACGACAGCAGTAAGTGTTTTATAGCTGTATTTGACTAGGGGCATTTCACTCGCATTCGAATACATGATCATTCGTGTACGAATCCTGCATTCGCAAAAAACAGTATAAGTATTTGCATTCGCACCATGTATTCGTACTGCCGCGCGAGCATTCGCGCGACTCCGCATATGAAACGTATTGAAACACTCGCACATGTATTCGTCGCGAATGCGCTCAGTTGCGATGAAGTGTCAAACACAGTCAAACATGTGGAAAGATGTCAGACGTGTTTGAAAAATTACAACGTGCATTAGGTGAATCTCTACCAGAAATTTTACAATTAATTCTCACACATTCTGGATTTAATACAGAAAGCGCATTAGCTACGTTGAATACAAGCATTTGCGGTCGCAGGTGTCCGATTTTTTGCAAATTTGTTTCCGTTTGATTACAATTCTTGATTAACTGTGGCAACTGGATGATAAGCAATCGGTGACCCGGTTTAAATTTAAAATGATTCACATTCTCGTATGATGTTTCTTTGAGAATTTCTGGGTTTTCAATGACATAGTTCTCGATATCCATAAAAGCATCGTTGTCAATGGACATTAGAGATGATTCATTTTCAAATGCACAGAATTCCAGGATTTTAATAATATCGGCCGAAATTTTTACATTCAAATATTTTTCTAATTTGAAAATAACATTTTCCAGTCCCTAAAATACAAAACACAACTTAAATTGATATTAAATTTGTATCGAAATAACTATTTACCATTTTGGTGAACTAATGTAAACAATGTAGTCGCAACGATTAACACAACAAATCAATATAGATCTGTCAAGTGCATTCGCATTCGCGCAGCAATATTCGGACGTATTTGCTAATGCGCCGTATAGATACATTAAATGGTTATTCGTACGAATGCGAATATTCGGCACGAATATCAGTATTTGCGAGTGTTTATATTCAAATGCATGGCAAAGTATTCGCGCATTCGTACGAATAGCAGTATTCGCATAGAGTGAAATCCCCCTAGGTATTTGAATGAAACAAAGAATGGAATGGGAGTATAAGAGTGAATATTGGGCACGAATCGTTGGAGTATATTTTGCGAGGGACAAGTGGATGCATCTTCAACATCAGATGATTGTTATGAGTGGTTCAATCATGTGCATTGGAAAGAACTCACCAACGCTGATATTGATGGAGACAAAAAAAATGATCCCTTCAGTTGTATTTAACTCAAACGATATGAATTGAAATGAACAAACCATCATTTGCAAATTGATATTGGAGTGTATCGATTTCGTTTCGAGCTATTATCATTGAAAAACAAAAAAGAAGGGAGAGAGAAACAACTTTGTCCGTTTACAGGCGATGACAGTTGCCTTCGCATCATGCAGCTTGATTCGATGGATAAAATCAGTCGGTGCCGCTTTTGTATCGTTTGCATTCCAAAATGTTCATCTCTTTAATATGTTTGTGTTTCTATTTGCGTGTGTATATCGTTGAGGGTTATTGTTTAGTAATCAACAGCCGTAAACATCTCGACTCAATGACAAAAGCACCCGACAATGCTAATAAACATAAATATTAATGGCTCGTTCAAATGAACAATAGTAATTGATACTATAGCTTTCATCTGCTGAAAATCCGCACTTTGCTTTCAATTCTTCTCTCTCTTTCACACACACACACAATCACTCACATATTAGTGAGTACATTACCAATACCGAAAGCGTCACATCGTTTGAGTCTGTTTGAACTTTTCATTTGGCGATTCGAAAGGTTTTTATTTGTAGTTTTATGACTTCTTAATGTTCTTCAAGAGTTGTTTTTTCTTCTCTATTGAGATGCTATAATTGTATCTTTTATCGAATTTCATGATCGTTTTCTTGTTTGTGTGCTTAACCATAAGCACATCTTATATTGATTTATATCTTATAAACCTCTTTCAATAACATTCATTGGAATTCTTTTGTTCCGGTTCAATCAAAGATTACATATAACTTTTCCGCAAACATAGTTTGTTAGGCAATGTATTGGTTTTGCCCATAAACCCATTTCTGGTTTCATCTGACCATAGAGGTCGATAAATATAAAAAAATGCTGTTGTTTTCTTATAATGCTTTCAACTCGCGATCTTTTACACTGAAAATTGCGTATTTCTTCTATGCATCCGAAATATGCAATTTTCAAAGTTGATTAAGGTAAAAAAAAAACACTATTTTTGAATTCGAGTAAAGAGATCTCATCAATCCCGTGTGGAAAAAAAATGACTGACGGACTGACTTTAGATTCAGTTGACTGTAGTTGATTGAATTTATGTTTTTGTATGTTTCACTTTGTCCCAAAATAAGCAATTTATTTTGTCTTGTAACTCTAAACGATTTCAGTTAACTGCGATAGACTTACACTACACGTTGTACTGAAATTTCAATCTAAGTAAGTCATTTTTGTCCGAAATTAGTTAACTGACTTTGTTACAATATTTGTACACGGGAACACACAAGTAAAAGCGATACAAAAATTGCGGGGAATACGTTTAAAATGTATGCGGAATAGTTTGCGTTACGTATGTAATTCGTTTTATACTTGAATAGTTTGGCTCCATTCATTCTGCTTTCTACATTTATATATTTTAATGTAAAAGAAACCATCTCTAAACGATGCACAAGCTCCATGGTTTTCTAGAATGACAGATATGAGATAGAAGAAACTTTTCAAATGAATACCAATATCAATGATGACATACAAAATAAACCTTGTCATTGTTCCATTGAAAGGAAAATAGAGCTCATGAATGTTGAAGCGGTTGGATTGCTTTGGCAATTCGCAAGACCGATAAAAGTGATTTGTATAATGCAAATTACACCATTTTCACTCCAAATTCACAGTTTCAATGTAATTCAAAGCATTAACCGGTATCTATAAAAAAATTGTTGCTCAGGTCCACTTTTATTGAAAACGGAAATAATTTTTTTTGGCTTCACATATTTTGTTTAATTGGATTATGAAAAAAAAAAAAACATCTTGAATTTTCAAAGTAGATGCGAGAAATAATCGTGCTACATTGGAACAATTATTACACATCACAGCACGAAAACTAAAGGCGAAATTTCATGGTAATTTCAGTGAAAAGTAATGATTTCCTCTTTAATATTAATACTTCTTTATATTCAAATAGTGGTTGTGAAGGCATTTTCATAATCGAGTGCAAAGCACACGACACGCTAAACGAAGCCATGATGAAATGAGGAAAAAAAGACATGAAAAATTGAAACAAATTAAACACAGCAACATTGCACAAATGACTGTATTCAAACCGAGAAGATATCATTTTGATGCTATGCAGAGATCACTAAGAAATAATTTCATCCGCATAAATATTTTCATCCGATTTTTTATGCATTATTTGTGATACGACGTTCAGCAAGCTGCAAACGAAAGTCGACTCTCTGCTTCTCTGGTCAACGACTTTAGAGAAAGCTAACAAACACATTCAGTTTCAGTTGATTTAAACACAACCCTGAAAGCATGCATGAACTTGGTCGGACACATCAAAATATATGACGAAAATATTTATGCGGATAATTTTTTTTTTTTAGCGATCGCTAATGCTTTAAAAAGCAAGCCGAATGAAACAGCATAATGATGAAAAAAAAATTACAAACTGTCAAAAAAAAAAAAAATAGATAGAAAGAAAGAGGAATAATAATTGCATTCGTTTGAGTGCAATATTCTTTACGAATTCAGTTGGGTCTTTCCTTTTCTTCATTTATTTCACCGTGTTGTGCCTCGTGCCGTCGCTGTATGTCTCTGAGTTGCGTTTGCTGATATTGTGTTTGTCCCCACTCTGTTGTGGTTTCTTTTTGAAGTTTTCACTCTCCCTCTCTCTCTTGGTTTTCATTCGTCCGGTCGTCATTTATCTCGTTTTGAAAATTGTATTTTGCACTCATATTCCTTCTCTGGTCTTGTTCAACATGGAAACTACAGCGACAACAGCAACAAGGAAAGTAACAACAGATATCATACTATAGTCATGCTTGCTTTCTCGCTCGTTGCCCAGCATGGATACATTTGAGGCTACTTTTTTATATCATCAAGCGTATTCTTGAATCCCTAACCAAATTAAAATCGAAGAAAAAGAAAATAAAAGAAGGGCATTTTCTCATTTTTATATCAGTATAATGGACTGTCAATTACATTGCGGCCCCGAACGCACGATAGCTGGGAGTTTGCAGATGTATTTTGTTCATTTGTTGTTTGAATGGAAAAGGAGCGAGTTATATACGGTAGCCCTAAAGTTTTTCCCATTTAAGTGTTTTCCTAGACAGCTGAATCGACCTTACGATGTGGATTTTTTTCGATTTGTCGTCCCATCCATTCACCAAAGAAAAATGCATAAAAAAGTTATTAATAATTTAAGATTTACCTTATTTATGAAATGGAGTCTGTTATCGATGTCGCGGTATAGATGAGCCCTAATCTTTTAATGCTTATCCAAAAAAAAAAAAACGAATCGAAATGAAACCAAACTAAAGTAACAGCAGCAAAGCGAACACATATTCTTAGCATTCTAGGTATACAAAATTCCGATCTACGGCCTTAATGATGACTAATGGCTAGGAAAGTCTAATCCCATTAGAAAAAAATATGCAAAATGGTTCAGCACACCGAACTTTCACTGAATCGTTCAATTCTCGAAAGACACACCCGACGAGATTCAACACTGATTGGCTGCAAAAAGTGCCACTGGATATTTTTCGTGTATGTGTATGAGCTGAGCGTGCTCCTTGAAATCGTCAATGTTTAACCATGCATTGTTAGCACTTCTTTTGCTTCTATTAGATGGAAAGTGACTCCAAAATCATTCAATTATTATCAAGTTAATTTTGAGCTCAAGTTCAAGGTCGATAGAACGACTGTCTACGGGAAAATTAACACAAGGCGATTGCCCACTGAACACAAATGGGATGTGGCGACTAGTAGATTTTCAGATAAGTGAATACAATTTAAAGATTGTGTTTGTGCCTGTTCTATCTCACAGAGTTTTTTTTTTTCGATTCGTTTTCTTTTTTGTTGTTTTCTTTCTCCATTTAACATTCACAGACCGTGGCTGAAATCTGTTCGTTTCACCCCATTTCGTCGCAATTGTTTTTGTCGTGAATAATTTGAGTAGTGCACCATTACGAAGAAATGGAAAAAAATAAACCACAAAAAAATATAGAAAATCAAGAGAAAAAAAAGTATGAAAGAAGGGAAACGTATGTGCGTCAGCGGAAAGCGACAGCTGCATTCTTGCTGCGCTCAGACAAAAGTTGACCGAGCAGAAAAAAATTTACCAAATTAAAACCGAACATCAATGCTTTTTCAATTCGTAGACGTTGAGGGCTTTTTCTTCTGGGTGTTTGGTTAACAACATATTTTGCATTTTCATCGTACAATCCAATCAATCTAAGCGTCTGCTCGTTCATGTGTATTTCGTTAACTGATGTGATTTTTCTTCTACTACGAACATCACATCATATTAGATCACAACACACAAAAACGATAGGAGACATATCGCACCTGTGCTCAATCCAATTCACATATTATTGCTAAAGGACAAAAAAATGAAGCGGCACTAAATGTCCATACGATGAAAAAATAAAAATGGCCCAGCATAGCGACAAACGCAGCAAGAGAGCGATAGAGAGTAACACACTCCTTCCTTTCTTCCTCCTCTCTGAAAGCAGCTAAATTGAATGTATTATCTCGAATACAAAGACCTTTTATTGACGAAATTCTGACGGCAAAATTGTACATCCAAGCAATTCAGCCGAGTCATCAAAAATTGCACAATTCGTACGTTCATCGTAACTCGAAAATATTTGCTGTAGCACAAAAGAGTCGAAGGCATTTATTGCCTGCACTGACAATGGCTGCACAGAAAAAAGAACGACGAGCAAATCGAAGAAAATCAAATAAAAGCCGAGCACGAAAGTGCACATAATAAACATAACAGACGTAAATAGTAACATGGTGAATGCAGTGTGTCTGCGTGAGTGTTTATGTATGCTGAAGCATTTACCAGCAAGCCACCACCGAATTTTTGTTTAAAATATCGACACACAAAAATTAAATAGGTATTTTGATCCGATTCTCCTCATTTTTTGTGCCTCTTTCCAAACACGTTCGACAGATTTACTTTTTCTAGCTCGTTGAGTGGGAGACAGAGAATGGTGATCGTCGGAGCCATTTGCCAGCCGAATGTCTTTAGCGTGCATTTGCCGTGCGCACGTGTGTGTGTGTGTGTGTGTGTGTATGTCTGCTGTGATGGTACTACGGCCAACCATGCAAAAACCGAACATTTCGACACAATGTGTTTATTGAGCTTTACAGCTTTTGAGCCGTTTAGGGGCCAATGTAAAGCATTTTCATGTATTGTTAGATTGGTGCTGCTGGTATGGGCCTCTCGCAATTATGAGCCATTTTACTCGATGAAATTGTTTGCATTGTGAAGTTTTCATGGGACTTTCACATTCGCGCGCATCAGATTTCGGTTTTGTTTTCGTGTTTTGCGTTGTGTGGTGTCTTTGTCTCTTTGTCGAAAAGTGTGACGCATCTGGTTACAATATCCAAAGATGTGTGCTTTTTTGTTCATATATATGTGTGAACGGGTGCGAAAGGGCTCCTGATTTTTTTTTTTTTTCAAATTCAAATATTTGGCCAATGAATTTAATAGAACTATATGTATGTGTATGTTTGATGAAAACTCCAAGATTCTCTTATGAATGCACACAGCCAAAAATGTGTTAGTCTAATCTCTCCGCATCGTATCGAAGCTCAAGCTCCCTAGTTCTTCGTACCATGTTCATTGCATGACCGTACCGTTCTGAAATAAATTAAATTTGGTGCATTGAGCTAGGAAAGCAAAAAAGAAACTGTCAAGAGGGTGGAAGACGACCGATATTGGTGCGATGCGTACAATGATTGACGTGAACTTGCACAAACTTTGATGAAAATTGTTTAAGTTTCTTTTTGTTTGCCGTCGGTAGTTGTATTTTTCACGAAGCCTTTAGAAAATGGTGTATGTAGTCAGTGGATTATTCGATGAGAGAGCGCGACAAGTCAAGAGTCGAACAATAGCTAAAAATCAACCGATGTGAGAAGAAAAATTCAATGGCAGGCAAAACAAAGACGATGTACACAACAACAACAAAAATCACCGAAGAAAAGAATTATTGCACAAACACTGATCATAATCAGACATATGCGAAATGATACATGTGCTCGGTTGCCTGTCAGTGAAGTGTACTAAAGCGCCTTTGTGCTATGTTGTGTATTTTGATTAATTCACTTCAACTTTGCATGTCAATGTAAATTTCGCCAGCAGCGCGCACCCTTTTCACCATTTACTTTCTCTATACTTTCTTTAATTTTCCTATCCCTATTCATGCTTTTTTTCTATTCGCGCTCAATCGCGAGCCAGCTTCGCAATTTCATTAATGCAATGAAACATGCATACGCAAAAACCACTTGGTTTTGTCTATATGGAATCTAAATATGTTTTGACGTGAGTGCGTCTAGAACGCACCGCACATTTCACTTCAATGTTGATTTGCATAAGTGAATGCGATTCATAGTACGTAGTTGCGTTGTCTGCAAATACAAACACAACTATGATTAAATAATCTCGTTGCTTATTGGATAAATTTATTTATATTTCACGATTTGGGGCTGAGACTTCGAAACATGCGAAACAGCCGTCCTTAACAAAAAATGCCAAAATGTTTTATGTATCGTATTATATGTGTGTGCGAGTGCGAACGCATTTATTGAAAATATCCAGCATGGATAAAATATATGTCGAAATATGTTTGGTGCGTACGCACGCACGCAATTTTGCTCCAACGTGGTGAATAAAAAATGAAATATGCCAATGTTTTTCTTTATACTTTAACTAAATTTATTGCTGTTCTTTACATGTTCTAGGTGAACGCTTCTTATTTCACTCTTCATTTATCATTATTTTTCTTCTTATCAAATAAATTAGCCCCGCGGCAAATAAACTTAATTCTGGAGGATTTGTACCGAAATGCTCAAGTGAATTGTAAATGTGAAGTGTCTACAAATGGAAATGACAACATTTTCAGCAAACATAAGCCCAAGGCTGGAGATTGACAACATGATTTCCACGTCAGATGCTTTACTTTTACGGTCTTCTGTTGAAATAATCACGAACATTAGTGTCTCTGTACACGCGCTCTATCTCTCTCTTCCTATGTCAAATTTTTAAGTCAATAATTTCCATTTCACTTTGCACCAGTCCGTTCGAGTGGAAAATGTTTCGCTCAACGAATCACAACATTTCAATTGCTTTTCATATCTGACAAAATGCAAACCTGGAATGCGCTGTATGTTATTATATGTATTTGTTTGTTTGTTTGTTGGAACTCAATTGACGACGGCGTCCTCTGGATAGTCAAAATTCGGAACGTTATTACTGAAAATAAGATGCATCTGAATGAACCACACAACGCGTTTCATCGCTGTTGTTTTTGCTGCTTCATCCGCTATTCAGCTTCTTCTTTTGATTGAATTCTTATTCTTCTTATGAAGCTGGAATAACATCCCATTGAGACAACCTACACTACCCACTCACAACAGAAAAAATTAAGAAGAAGAAAAAATATATGGTGTGGACTGTAGTTCACATTATTGCAGTGAGACGTCGCTAGCAGCTTGTCATTTGATGACTTCAATGTAAAGTGATACATAAAACCAAGGGATGGACCAATTTGTTTTGTTCAAAGCAAGAATGAAAGAGTTAACAAAACGACACGAAATGAAACCGAATGCAATCCAACTCACACTCTTCCTCAAATTAGAAAGTTTTAAGTGTTCTCCAGTGGAAAATGATGGAAATATTGCGGACATTTTCATTTTCAAATGATCGTATAAATGCATTGCAAATCGTATCAATGTTTTTCTGACTTAAATTGCATTCGTTAAAGTGAAAAAGGCATGCACAATGCACATTTATTTGTTCAGCAGCTGGCTGAGCTGATATTTACATGGGGCGCAAGCGTGATTGTGACGTCATTGCATTATAAATTGGGTCACATTTACAATATGCTTTTCTTTGAATTGATTCATCACATTCCGAGAATCAGCAGGCGAATAAACGAATGAACGAATAAATGAGCACACACGACCGTAAAGCACACACGACCGTAGAGTGAACGTAAATCGCAGAGCGCAGACACAAGGTGATAGCTGGTAGATAATAATATTTACATAAAAGTGAAGCGCGCACAATGTCAATAAAAAAAGAGAAACAAACAACAATGACATAGAATGCAGAAGAATCAAAGTGAAACGACGACGGCAATGATCAAATATGAAGACATGAAGACACTAAGATGATTGGAATGGGCAAGCGTTTTCATTGCATTCGAATGGATACGGTACATCATAATGCACCGTATATCAATATTCAATTCAACACAAACAACCTCCGTTGCGCCGCCTCGTTTGAATTCTCATTCCCTTTTTTCATAAATTTCAATGTGCAAACAATTGATTTGCAAGATTTGCTATTTGATTCGTCCATCCGATGCAAATGAATTTATGAATTTGGATATCGCTTTATTCTATTCTCGTATCGTCTTTGTTTCCATTGTTTCTGTCTCTGTCTTGTTCGATTTTGTAAAACGTCACAATGATCAGCATTATGGCATTCATTGGTATCGAATGTATTCCGAGTGATTAATTGGGTTGCGGCCAAAGCACATCATTCAACACAATTTTCAAAAACTGATATACATAATTTTTCAATATATGCTTTGAATGCGTTCAAGGAACGAAATATCAGAAAATCATTAACCAATTTGTGCGCAAACCAATAATCGATGGTTCTTTGCTGTTGCTCCGGGCCACTGGCTCTTTATTATTATTATTATTATTTATTCATAATTCAATAATCGATTTATATGCGTGGAGCTTCTCTAGAATATCACATTCGATGCACCTATATCGAGTATGTGAGCAGAAAATCGTAAATATTTTGCATTTAATTGAATTTTCAAAGTCGTATCAACATCAAACGGAACATACACATAGTAGCAATTCCATTATGAATCCTTTTTTTCTGCAACTGCATAATGGCATCTACGCACACAATTGCAGGATACCATACACACACACACACACAAAGAAGCTGGGTCTCTGTAGTGGCGGTTCAATCAGACGAAGGATAATCAAAAGCGAGCAAAGAGCATTCACTGAAGGAATGATATAAAAGTTAAAAATATACAGTCTTATGGAGTACGTTCCCGTCAAGACAATTTTCAATCTCTGTGGAAGGCCTTTGTGTGTTTATGTATGTGTGTTTGTAAAGGATATGTGTGCGTGCTTATTGTTTGAATTTAGATTCTCAACACCAATATCAAAAAGCTGGCAGAAACCATGCCATCCTATTAATTTGGTGTTCGCATGTTCAACGTTAATTATACTCATTTGTTTATGTACATAAATGCAATGTTTGGCTAATCTTATTTTATTATGACAGATAAATAATTGAAGTTAATCTTCGCGAATGAATGCGACAAGTCAATATGTATATACACAGATGTACATATGAATATGTACTCATTCGCAAAGCTATAAGGAAATTATAGGGATTCATTCTTTTTCAAACACACATAGCTCAAAATGCGTTTCTACATATACTATGGCACAGTTTTATTAGCCACTGTAATGGAAAATAAATATCATGACTTGCCTGCAACATATCATGCAAACAAAGATGAATATGTATTAAAGCAACTCAAAGATATACAGATTACATAATATACAGTATATAGACTGGTCCAAAAAATAAAGTTGAGATATTCAAGCTCCCCGATCGATTTTCGAAAATTGGCCTAAAAAAAATAGGTTTGACATCAAAAAATCGAAAAACGTAGAAATGAAACCACTTTCTCAAAATTCATGAAATTTTTGAGTAAGGTAGTTTCGGAAATCATTTTAGATTGCAACTTTTCGACCTAAATCATTTTTCCAGCCAATTTTCGGCCAAAACCAGTGATGGGGTTTTATTTGGCTCGTCAATATCTATAACTTTTACCGAGACATCAGCCATTGAAAAGGCATTCTGGGCCAGTTACAGTGTAAAGTGACCGAAAAATGGCAAATTTTCGGCATTTTTCGCATTTTCTGCTCTACTGGTCACCCAGGCGGTAAACTTTTGTTCAGTTTTTGACTTGTGTCGTGTAGCTAGAACCTGTACAAAAATTTTGGTACTTATCAGATTGCGATTTGGATGGAATTTGGCGACAATTGATTCACACATATAAGACAAATTTCTGGCCAAAATGAGCAAATCACAAACATGAGCTTCGGTTTGACAGGTAAAAGCAAATGATTTCTACCTTTTCTGCCTTTGAACATCTAGTATGGTCCTTTACGAACATTTTGGGTACCTACATGACCAAATCGAGTGATGTTTTCACATATTTCTGGCTTCATATTCGATTTCAACTCCCAAAAAATCGACTTTTGACCAAAAAATCCTTAAGTATAGGCTTTTCAGGGATGGTGTCTTAGTGCAATGTTATTTTTTCTTGAAAATATGGGGATTCGTTCCAGACAAAAACTCTCAAAATTGAATTTTTAAGGTACCTCCCCAACAAAATATACGTTTTTCATGGATTTTACTATGAAATAATCAATTTTTGTTCGGAAGGTACCCCAAAAATACACTTTTTGGATAAGTTTCTTAGTACAAAGTTATTTTTTTCGAGAAATATTGGGAATCTACTCACACAGAATCTCTTATGAATGATTTTTGGGGTATCTTCCCAACAAAAATTGATATTTTTATAGTAAAATCCATGAAAAACGTATATTTTATTCGGGAGATACTTTAAAAAGTCAATTTTGAGAGATTTTGTCTGGGTAGACTCCCCATATTTTCGAGAAAAACTAACATTGCACCAAGACACCATCCCTGAAAAGCCTATGTTTAAGGATTTTTTGGTCAAAAATCGATTTTTTGGGAGTTAAAAACGAATATGAGGCCAGAAATATGTGAAAACATCACTCGATTTGGTCATGTAGGTACCCAAAATGTTCGTAAAGGACCATACTAGATGTTCAAAGGCAGAAAAGGTAGAAATCATTTGTTTTTACCTGTCAAACCGAAGCTCATGTTTGTGATTTGCTCATTTTGGCCTGAAATTTGTCTTATATGTGTGAATCAATTGTCGCCAAATACCATCCAAATCGTAATCTGAGAAGTATCAATATTTTTGTACAGGTTCTAGCTACACGACACAAGTCAAAAGCTGAACAAAAGTTTACCGCCTGGGTGACCAGTAGAGCAGAAAATGCGAAAAATGCCGAAAATTTGCCATTTTTCGGTCACTTTACACTGTAACTGGCCCAGAATGCCTTTTCAATGGCTGATGTCTCGGTAAAAGTTATAGATATTGACGAGCCAAATAAAACCGCATCAACAGTTTTTGCCGAAAATTGGCTGGAAAAATGATTTAGGTCGAAAAGTTGCAATCTAAAATGATTTCCGAAACTACCTTACTCAAAAATTTCATGAATTTTCGATTTTTTGATGCCAAACCTATTTTTTTGAGGCCAATTTTCGAAAACCGATCGGGGAGCTTCAATATCTCAACTTTTTTTTTGGACCAGTCTACAGTATATATATATATTTTTTTTTTTTTTGATAAAACACATGAAAAGTATTCTATGACATGAAACGTTTGTCGTAAAATTGCTCATTCATATTTAACGGGACTTGTCCACGAAATGGTGACTTCAACTATTTTGCCATGCCGAAAATAGCAGTTTTACTTCTATGTCAAGGGCATATGCCATAAGCGATTCACTGTCATTGTTGTATATTGGAAATATTGTGAAATTTGTGTATTTGACTTGAAATGTATTGAGCTTTTAAGTTGTTAGTCAATTAGATCGAGTCAATTTTTCATGTATGTTCTTGATACGATGACGAATTACGTAGTGTATGTATATGGTATACCATTGTGACACAAGTTTTTATTGATTAAAGACTCGCATTCGGAATGGTTCAATAGACGTAGAGCGCCCGATCGTTGATAATGAATGTCAATTGATGAGGAGAGAGAAAAAAAACGGCTATAAACGCTAATTACATTCTGAGTAGAAGGGTAGAAAGAGAGAAAAAAGGTTACGAGTGATTGATTTAATTTATTAGCAAAGCTCATGTAAAGCGATAAATTTTGGGAGTATCGAAAGCGTATCCATAAATTGTCTGGGAGGATTAAGTTGTCGCTTCGGTAAATTTCAGTGACTTGAATTTTCGCAATTGTCCTGTTCATACATTTGATTCTAATTGTGTATTTTTACACAACAAGAGACCGACTAGACCATGATATAACAACAACAATAGCGCACGGCTTGACTTATAGACTCAATATAGAGCTCGGCTTTGTTATGCTTGTCGACTTGTATTCAGATTATATTCTGATTAACAGAGAACGAAAAATATGAAGAGAGAGAGAGAGAGAGAGAGAGAGAGAGAAAATAAACCACATAAAAACGAGAACGGTGAATTGATCACAAAGCAAACAAAACAACAATTGATTACGAATTCGAACTGTATACAGCACACATTTCCCAGTGAATTGGTTTCATTAATTTGTTTACTTTGGCTTCGTGTCAATGTCGTAAAAGGTGAACATACAAATGCTGTATTATATGCGCTCATCGTATTTATTCACTTGATGTGTGTGTGTGTCTTTGCATTGTTCTCCCCCGCTGTTACAGAGCACTCTGGTTGTATTAAATGTTTAAATGCATAGAAATGTGTGTGTATTTATCTTTTCATTACTTGTTTATTTTCGGAATCTGTTCCCATTGTGTCAACGATTATCAGTCATGTTGCTCGATATTTTATGTTTCATGTTGAATCGTTTTCGAGAGCTTTGATGGTGCTTCGGTACAAAACTATGCCTTTCTGTCGCTCGTCTTGATGAATGATGAAGATCGAGGTGCTTGTTCACGAATTTCAAAAATTCAAAATTTGTGTAATCAAAGAGTGAAGGGATTTTGTTTCTGATTCTGTTTCGATAAATGCTAAATTTTACACATGCAATACCACTCCACTCAATAAAGCCGGCTCGAAATGACAAAATATGGATAGTCATCGTCACCATAGATTCAAATGATTACCAAGGCCAATTCCATTGTGATAACGTTCGCAAAATTTGGATACAACCAAAGAAACGATGTGTTGAATGGCTATTAATGTACAAACATTTACATGCAAAATATATTTAGGATTTTATTTTTAACGGAATAGGATTCGCATCAGTCATTCATTTCATTAGCAATCGTAAGATTGTGTCTCGTGCGAACAACAGATTCAATTACTGGTACTGTATGCATAATAATGGTTAGACAAATGATCCGTAGCTCATTTCATATATGTTTCACTCAGAATAATTATAAGCATTTTGTTTCTTTTTCAAATGGGAACATAACATTCACTTCCCAATGGAATACAAAAAACACCAATCATTTGTACATTCACATTTATTGAACTAAAATATATCTTCCCGATTCGCATTGTGTATGTTAAGGCTATTTTGATGGATTTTTATATATATAACCGAAATTGTGTCTGTGTTTCATCATTTTGTTGCTTTTAATCGGAATAGACAAAGTGAAATTTAATCAGAGCATTGAAGCTGCTGCATATATATTTGCTGCTGGTGAACAGATCTGTTCAACAGCAGGGGCCCGTTACAGCTACAATAATTGTAAACTTGTAAATTGTAAAATTGACTCACAATTTTACAGGTACCTGTAAATCTGATTTACAAGTTTACAATTCCCTGTAAAATTGGTTTACAAGTTTACAAAAACTTGTAAGATTGATTTACAATTTTACAGAGAATTGTAAAACTGATTAACAAATCTACAATTTCTTGTAAAACGCTAGTTTTAAAGCATTTGCAATGAAAAATAGTTTTTACTTGATAAAATTCTTTTTATAAAGTCAGTTCGTGAGGCAAAAGTGAAATTATTCATTTAAATATTAT
>NW_022601408.1:3179536-3207892 GCF_009176505.1 Sitodiplosis mosellana
AATCGATACATGAACGAACGTGCTTCACAGCGAATATGCACGCAAGCAACAGCTGCTGTCGAACAGATCTGTTCACCAGCAGCAAATATATATGCAGCAGCTTCAATGCTCTGAATTTAATCGATCCAATTTTTTTTTTTCATATATTTCTGTATTTTTTTCTCTCCCTTACGTTTATGTTTTGTTCTCTCATGATTGATATCAATTGATACCACTGATTAAACATCTTTCGCATCGACATCTAAATTAGATGGATCAATACGTCCGGCAAAAGGATGGCGTGCTGAGCACAAAGCGGCCCGCACCTTAGGCATCATAATGGGTGTATTTTTGTTGTGTTGGCTTCCGTTTTTCCTCTGGTGAGTATCCGATTTATCTCTAGAATAAGAAAAAAAAAAGAGAAGTAAATAGCAATTTCTCTAGAAATATCCGTCGAATTAATTGATTCAAATTGAGCTTGAAAGTGCATTCATTGACCGAATATTTCAACGCCACGGCCAATTTCATTGGGAACAATCGAGACAGTCAATCGATTGGTATAATGACTGCAATTTTTGCATTTCGTATTGGGATTGGATTTCATCGCTTTCCATCTGTATGCTACGAAAAAAACACACAGATATACAGATTAAGAGAGAGTGGATCGAGCAAAAGAAAAAGACCCGAATCGAACCAAAGAAGCAAGAATAATTGCAGTTGCTCAAGATTTATTATCGCACATAAAAATACACATAACGCTTCGAGTGTATGGCATTCGCTTTGGCCGAAATATTGGGGCGAACGCGAGACAGGCGACCAAAATCTATTAAATCGAACACTTTATTCATTGACATAAAACTCGAATCAATATTGTTTGTTTGTGTGTTTTGTGACTTTTCAGATCTTCATATATTTTTGCACAGTGCTTACATTTTGCATTTGGTGCGTGCATAGGAATTTTCCCGCTCTCTCTTTCTTTTTCCTTCTTTTTGTGCTTTTTAATGGCCAAAGAAAAATTATTAGGGTATTCCATTTTGAGTATGTATTCTTTCAAGCTCTTTGCTTGCGCCACTTAATTGCCTATGCAGACTGCCTCTAATTAAATATCCCGTAATTTATTTTCATGTGTATTTATTTGGCCTTGGAGGAAGCATCTCATCACTCTTTCTTATTGTTCGTTCAAATGCTACGGCTTCTTTATGGTGTATGTGTGTGAGCAAAGTGGCGCGGCTATTTAGTGGCCAATATTGAAATCCCAAATCAATATCATTTAGAACTGTTCATACAAACAATGCGGCATCCTTTCGCCCAACAGAACAATGGTTTCATCACCTCAATTTAGATGTCGTTAAAAAGTAATTCCCTGTGAAATGCTGACCAAAAACAATTTCCTAAATCGTTTGAACGATAAGTAAATTAAGTGACACTAATTGCGGTTTAACCAGTACACATTTCAAAAGTGTTGATGCGTTATCAACGTTGTCCGTTGTCTATTTTAAGATCAAAGCCATCATACCGAATCTTCAAAATGAATGCAACTTTTTCTTTGCCCATGTCGTCTCTTACTTTTCACAACTTATTCATTTTGTTTCTCCCTCTCTGTTATTTAGGTATGTGACAACATCGTTGTGCGGCGAATACTGCCCTTGTTCTGATCTACTGGTGGCCATCCTATTTTGGATCGGATATTTTAATTCCATGCTAAATCCATTAATTTACGCTTACTTCAATCGAGATTTTCGTGATGCTTTCCGTAATACGTTGGAATGCGTGTTTTTAAACTGCTGCTGGGCCAAAAAGACACCGTATAACGCATACTATGTGTAATCTTTACCTCCGACGTCTACACAAGTTTTTTTTTTTTATTATATTTGTTCAACGCTGGAATTGCATTCTTAACCTATTTACAAATAAGTACGGTTAATGTTTCAGTATTCCTCGTTTGAGTATTCAGATGACATTGAAATAAGTAGGAAACAACCAAATGAAAGCAGAAACGTATTGAATGCGCTGCCTTTGTTCTGTAAAGAAATAATTTCAAATTTTCGTTCGAATCAATCACAAATTGTAATTTACAAATTTCACACAATTTAATCGGAACGTTGGCACAAATAAATGAAATCAGATTGGCGTGCAAGGTTCAGTGTTTTTATACTTTTTTGATATGGTGAGTTCCAATGATTTTGTAGATTAAAGAATATTCTTCTAAAAAAAAAAGTTCCACAAAAATGCTTTATGCTGAACAGTAGGCAAATTAAATAACAAGAAAAAAAAAACCAAAATAAATATGGTATATAAGATAAAAGAAGCAAACCAAAGATGTATTTACGAAGTGTTATTATCGATCATATCACTAAATAGAAATGCAAAGTGCAAAAGAAGTTTAAATCATATGATAAGCAGACATTAGTTGATAATAATAGCAATTACGTCTGCGTCTCCTTTTCGGTCTGTGAATAAAAACGTGTATTCCTATCAATGAGTAGTAGAGATGTGTTTACCTCAGCGTCAAACTCTTGTTACATAAAAAGTAGAAAAAAAATCATAGCATGCGAGCGAATCGTATGATATGCCGTCCGGCACATCGACTGGCTAAGGTCCCCATTCACAAACACAAACACAAAGCACAACCACTGTGCGTTGGAGCAGTGAATCTGAATATATACTTTTATTAAACTTAATGCAAAACAGTAAACTTCAAAATGCTTAGTAAAATATAATGCGTATAAATCGAACAAAAACAAACAAACATCATATTCTAACCATAAGAAATCAACTGGCGCTTTCCATTGAGACCACCGAACGAATTTCAAGATGAATCAAGAAAACTGTACGGCTAATGAGGTGAAAGCTATAATCAGTGTTTGCAGTGTGAACGTAATATATATACATATATGTATATACAGTGTTTTTTTTTTCTGAATGAAATTTACAACTCCAAACATTAGCGCGCTTCAAACCATTCAAAATGAAAAAAAAAAAACCAAATGAAATCAATCAGCGATACCAAAACTAAGCGTTTACTACAGGTTATATTGTATATTGAAAATTGTAAAAGAAATAGAGTAAAAAAAAAAACCAACGGCATGCATTTGATTTCAACGTGTCCACTCACGTATCTATCACCATTCCATTCTTGATTCTATTTTAAATCAGTTTCTTTGGGCATTAGGGATTTCTATTGTTTTAGAGAGAAAAGCTTCTTATTTTCTTCGACTCACTGTTTCGTTGCTATTTTTTTTTCTTTCCTTTTTTCTTTCTTTATGAAATGTACCTTACCTTATGTCATTTTGTTCTGCCATGGTTCCCAGTGGCAATGGGAATATAATTGAGTGTCCGCACAAAACCACGAAGAGTTCCAACTGTATTTTTATAGACATGTTAATCTCAATAAGAAACAAAATAAATCAAACATATAAAAAACACAAATATCTCTTCTATCGATGTACCTAAGGCAACGGAGAAAATAACAAGTAAATCAACTGATTTTTTAGTCAAGTTGAAATGATATAAAATATGTACTGATGACGAATGATACGCTATTCGCATGTAACTATGTCGTATTTGATGTATAAACTGTGTTATATAGAACTTACTGAACAAACAAACAAACAAACAAACAAAAAATTGTCATTAACATTAATAAAATGAATTGAGATAAAGAAAGAAAAAAATTTCATTTTATGGGGAAAAAGAATTGAATTCAAACTCGAGACCGAATTGATTAAACGGCCCAAAAAATAGCAATAATTTACATACACACTTGAATTAATATGAATATCGTAACGAAACAAAAAAAAAAAAAAAAAAACAGATGAATGTAAAGAAAAAGAAAGAACCACACATATACACTTACAAGCGATCGCGATGAACAAAAAATATGGTGTTGAATAACATCCAACCGGCATAAGTAAATCAGAATGATCAAATTAATAGTTTATTAAGTTAACTTATTGGAAAAGAAAAAAAATGACATTAAATAAATTGACAATGCCTTCGTTACAAAAACACACATGCACACAGCACGTATTTCACTATCCTTGGGAGCAATTAATGCAGCGAAAATGGAAAGAGGAATCTCTCATCCATTGAGTGTCATTTGATCAGCATTCATGGTCGCTCTCGTTCCCTTTATAGCATTTAACGAAAACTCTTACCGGGATGGTTATGGAAAGCATACTCGTATTCAACTGAATTGTTCGTCGTTTGTATCGAATCTTCACCACTGAACTACACTTGACCTTTTTGCGATATGATATTTTGTTTTTCGTTATTTTTTATTTTATCAACATTTTCTTTTAATAAATATTAACACGAAATTATTGTCAACAGAAAACATCTTTCTTCTATAACCATCGGGTTTTTTTTTTGCGCTATTAATATGGAATATGTTAATTATATGTTATCTTGTGACCAACTGTATTTACCACAAGACAAGAGAGACAGGAAAAAAAACAAAAGAAGAAAGAAAACATGTAAATTAGGTATTTGTCTCTGAATGACTTGAAAATAGCCAACGAGATGTTTCGTGTCTCTTTTCCGTCTATTTAGCATTTAAAATGTGTTGTTCTCTTCACAGCGCTTTGCATGTCCTAAATGATTTCGAGCACATTTTCCGGGGCTTTTGTGCTCCTGGGCTAAAAACTAAGCGATGGAATTTAGTGGGGAAAAAGTGTGTGAGTGTTAGTTTGTTTTTTCATTGTTGGAATTGTGAATTGAAATTCAAATAGAAAATTGATATTGGGATTGTCGTTGCCTTTTGCTTTGAGCAAACAATTTCGGTACGATTCACATAAGTGCTACCGTTGACAAACCACTAAAAGTTTTGCAAACGTCATATTAAACAACCATTCCGCATCTCTTTAATGGAATCAGGTTTGTTCAAATAAAGGGGCTCGATGAAAAAAAAAAAAAAAGAAAATGTTGATATTTGTGCTATTTTTGCTGGATATCGACATCTTGAATCTCATCAGAACCAAACACATACACATAAAGAGACAAAAATAAATAAAGAAAGAAAGAAAAAAAAATCGAAAGAGAAAATTCAACAGATATAATATAGGAGGTAAGTAACAGCAACGGAATGAAAAAGTGGAATAGAGATTGAAATGCTGATGCAAAAATGAAATAGAACCAAAGTATTCAATTCAATTTATATACACAATTCGAATATATAAACATACATTTTATCATTTTTCGAAGTTTCACTGTCCGCTACTAATCTATTTTCTTCTTACTCCTCTCTTATTTCTTCATATTAAACTAGCCGCACAAACACAAACACTGACACTTGAGCTATAATAATGTGAAGACATATCTGAATTGAATATGAGAATTGTGTTATTGATGTCTGCATATTTACTACGACATATATAAAAAAAAATGAATAAACAGAGAGAAAGCACGCTATAGAGAAAGAATAGTGGATGCTGTAGCCATTGTCACCGTCATCGTCATCATCATCATCATTGTCGTAGTAGTTGTTGTTGTTGTTCAATGTTGAGGACTTCATTTTTGTTGTTCATTTTATTATCGTTGTGTTTGGTTGAAAATTCTTCGTTTTCGGGCCGCTTCTACATTTGATATTTCCTTTGCCAATTGGGCGTAAGTAGATTTTTGGATGATGTTGTTGTTGATAAATATTTCGGATATATGACCCAGCAGATGAGAGGTGGTAAATATGCAATAGGCAAACAACAATAACAGCAGCAAAAATTTAAACGACCGAACTAAAAGATACTCGTATGTAAATGTGTTTGGGGTAGAGGCCGTTTTTCTCGGTTTTGTCAATTTCTTGCACAACTTTGCAACATATACACATTCACCCGCATAGTGTGAAACGGGATCGTTGAATATAAATGCTTATGGAAAATATCACACATGTTGCGATCTATCGAAGCTGCACTAAGCATTATCAGCGCAACAAACGCGCCCCTCCCGATTTAGAGAATTCCTTCGTCAAATGGATTTTTTATTCAATAAATTTTTGTTTTTTTTTTTTTTTTTTTCTTGTTGCCAAAGACCAAAAATGAAGAATTTTGCATTCTGTCTCGCTCGCTCTCTTTTAACGGTATGTGTGTATTTGTTTGATGCTATGAAAACCATTTGGGAATCGTGTAAGCAGCCTTGGTTGACACACAACACGCACATATCGGCATAATGTCGTTTAGTCTCTATGTAAGTATATACTATGCATATTAGTGGGCCGATTTTCCATACAAAATACATCGACCGAAAATATTCAAAACTCTTGTTAAATTTCCATAAAAAATCAAAGCTTTACATAAATGCCAACATGAATATAAAATGTATCATTTCATTATACTAGTGAACTGTTGGAGTGTTGAAACGAAGGAAAACGAACACACGAAAAAAAATGAAACAGCAGCAGAAGAAGTAACAACAACACTCAACTCACAGCTCACACTTTGAATCGAAGAAGCCAAGCAAGAAGAGAATGAGAAAGAGAGCAACAACAAAATCGCTTTATTCTGTTTTTTATGTGTTTGTATGCGAATTGACTTGTTTTTATGCTAAAGCTTTCTTTGAAAATATTTCGAAACTTTTTTTTTTCCATCAGCCATAGCATGCACAACAACAAAATGCAATATGAAAGAAGTTTTTTTTTCTATAAATTATTATGAAATTGTAGTCGAAGCCGTTTTCTCAGAACGGAATGAAAATGAGAAGAAAAAAAAAAATATTTAATTACATTTTCGTTGAGTAACACAGTATAAATATAAAAGAAAAAAGTGCATCATAAATATTGAATTTACATAATATTTAAATCAATTGGTTCAACATCGCGGTCGCAAAAGTGTTGCTAGAGCATCTGCGGGCGGTAAGGGAGTATCATTCAACTGACTGGTGAGCCGATGGAGGGATTGGAACATAGAAAAAAAAACAGTGTCGATTTGAAGTAGGCGCCTGAATGCGTGAGCGTGCTCGAAGGAAGCACGTAACATTAGTGTGTATTATACGCCTATTGGAAATGCACGAAAACGTCTGTTTGTCGCAACCAATTAATCAAATTATCGCCTGATTTTGAAAACAGAAAAGAAAACGAGCACTACAACAACATAACAAAAATATTCTCACGAAATCTTGGAACTAGTTTTAAATGGCGACAAGATGACAGACACGGCCAATGGCTTGAATCCCATTTTAGATTAGTATTATTTGCACATTTAATTGTCAACAAATTTCTTTACATAAATTTGATATATCATGTGCCTATGCGAAACAGGACAAACCACTTAAGTTACCATGTGGACTAGTATTCCAGCACACAACATTCTCTGGTGCATACATGTGACCAGATGAAAAACATCAATCATTATTCAATAAAGTGGAAACATTTGATTGGTATTTCAACGGGACATTTTCTCAAATTCAAATGAATCAAGTTGGGCAGCAACAGCAGCACTGTATCATTTATTTCGGTAATTTGATGACCAGCGGCGTTAATGAATGGATAGGATGCTTTTTTCTCTCTGTTCTTCTTGTTTATTTTCGTTTTGTTTAAATTAAGTCATTTAATCACATCGATTCATCATCGGATTTTGTCGCCATTGCGCCCACCTTTTTTGTCATAATCCATATAAAACACAAGCTGTCTTTGGAAAGTACCAACCGATCATTATTCACACTCCCAGTTCTGTTCACATTTTTGAACATTGAAAATCGACATTTTTCAAACATCGAGCTTCTTAGTGAAAGCCAATTAACGGAATTATTTTCTAAATGGGGGAAAAACACTTTCCACGCTGATATTTACGAGACAAATTCAATACAATAATTCATTGTCAGATAAACTTGCCCAGTTCTATAATTTTTTTTTTCGCACATCACCCTCTCCCACTGTGTGTGTGTGTGTCTGTGTTTCGGTGTTGGAATTTCATTTTGTGGTAAATAATGCTTCAAGAATGTTTCCAAAGCGATTAAAACCAAAGAAGAGTAAAATAGCTAATGAATCACTGACACTTGCAAAAAGGAAATGGTTTGGTGCATTTTAAATTCGATCAAGTATGTTTATCCGAGTGTATCAAAGTTGATTGTGGCACTTCTGCTGCTTCTGATGCTGTAGCAGCTCTGACTTCGAATCATAGAACGATAGCGGAAGAGAGTTAGAGTTCAGATGAAAAGGTCAGTGAGTGCATAGATTTGATGTATAAACGTTGAAAACTAAAACCCACAACCACATATAAGCTTCCATAGAACATCTAGCTGATTGCCATCAAACGAACTGAAAAAGTTTCCCATTTTCATCACAGTCACAAGACAAACCACAACAACGAGGTATACACACGTTGTGTGCGATTTTGTGTGGAAACTTGTACCGAATGTTTGCCATTTAATATCTTGCTTAATTCATAGTTTGATGTTTCTTCCAAACTTTCTTTGCTTTAATTTCTTCTTTCTTGAATCAGAATTATTGCTTTACAATATTCAACTTATGATTGCAGTTTGAGTTTTTTTTTCTGTGCTTGTTCCATCATTGCATTCATGTCGACGGCATGGTACAAAGGATAAAATCTCATACGAATACTTCGCATTAAAAAAGTACACACAGATCAATTATGGAATTGCATTCGCATATATACCAATTATTACTTTATACAGTTTGAACGAAACGTTTTCGCAAAGAGAACTAATTTACACACATCTATTCATTCGTATTTCAGTTTTATCGAAAAGTCGTTCGAGCAAAATGGAAATTGCACTTCAACTCTGCTTGTTTCATGCTGTATGAATTTCATATGAATGGTAAATTTTAAATGGAAAACTAGTGCAATTTCAAAACGTGTGCATATTCTTGCCTGGCTATATTACCTATATTATGGGTTACATAATACATGAAAAAAAGATGTGCACAGCACACGCAGAAACAATTATCCGATAAAACGAGGTAATACGAAAGCGTTGCAGTAGCATCAAACCACGAGCTTTTCAAGTACCAATTAATTCACACAAATTCAACGAAGTCTGAAAAAAGGTTTCGCAACGTTGGATTATTTTTGCTTTTGTTTTTGCTTCGATAAATTTTTTCAATAAAAAATGGGCAACAATATTGAGAGAAAAAAACTTGAAAACCTAATTGAATGTCCGTGTATGAAATATAAAAATGTGGCAATGTTCAGCATAACGCATTTAGTCTAACTGACATAGGTAATGAAATAATAGATATGGATATGATTTGAATTGTTCGGAAATGGAACCATGTACGATGTCGTTCTTTAGCAATGAAGGCTATTTATTGAAATTCGAATCAACGTTTTATCATATTCTCTTTCTCTTTTGCTTTTTTTTCACGTCAATCCATTTTATGTCAGGGATCGAAACCAAACCAAACCGAATATTTGGTTTGAGTGTGTGAACAAACCAAACCATTCGGAACGTTCTGTAAAATGGTTTGTATGGCACACAGAAACGTTTATGCTTACGTGTATTAGTAAACGACACTAACACAGTGACAACCCGCTTGAACGTTGCCCATACAAACCATTCTCAGAACGTTCCGCTTGATACGGTTCGCTCCGATGAACAGAGAGCAAAGCAGTGAAACCGTTCCGAAATCGGTTTGTATGAGAAACGTCAAACCGTTTTCGATCCCTGTTTTATGTGTAGTTTGGGCTTCAGGCTTTGGAAATGATTAAATTTGTCGCATATTTCAATCGACAGCAAAGGAAGAGAGTGAACGATAGAGATAGAAACGTCCATAAAAAGCATTTTATGGAACAAATTATCTGAACAAGTCACACACCGTACCGAACGAGCGTCATACATTGTAATCATCGCAGGTACAGAAATCCCAAATTTCCCAATGTAGCGCTAGTCATAAATTAAATTGCACGGATCAATGCGAAATAGTTAGTTCATAAAACAACGGATGCGAACGTCACACATGCTCATATAGCAATGCGATCACACAGCAATGATGATGGCTCTGTCATTTCAACTGTATACATAAATTAAAGCCTTTGACTTATCTACGCAACCAAATTGAAACTTGATGGAAAAAAAATTTTCTAATCGCGCATACACGAGACTTACCTATGTGTCTTTCTGGCTTAAATGATTCCAATTTACTAGAAAATTACGCAAATGCTAATTTAATTAGACAGTGCTTATATGACACTTAATAAACATTGATATCAACTCAATGTGTGAGTTGTGTGAGCTCTTCACATGGGAGAATGTCAATGTGTGCATATATTTTTTTTCTCATCAAAGTTACCAGAAATATAAAATGATTAACATCTCATAATGTGAATTTCATATATAATATAATCTAATATATATATGTATACATGAGTGGTCGGGGATAAAAATGACTATTTTAAAGACAAGAATATTGTGATACGCTTATCCATAAGTGGTTTCAATTTAGTTATTTTTATTCCCGACCACTCAAATATATCTATATACGAATGTGAATTGCACCAAATTGCATTCGGGATCACAATCGCTTCATAAAATTGTCAATATTTGCACCGTAATTGGATTCAATTTATACGAATTGTTTGTTGTTTGAGAGCAGAAGTGTGCGTGAGACATTTTTAGCTATTTCTTTTTATTCCGTATATGCCACTATGCTATGTGCATTGGTTGGTATTTTTTTTTCTCGTTATTTTGTTAAATACTACTTAATATTAATTGTTGTTTTCATGAAATATCGTCCATGAAATTGTATGAGACTGAATGACACTGGAGACAAGTGCAGAGCTGAAAAATTTAATTCACCAATCAAAACACATGGAATCAACGCAAGAATACAGACGTATTTATCTGTGAGCGAAACCGGCTCAAAAACACGTCATACGCACCAATTCATACATGAAGAGGTTTCAATGAAAATGAGACTTTTGTCATTCAATACATAGAGCTGAAAGGAAAATAAAGACAACACAGTCACTGTTGGTTGATATGGCGAATCTGCAGATCGGATTTTGATTGCACGATTGATCACAATAGTGAGCGAGATAGAATGAGTTCAAGGCTTGTGTAGTGATCGACGATGCCATCAATTGTTTGTATACTGGGTTTCGGGGCGATGAAAATACGTTTTTTTTTTTCCTATTTATTGTTTCGTTATATTCACTATTGCAATTTCAAGTTCCCACGTCGACAGTCCAACGCACTCGAAAGAATACATCTTGCTGAAATCGTCTGAGATGTGAAATGAAAAAAAATTTCATTATTGAAGCTTCATACATCAATATGAAGGGAAAAAATTATGGATGCTCTCCAGAGCACAATATGTGTGTGTTATTATCGAAAAAAAAAGACGGGAATGTGCATCTGATATGATTCTGATATAGTTCCAAAAGCTTTTAAAGTTATGCAAAACTGAATTAAAACAGGACGACATGATTTTAAATGAATTAAAATCTCGAGACACTGAAAATGCTTGAAAAAGAGCCATTTGAAATAAATAACAACGTGTTTTTTTCGTATTCACGTTCCAAAACGCAAAATTTAGCTTAAAATGAAATACATAATAAATGTGATGCCAGGAGTTGGTCAAACATAATAAAAAAGAGAGCAAAGGTACAGACTCTGATGCTTTTAAAACTCTGGTTCTTTGATTGTGGCCGCCGTCAAAACAAGGATTGCAATTAACGTGCCCGTCAACTCAACGAACATACCATTTATCATCTACGAGTTGTTTACTCAATTTTTGCATGCGTTCAAGTCAGTTTCCACATGAAAAAAACTAGCAAACAAAAGCTTAACTATAGTTGAAATCTTCGATTTATCAAATGTCTGGTGTTTTGTATTTCATGTGCAATCACAAAGCAACCGACCGCCCTTTCAAACTACCTAAAAAGTGTGCAGTGCGTGAAATGTGGCAGAAAGGATGGGGGAAGTAGCAATACATGACTATCGACGGTTATATATATTTGTAAAATATTTCGCGGCGACGGCGTGACCGACAGTGGATACACGCTTCTTATTTTGATTTGAGTACGAACCCCAAAATTTGACGAATAACATTCGCAAACTAATTAGTTAAAGCATACGATACATACTGCACATATGGAAACACACTGCTGTTGCTACTGCTACTGTTCTGCTTAAAGTGGCAGAGAGATGAAACCACAAAAATGGCTGTTAAAAGAGATGATGAAGTTTGTTTCGTACACAGTCGGTACACAGTGAATCGACACACGAACATTTGCGAGCGAATTTATTTATGTGAACATTTTCGGAAATTGGTATGGTTTTGTCTTGCATTCACTCCGTCCGATGATGGTGAGTTTTGGAGAGATTGCCATGAGACGTTAGCATGGCTCGTTTATTGCGTGTGTATATATGTATAATCAAACAAAACTCCATAAAACACGTGTACTAAGGATGAATTTGGCTTTGGTTGTTGGGCGTTCACATGAAATTCGTATCGATATTTAAGAAAATTTATGCAAATAATATGTATATGTCTTGCATACCGTCAATTTTCTCATGTAACACCGACGATTCAGCTTTGCGATTTTCAATGCTTTTTTTGTTTGTTTTTTTTTTTTCTTCCTTTGTCGACTGCTTTGATTTCGGTTTGTTTTGTTTGTCTTGGCTTATGACGCTCACCAATCTCCGTTTGTCGTATGGCTGCATGGCAATCCGAATCGTTGGATATTTTGAAAATGTTGACCAACATGATAAATATACGCATTGGTTGTAGTGATGTGTTCGCACGGTGACGCCGCTCATTAGATCCAATGAGGTGAATGAACGGTATTCTATGCGATCGTCTGTACAACGGACGGCTTAACACTCAATTATCTTAGATTTGCCACCTATTCGCACATGCAGACAATTTACAAGTCGAATTTTGCTTTCGTTTTGTCTTTCGATTTTTGGAGTGAGAATGCGTGCAAACCACTTCCTCTCTGTCTACTTCTCCGTCTGTCTCCTTTGTACTCCATTCGCCCCCAAAACGAAAAGAGAAAAAATATTCGAAATAATTCATTTTATCGCACTTTTGTGTACGGTGACTTTTTCCATTTTGGTGCGCACAATTAGTTGTTTTACCGTTAAATGTAATTAGTGAAATCGTTCGTTAGCTTGAGCTGAGCTGAGGTTCATTTCAACGAGCGATTGTTTATCGTTTCGCATTTGGTGTCAAAACATAGCCCAAAATGAGCGCACCGCAATCATTTGCACAAGCCAATCCAACTTCTTTCACTCCTCACCCTCTCTTATGTGTGTGTGTGTACACTGTACATATACTTTTGATGCCTGAATGAAGTTGAACCGTGAAAAACGACGTACCGGAATAGCACAGCTTTACATAAGTTGAACGTTCAACTTACAGACACGAAGAAAATAAGACTAAACAAAGGATAATTAACGTTACGGCGAAAATTGACCAATTTTAATTCAAGAGGTTGAAGTGGATGTGGGAATGTTAAATGACTGTTACAGTTACCTCGCACCATTCAAGGAATTTTCCCATTCAAACTCATTCGCCTATAATGATTTGTGGCATCAACATAAACATAAACATACACACATACTTACATTTACTTTTTTTACATAACATTTCCGATGATCAACTTACATCATAACATCGAGTGCTGTTGACGCCATCAAAGTTTTCCAAATCATTTTTAATGATCATTACAAACTTTGACTTTACATTGTTAAGTGTTCAAACCAAGAGAATGTGACATGGAACTTTCAAGTGGTGATTTTTTGTGTGTAGAAAAATGTCCTGACAGCTTAAGGAAAGCACAGCTTTTGGACCAATCGAGCTTTCCAAGTTTACGATGTGAAGCTTTTCATTGATTTTCTACTAACGTAAAAGTTGCTGTGATGACAGCTTTGTGATGTGGGCTTTTTGTTTGCATGGGACTTTTCAGGCGAGCTTTTTTCAGATGGAGAGGGGAAGAAAGCGACACGCTCATGAATTGGGGTACACCAGAATGAAAGTCATATAATGGCAATGACATAGTAGTTTTGTGTGTGAGTGTCAATGTTTGTTTCATTTATTTTCTCGCATAGTCACTACATTCAGATTATTTATTTTGTTCTTTTTTGTTTGGTTTGTTGTACAATATGCTAATTATTGTTTACGTAGACTCTTTTAGACCATACTTTTGTTATACACATAGATATTTTAATCGTCAAAAATAGATCAGTTATTTTACGTTTTTATTTGCCTTTATTTATGTAATTTTGGTATCATGCTTTTATCATTTATTCATTACATTTATATAATTTATTACAGTTGTTTTTGTATTGATTTCGATTTACTTGGTTTAGTTTATTTTAGGTTTGTTGTTGTTTAGTGTTAAAAATTTAGTCACTGGCTTAAAAAATTAATTCTGCAATTTGTTTTCTAAATGATGAACACAACGTTTCTGTGCGTAGATGAGAAATAGATTCGATGAGGCTATGAGTTTGCCTCACATTTGTTCTCTATTTATTTTTATATATTGTCAATGCCAACAACTGAAAATGGTTTGTGTACGAATACGATTTTGAAATTAGAATGTGGTCGATGAGGACAAAAATCCAAATGGATTTTATTCTCATTTATATTCTATTGGTGAGATGTAAAAGAATGTATGACACTTTTTGAATATAATTTTTTTTTTTTTTAAATGAAGGTATATTTTCGTATGTGATTTTTGACTTGCTGATCAGAGATAATTTATTAGCAAACGAACATTACTAAAGGCTGTTCTTTCTCAGTTTTTAAGATTATCTCATTAGGTACATAAAACGCACAAAAACTGATGAGAATAAAAAAAAAAATTATATATGCGCAATTTACCCACCCGCATATGATGAAAGATAAGAGATAACTATGTGCAACTTTGTTGCAAACACCAAACTGCTATCTGTTTTAATTGATGAGACAACCGTGAAAGTGAAACGCGAACAAAATAATTGCTATTCCTATACACAATTGAAGAACATACAAAATGGGCAACAAAATTGAATGCACTCGTTTTTTCGTCTTTTTCAAAAAAGGAGCAAATATGTCAGTCCTTAGAAATATGAATGGGTGAGAGAAATAATGCAACAAAAATATTTTCTGAATAAACAGCACTTGAATGTGAAAAGTATTCATATACCACTTTAACTGGAATTTTTTTTCACGGTGCGATTCAAATTGAACATTTTTCGTAGGGCACTCTTTCATACGATGTTTTTCGGAGATGTTTTCGAATGACAAAGATGAATGGTGACATCACTCGTATTTGTCACAGAATGCAAATTAAGTGATAACGTGGCTATGAAATCCGTACTGACGACAATCCTTAGACTTGGTACGCCTGTCACCGCCAAAGAGGATCCGAAAAAAAATCGACTGATATGGTGATTATTTGGCATCGAAGTTGCAATCGTTGTTTTTTTAAGCTCTTGTGTCTTTAACATGTTGTTATAAACTTTTGATTCAAGGTCTTTCCACAAAACTAGATCATATATTTGCAAGTGCTGAAATACATTAATTCTCTTTCTCTGAAAATATCGAAAAAATTATTTGTTTTCATTTTATTTTTTGAAAAAAAAAAAAAAACGAATTGGTTCGATTTCATTGGCCACGTGTGTACTTGTATGTGAGATTGTAGTGTATGCAAGAGGACAGTAGATTTGAAGATGGTTAAAATAGAGGATGTGCATTTTTGGGTAGGTCGCGATTTTTCTTGTGTTTCACTTCGAATATACTTTCAATCCCGCCCATACCTCCATAGATTCCATAGAAACATTCTTCTACGTCCCACCACTAGAAATGTACCGGTTTCAATTAACAATAATAAAATTGATTGACGGTCTCTATCGGTTCAGTTTAGTGTGAATTTCAAATAGAAAATGGACCCAATTTTCAATTACCTTATTTTGACACATGATTTCACTGCGTAAATTGCATTTTCTGTTTGTCGAATGTCGAATGCCAACAACGAGTCAGTTATATCATCAATAACAGAACAATGGGTAAAACACGCATTTCATGTTTTACGCCTAACAATGATAATAAATAAAATTATCTATATTCATCAACACATTTTTTGTAAAATAAATTTTCTGACTGAGTGCCAGTGATCTCTCTCCCGTTCATATTCATACATTCTCCACTTGTCTTCTTTCCATTTCTGACATTATATAACACATATTTACAATTTTAAACGTTTCGGCACGTCAAGAACTTTGAAATAAACAAAACCAATGTTCGAACAAAATAATCAAATCAATATAATTTGTATCTGGCCAATTGTTGATGCTTTCATCGTATTTATATACTTGCAATGAGTGATGTTGCTTCACTTCACGTGTGTTGACATTCGAAAATCGGAATATTATGCTAATAAATTTAACTAGATTTCGTTTGTGTGCCGCTTGAAATTGGATCAAAAATAAAACAAACGAATCGAATCGAATCGAATCAATTTCACTTTGACCGGAGTGTTTGTATTGTGCTTTACATTGATATTTGCATGTTGAAGATGTCTAAAAGTTGTATAGTTTCCGAAATTTCGATGAAAACATCAGAGAGAATTCAGCTAAATTGCTTCATTTGTGTTTTTTTTTTTTTTAAATCGACATATACATTTACAATTTTATTCGCCTACATTTACACTGTTATAGTTTTTTGAATTTTTTATTTTTGTTAAATCCTTAAATCGTTACTATTGATTTTCAGAATTCAAAAAAAAAAAAAAAACATTAGATTTTCACATATACAAATAGAAAATATGTAAACAATTACTTGAATAATTACAATTAATGGTAAATTTTGTTTCCATTGATTTATATTTTTTGTTTTGTTCTTATTATATATATCTGCGCATCATTTATTGAAAATGCCAAATAGCTGCTTGATTTGGTACACAATTTGTTACGTTTGGTTTGTTTGCTATCGGGCCGAATGGCTGAGTGTTTATTCGGCTACATACTTTCATCTTCTTCTACATTATTACAATATTCTTTTATTTATCCCTGGCTTGCACCAAGCTCTACGCTTATTCAAAACTGATTTACTTTTGTTAAGTATTTGCTGTTGATCCTTTTCTTTAAATTATCATTATTTATTATTAGTAAACTTATAGTTTTGAAAAATGAAATTTATTGCTAGATTTGGTGCCTTCGGACTGTTCTTGTTTTCATGTATAATTTACTTTTTTTTTTTCAATAAAAAACATTTGCATTTTCAGCTCGCTCCGTGAATTGTGATAAATTTTGAATGTAAATTTATTTAAATATCTGATTTGAATATGTAACGAACCAAAAATGCGAAGTGGATGAATAAACAAACATAAAACCAGTCAGATGCTATTCAATGGACAAAATGTATACTTTTTTTTTTAAATCATGTATCCTAATCGAACACTTTTGTTGTGTGGGTTTTTAAATTTAATTTCTAACGATGATTTCACGTGAATAACTTGATATCAATTTTCAATGAATGCATTTTCCGTTCGACTTTTAGAATCTATTCTCATCGATAAAATCAAATGGAACCTAATCGGGATTAGTGATAATAAACAAACGAACGAAATGGGGAAAAACTATTGTTGGCGATTTCGCATTCAGCATCTAACATGTGAAATGAAACAGATAATTCAACTGACAGAGACGAAGCAGCAACACCGAGCCATGCGGCATCCTTTTGGTCCTATATAAGGGGACAGGGTAGCCAGCCCAATTATCTATTCCATTTGACTTGTGAGATGCTGAAAGCGATATTGCGAACACTGGGCAAAACAAAATGATTTGCTGAACAACACAGACGATACTTCCACTTCACTATAATCTACAATTTTAATACACTGAACGATTGAACTATGTATTTTTCTGCATGAGTTATATATTGTGTATCAAATTTTTTTTTCTATTTTTGTCCTTTTATCCATTCATTTTTTTTTTTGTAGTTTCACGTTAAGCCTTAGAAATATATTGCCAATTTTTTTTCTGATTTTCTCCGCCATTTGCTTTGGTTATTCTTTCAGTATTCTATTCTAAAATTATTCGTTTTTTCTATTCAGTTTCACATGGTGTTTCAATTATTTGTTGTTGTTTTTGTTTTCTTTTTAAAAGAAAAACGAGGAGCGCGAACGAACCGGAGTAAAATTGACTTTTACTTTGTATTGAAAGTCTCAATTATCAATATCGTATCCAATCTCCAACGGATATGATATTCCAATTTGCTTGGTCTTTTCTCTCCTTTTCAGCATTTTGATGTGAAGATTTCGTTGATAGATTTTCGGTTTTGAAGTAACTGTGGTGAGCCTTGCACCTCTTAATGTGCAATATATAGATTAGAAAAAGAGAAGGAAAGAAAGAAAGAATAAATATGCAAAAAGCGCTATGACTTTTGTTACATTGGCATTTTCATGACTTTGGGTGTTGATCGATTTTTTCCCCATGAAATGTAAACAAATCGACGTATTTCGCGATTTGTTGGTGTGGGCAAAACGGAGTGAAAGAAATATAGCACGAATCGGTGGTATTTTAATAATATTTACGAACACGTGTACTGTGGGTGTGTGAATTTGCCTTAAAAAACGGAGAGCCATGATCGATTGGTGGGCTTATTGTAATACCAAGTGAAGATGTTCAGGTTGAGAACTGGATTATTCCGTGGAAAAATTCCATATAACAAACGATTTGATGCCAAACACACACACACACTTCGGCACCTTGATACCGAATCCGACAGAGTAAAATCTAGCGGGCGGGTTGTTCGATTTGTATGGACGCGCGCGCATTGTGCACAACGAAGATGATGTAGCAAAGTGTTCTATAGTGTGTTGCAACGCATACACACATCAGCAGCAGCAGCAATATCTTCATCTTTTTCTTCTTCTTCATCATCATCATCATCACCACCATCAGCAAGTATACACATTCAATTTATACACATAAATCTTATTGTATCCGTATGTAATTCTGTTATATTTCACAAATTGATGGAAATGGTGACAGGTGATTGATTGACACACCCGTTTTTACGATCACAAGCTTGTTTCGTCCCATCCGGGAACTCAAATTGAACTTCATACAAAATGCACAACCAAAACAAATGATAATAATAAAATTAATGTAAAACCATTTTGAATGAATTGCGGCGAACAAAAAATCGGCGGTTTTAAACCACATTCAGATGTGAATCATTCAAACGTATTATATCATCCGGTCTACAATCCGGTAATATTTGTCACAGATTACTCATGTGACGTACCCTACTGATGAATACCGTCGAACTGAACACTCGCCCTGCTTGCAAACTGATGAAGTCAAACACGGAAGTTGCTGCAGATGGGATTGGAAATTTTCACTCATATAAATAATATTGACTATAAATTATTCGTTGTTGAACATGAATTCCATTTGTTTTATTACGGTTATTTACTCCTTCTTCGTTTTTTTTTTTTTCAATCACATTTCCTTCTTTCCTCCCGTTTTTTCTTTGCTTTTGTTTTTGGTCGATATTCGCAATAAATCATCATTTCTACCGTATAATGAAGGTTGTCAGATGGGTGATTAGAGCATATTGTGTTCATGTTAGTGAGCAAAGGCGAAAAGTGGTCAAAAAGGTGTTTTTGTCGATCGATTTTGAATGTTCTTTTGGGGTCAGGGATTTCAATTAAATTCTTATTGCGATGACTTTCCATTGTTACATTGTCATTTTCTTAAGGAAACAACGACGAATTTCAGGCAAAGACGATAATTGTTTGCTTAGGAATTCATTTGCGCAAATATTTCTCCTAGTGATAATTTGTCCGTTGATCGATTGAATAACAAATAGAGAGAAAAAAAAAAAGAACAAAATAAAAAATTACACGAGAGTTTCATGGGAAAAGGAAATTCGGAACGCGAATCGAATCCATTCTCATTGTGAATGCGTAATCGTTTTTGTTTTGTTCTCTTTTTATATATTTGCTCTGTGTTCAGATTTAACGTCGAAAACTTACGCTTGAAAAATTAATGTTAATAAATTGGTGTTTCCCATTCTTCCCATCTCTAAAACCAAAAAAAGATGAAGAGATAAATCAAACGCGTCCCTCATTCTAGTTCGTCCATTTTCGGCAATGGATTCTATTTGTGTGCATTTATATAACGGTGTAATACGCAAGCGAATTGGCTTTTTCCCAATTAACGGAAAGATGAAAACCAGAATTTGACCTTTTTGCTGCTCCTTCAGTTTCCGAATCATCGGGGTCCCCGGAATATAGACATTTTATTGCGTTCGCTAATTTGGTTGTTTTCCATTTAGTCCCGTTAAAACCTTTTCACTGTTCTATTGAAATCAAGCAAACAACTGAATATTTCATAAGGATCAATAAATTTGCATCACAATATTCACTTTCAAGGTATGTAATGAAAAAAAGGAGCATACCCTTAATGCTCACACAATTTTAAATGCATTGAGATGTTCTATTCATTTATTTTACATATCAATACATGCGTGTCACGCACATAATATGGCGATAAAAAAAAAAAAAACGGAACAAAAAACCGAATGTGACAATGTCTGTTTGTTCAGAATGAAAGTGAGCAAAAACGGTTGCGCATAGAAATGAACCTGCAGTGCGCTCATGTGAAGCGTAAAGAACAAATTACAACACTTTGTATTCTTCGCGACGATAAATATTGTTGCTTACAAATTTTATTGCAGTTTGGTCTTTGTGTGATTGCGTTTGGCTTTAATTCTAATCAAAATCTGATGTGTCCATTTTTTCCCTCTATTTTTCTTCATGTTGTTTATTGATTCGAAATTTCATTCAAAATTACTCAAAATTAAGCGTAGAATTCAAATCACACACATTTATTTTTGCTTTTATTTTGTTTTTTCTAAAGCAAATGAGTTCTTTTCACTGATTTTGTTCGATTTGATAGTTTAGTTGTTGATGTGAACATCAACATAATACATAGTTTTCGATGCAATCAAATCTACGTAAACCGAAAGAAAAATCAACATAAAATGAAGAATAAATCTTCAGAGCGTACCATAAAAGGAAGACAGGGTTCAATTTATTGAGTGATTTACTGTCGAAGACTCCTTTGTTTTTCACTTGCAAATTCCTTAAGTACATGATAGTCCATATTTTCATCTGTATTAATAAAACGAAAGTTTAGCTGAAATAAACGGACTGTCTGATTTGACCTACGAAACGATAAATCTGCATCCACACAACACAAAAAAAAAAACAAATTGTATTATACCTATCGAAAAAAAATAATTCAATTCACTTATTTGAAAGTGAAGTTCAATCATATTGATAAAACATGCAAAAAAAAATTTACAATTAAATAAAAATAATCGTCAAAACGAAGAGAATAAAACAATCTTGAAATAAAGAACAGTGTAAAGATATTGTTATATAAACAAAAACAAGCAAAAACAACACCACGAACGGAAATGAAAGTTTATTTTTCTCTATGTCTCATTCATTTTGAAGAAGATTCTCATTCATTTTGTAAGGATTTGATACGATAACATATACAAAAGTATTTCTTCCTTTTTCTGTTCAACTTCCTTCTGAACTATTTATAACTATGAATGTTATTCATATTATGTGTTTGGTTTGTTTTTTTTTTTTTTTTAAATGCTTTTTGTAAATAGTTATTCATTTTTTGTTTATTTCTGGTTTTGTTTTCATAGTTTAGCCACAAATTTACAAAATTAGACGTTTGCTGGGATTTTTAAACATTATTATTTATAGATATTTTTCCATAACGGTTCCTTTACTTCTAATTCCTTTTTTATTTGCGAGAGTAATATACTCTACGCTCACTCACGTGCACGTCATGGTGTATACAGTTGTTTGTACTGCCAATATATAGAAATGTAAGTATTTGCTACAAATGCACTCTCCTACTATCGCTAGCGGATGGTGAACGGTTTAGAGCACAGAGTCAGAAAATTAATTGCAAACACACACACACGTAATGTTCGAAATCAGAATAGAAAATTTTCGTTTTTCTTCTTATGGTTCGTTCATCCAGGTCATTATCTCATCGGTATTCAAATGGTATTCGACGCATTCAGTCTGACCGCTTCGCTCAAACACACACACACACACAGACACACACACATTCATCTGATCCATGCACGTTTCATTGTCGATTTTCTTTTGTTGTTGTTGCTGACGCAGTATGATTTGGTTTTGTATTTATATTTATTTTAAATATATTGCATTAATTTCTATTGTACTTAGTTTCGATTGCACACGATTTTAATTATTATAAACTTTCAGTTAGTTGTTCACTGGCTCTGCGCTTTTGATGATGTGCTTTAAGGTAACTTTCCGAATAAACACTTTTCGCACGTAGACTTGAGCGTCGATTATCTAGATCCAATTGTAAACGGTCACGTTGCCACCATGCGCAAAATAAACAGTTGAGCGTATTTTTGAATGCTTCCCGAAAATCACGATTGAAATATGCATAAATAAGTGGATTCAGCGTTGAATTGAAATACCCGATCCAAAATAATATTGCGACTAGAATATCTGGCGATGGGCAAGTTGGGCACAATGCTGTTGTTAGATACCTGTTATCGGTTGGACAGTGAAATACAGAAAGAGAAAAACGAAATGAAAAAAAAAAAACACGGAGAAAATGGATTAGAAAATGGAAATAAAAATTTGAATCTAGCTAATGAGCTGTCATGCCCAATTTCGATTGTGGTGGGACACACTGATGGCATTTGCTTTTTTATTTTGATTCACCAGAAACTCATAGAAGATTCAAAGCCAATTCATTTGTGATCAAACTCCATTCATTAGGCGAACAGTCTTTGATATATTCCACTCTATATGTGAGTGGTTGGTCCAAATCAAAAATGCATGAAGGAATGAATGAATGCAAGAGTGTACACTCACCACAAGAAAAATGGTAGCCAGCATATAATGAAAGTTCCCATGATTATTCCTAGTGTACGGGCAGCCTTATGTTCTCTTTTCATTTTAATCAAATGTTTATCTTTCGTCGGTGTATGATCTTGGTCCACCTCGTTCAGTGTTAACATTTTTGATGAACCCGATCCGCTTAATGCCTCGCCTGCGAATAATAATTCAGTCTAAATTAAATTAGCACATTCACACATCACTTTTCATCATTGAAAGTTGGAATGATTACGCAATGCCTTCAATTGAGATAATAAATGAAAACGGATTCACATGGGATACTCGAACCAATTCAAATTTAAAATCAAACGAAAATTAATGTTGTTGATGAAATGAACTGGGGACATACACATGATGACTCACCATTGGTGAGCGATCGAAAGCAGAAATGGCGATGATGGGTCGTGGAATGAATAAAATCAACACACCAGCACATACACACAATACAACAAAACTAATTTTCGAATGTTTATGCATTAGCATTGATTTGAGTGTGGTATTTTCATTTTATTTTTATTTTTTGCCTTACCGTACGTACCGTTCGTACCACCAGCACTTGAATGGCGATGCATTAGCATGGCATTGCCTTGTCGTGCTGCCAATTGCTTCTCCTGACGATTCGCCTCCCGAAATATGGCATAATAGGTGAATATCATAATGGTGCATGGAATCCAAAATGATATCGAACTGGATATTACCGCGTACACCTTGTTCACTTCAAATAGACATTGGTCCGGGTTCTCTATCATATGTTGTTTATGCGTTTCGGTCGTGTACCAGTCAGCAAATATTGGTATAAACGATAATAATGCTGGTGATATCCACGTGTTCAGTATCATGATGGCAACTACCTTTTTAGTTATGGTCATGGGGTATTTCAATGGTTTTACGATGGCATAATATCTGTGGAAATTGAAATAAAACCAACCGTTCTTATCGTATTTGATATTCAATGTTTTAACTCTAGGTGAATCCAAATGAAAACCAGATGGGAGTTTCATTGTTGTTTCAAAACAAACTATTTTTTTACGTACTACATGAAATTAATTCTGAATTGGAGTGAGTTCGCAGTTATATGTATCATTATTGAATAGTCGTTTGTCTGTCGCGAGTGTTCGGTCACTTTTTCAATTCATGGCCTAGGTTATGGCTTTAACGAATCGTCTCTAGAAAAACTATTGGAAACACTTACACTTTATCGATTTGATAAACCGGCACCGAAGCCGAGCGAAGCGAATAACAGCCATAATACTTGAAATATGTATTTGTATGTAGTAAAAAAAAAAAACAGAAAAACCCATTGTTTCACTTCTTCCAAAAATGAAATAACAATTTTAGACTTCATTTCATTTTTAGAAAATTTTGCATCTAGAAGTTTCTTTACTCCTAAATATGTATCGGCTTAAATGGACTTTGGGAATCAAAAAAAAATGTGTAAGAACAAAAACCGGGCCAATAGCTCCATGAAATTTCAATCCATAAAATAAATTTGTTTCAGTCATTGAAATTGAAGGGTTGTAACAGTGACATGATCGGCACATGAGCATCATCTCTACTGATTGCCATTATTGCAATGTAAATGAATAGAATGTCTACTTCTTCTTCTTCTTCTTTTTCTCAACATTATTTGCATACGGCTTATGGTAACTCTCCGTAATCATTGGAGGTGGCGCTACTTATGCGCATCAATTGACTTTTGCATTGGCTCTTAACTATGTACTGTGCGTGACTTTTGATTGAATTCACTTCCTGAATTCTGCCAATATTGTGCAAAATGCAAAAATAAGTTTAGCAGCGTTAATTGGTGTTGCGCACGTTATTGTACTACTCAGAAACACTCACCTATCCACCGAAATGCAACACAGATGCAATATGCTCGCCGTTGAAAAATAGACGTCCAAACTATTCCACATGTCGCATACAAATTTAGTGAAAGGCCATCTATAAATGCGGAAAAATAAGATGAAAATAAAAACAATTTAAATTTTGTCGTGGCTACTCAAGAACCAAAAGAATCCACAGTTCCCCACTATCTCACTGTGCGAAACATAAATTATTTCAGAAAAATACTACTGAGCTTGAAAAAAAAAAAACTGGATGGGAGACTTGAGTGCAAAAATCCCTTCGTATTCGAGTAAAAAACAACACATATACATATATATACATATCTGTGTGTATCAGAAATTATATAGCATAAAATGAAACTTTACGCTGTAGCAATTGTTTTGTGCGTTACTTATATTTGTGAGTAGAGGCTCTTCTTTTTTTTCCCTCCATTTTCAATCGAGTGTGCTCATTGAAGCACTTTTAATTCTGCCGTACACAATTATCGATGTAAAGAACAAATGTGTGACATTTTTCAGTGGTTTTCTCCCTCTCTCTTTCTATCCCTGTATCTGTCTTCCATTCTTGATTGGCTTGTTTATGGTCACTATGCAATTGCCTCTTATTCAAATGTATGTTTGGATAATATTTTTTGTTCGGTTGTGTTAACTATTCGATTGCGTCCCTATTGGGTTTAAATGTGTGTACATAATTGCTGCTGATATATAGTAACGAAAAATAAAATAACTGACAATATTCATAACGGCAGAATGCGGCGCTTCATAAATGATTGTAGATTTTCCATTGAATCATTCCCAACCGATCCGTATTGCAGCAGTCGAGCTAACACAGGCACGCTGGCATAGTGACACACACACACAATGGAATTGTAGCACATGACACACAGAGAAAAAGCACAATGCGCAGATGATGGAAAGAAGTAACTTTTTAAAATGACAAAGTGAAAATGCAATGCAAATGAAAGTCGACATTGGATTTCGTAAGATAATATGAGATGAGACTAATAAAAAAGATCCATTGAATGTGTACCATAAATAAAAATCTCACCAGCCACTTATCGCCTCAGGATGTGCGCGAATCAAACGATTGCGGGAAACGTAGCAAGAGAGAAGAAAGTGAAAGAGTGAGTGAGTATTCGATGTTTGCGTTGATTATTACAAGGACAGATGAAGAGGTGGCTTTTATGTTAGACTTTCTTTCTCATTTTTACACAATGTGCCACATATATAAATATTTTTTTTTATTCGTCAGGCTTCGTTCTGAACAGAATGCCGAAACCGAGTGAATGAGATTGCATGGGAGAAACGAAGCAACGGAATCAGGAAAGAACGCATTCTTTAATCGACTAACGAAGAAGGAGAAAGGAGGAAGACACACACACACACACACATACACACACGTACATACACATACAAAATCCATTAGAGGCAAAATAAACCGACTGTGAACGAAGTGCTGATAGAATGTTGCGCTATTGAGAAAAGAGCTACATTCATATTTCACCGGCTTTATTCATTTTGTCATAGACAAGTAAACTTGAGTGAATGCTCTTAACGAATATACAGAGAGAGAGAGAGAGAGAGAGAGAGAAACGCACACGCACATGCATAGCCATAGTCTCACAGCAGCAGCATCGGCACCGAATTCCTGAGATATAGATAGAACCAAAAGCGAAGATAGAGAGAAAAATTGCTTCGAAAAAACAAACGACAAAACTGATGTCGAGCAACAACAACAAAAAATTGTATACAACTATAAAAATGGCACTAAAAATAAAACGCTGTTGACATAACAGCATCAATATAGAAAATCTCAAAACAGTTATATCGCCTTCGTTGTTTGTGTTTATTTTCTCACTTTGTCAGGCTATTGAGCAACAAAGATATACGTGTTTTTTCTGTCTTATGATTACAAACGTTATCATGTGCTCCGTGTAGATACATTCTATCTCTGTCTCTCTATCTGTCTGTGTTGTTGGAACACAGAGTGCAGCCGGTGTTGATGTTGATGGCAATGTATTCGCCTAACATTGACCGATTAATGATTACATAGTTTTCCCCCCTAAGTTTGATTTTTCTGTTCATTCTTTCCATCTGCAATACATCTTCCCATCGAATGGAGTGGAATTTAGAAACGAGTTCAACTAACGCGAATCCACCCACAAACTCTATGTTTTCCGCAGAGAAAATTTCACAAGATAAAAACACATTGCGGCTGCATGGACGCATGCTTGTGTACACGAATCGAAGCACACATCATCATACAGCATTGAATTGCCTTAGATTTTTCGAGTTCGAAAATTGGAATTGAAATCATAGATGAAAATTTTCTTGTATTCTTTTTTGGGATCTCTTGGAAGTATATTTCTGCGGTCCATTTTATCAAACCTAAGATTTATGAGTATTTTTTGTTTGTTCTCAATCTTACGGCTGTTTTGATCCTAAAATAACAGATGGATATTCAAATCTTGATTACTCAAATAAATTGTTTCCACATAAAAAAGAAGAAGTAAAAAACACAACATAAAATCTACAATTGAAAACGCCCAACCCAAAGTCATTTTGGCACATCTTCCAAGATTTGAATACCCATCTAAAATAACAAGTCGGACGTAAAAAGTGCACTTGTCGCCAATCTAGAACTGAACATAAGCACAACATACATTCAAGATTAAAATAGACACGAAACACGTTATTGTTAGTGAATCCAAAATTAATTGACGCGCATTGTAAACCGAATGTGCAAATCGTCGCACACGAATCACATACCAACTGCAAAAGCGTGAAATTATTCTGAGAAAATTATTTTCATTTTGATTGATTACTACAACCATAGCTATGGTCAAGCTTGATTACATGAATAAAAATCGCAATCATTAAACATGTTAAAAACAGCGAAAAGTTTGCGACATAATACTAGCCCCAATGAATAAATGCAAACTACTATCCCGACCGACCTGGCCTAATGTGTTCTGGAAGTAAAAACCTCCAGTACTCATTATAGAATCGTATTATTTATTATTGACAGGTAGAAATTTATTGGTGTTAAAGCTGTACAGTTATAAAGTAAACATATTCAAAAAGTACAGCGAAAAATATGTTCCATTCGGAAATCAATTCTTTTCATTAGGAAAACCGTAACAGTGGGATTTTTTCACTGATCTCTTCTATTTTCATTTTAAATTCGTCATCTCAACCTATTTCTAATTTTAATCATTTAGATCTATCCGTAGTTCGTTCTCATTCCAAATATCAGATTGTCGGACGAGTTTTAAGACTATTTATAAACTTAGATTTATATCATTTGTATACCAAAACGATTATTGCAAATCACATAAGCGTCATTATATTTGTATTTCTGTTGATAAATTGTTTGATGCAGATCTGCATCTAGATATTCATTTGATTTATTCAATGTTCGCTTCAAAGCAAATGGAAAACGTTAATTTGTAATATGTGAATGAAGGAGGAAAAAAACAAATTTCAATTGCGACGATTGAATTTATTTCACTGCCAAATACTGCCTGACTAATACAATTTTGGATACAGTAAGTTTGTTAGATAGATAGTTAGATAATTAGTTTTAGGTAGATATTATAGGTTTTTATGTTTAGGTATTGTCAGTTAAAAATACAGTCATGGACTAAATTGAGCGTACGACTGCCAGAAAAATGTAT
>NW_022601408.1:3208292-3254984 GCF_009176505.1 Sitodiplosis mosellana
ATACATTTTTCTGGCAGTCGTACGCTCAATTTAGTCCATGACTGTATATGTACAAAAATACAAAATAAAATAAATAATAAATGAATGAATAATAATCGTTGTAAAACTACTCTAACTAATTGAAACTTGTATAGGATATTCTCAAACAAAATATACAAAATATGCTCGAAAATCAATTGCGACGATCGAAAACCAATAAATACTCGAATATAGTCAAAGCAATCTTGTGTGAAGCGAAGAAAAAAGCAAAAAGAGAAAAGGAGAAGAAGAAAATCCATTTGATTCTGTCATCGTTAAATTAATGCTCATCAAAAAAGAAGAAAAATTTGCAACAAGATAAATTACTTAAAGTCATTTGATCATTTCGCTAACCGAAAAACCACTAACTATATTTTATATTAACCGATTTTAATATTCGACCACATAACCGCAATTAATAAACATTTTAGATTGTTTACTAGATTTTAATTTGTTTTCACACGCAATTTCGTTATATATACACAGACGTAATGTATAATTGGCATTTTCATGGGGACTTGTACCGGGCGTCGGGTTTTCTGCGTCACCAAATGTGAACACGTGAACACATATACAGAGAGACAGAAAGAAACAACGCATGGAAATGCGAAAGTAAAAGCAATTGAACAAGTATGCAATTATTCGGCATGATCAAGCAAAATGGTTTAATACACGCCAAGCAAACACCACATGATGTATACAAGATAAATGCGGTAGCATAGAATGCTAGTGCGGGACTAAGAACAATTCCACGTTCAAAAGTAAATGTAGAAAAACGAAAAATAAGCGAAAGAAAACGGTGAAATAACGACACACATCTGAAATGTCGAAGCGACGACATCGAAGGCAACTGTGAAATAATTTAAACGGTAATAAATTAATAAATTTGTTTTTGATACGCAAAAAGTAGCGGGCGAAACACATTTGGGCTACCAGACTACATGGTGGGAGACGACACCACGACGTTTGAATTTAATGACTCATGGTAACACAACGAAAATCAATATATTACATACGGAATACACATTCGGCAACACTCCGTTGATGCTGAGCTGTGTGAGAGCGAGCACGAAGATGGTGACAGTGGCGGTGGCGACAATTGAAGAAACGAACGAACGAACGCAAGCGTGCGGTTCAGTTCAGTTGAGTTCAATTAGATGCCGATAAATTAATTAACATATACTGATCGTAAGCACATTCAACGAGTTCTTCTCTAAATCGAAATATGTGTAAATATTTGCGCTGCGCAACTGTTCATCAAAAATTCTTATAAATTCGATGGATTCAGTGAATTTGTGTGCCGTGCGAGCTTCGCTTCAAGCACTCTTTACAACTGAAACGATTATTATGATTGTAGCGGGCGTAATGCGCCACTTGATGCTTGAGCCGAAGATTTATTAATAAAGTCGGTTTCATTTCGTAGGGTTAATTTCGATGCGAAAACAGAAATTGTGATTGATTATTGTGTTGAAGCGAATGATTGAGAGACAGAGTTCGACATTTGAAAACAACCAATAGTTCGTTCAATATTTGATTTCGAAATGGGTAAAGTGTTTGGTGTGTGTGCGCATGCATTGTGCACATTGTCTTTTGATTAAAATGGCAAATACAGTATCACGAAATCGAAAATACCAACGTTCGATTAGTTGTGAAATCTTTGGAATTCATTAATTTGGATCGATAAAATGTCGAAGACACACGACAAAACGAAACGCAATGATCCGATTAACCAGAATGCAACGTTCCATTAATGGGATTGCGTCTGATTACAATGGTGTCTGAGACACTGAACAAATATTAGGAAATAACAATCAAATTTATTCAACTTAAAAGATTGTTTTAGAGCTCTTTTGCTGCATTTGTACAACTGAATGCACCAAAATAGAACAAAGTTTGATACGCTCACATATCAAAGCGCAATTCAGAACATTTGCATAACAATGATTTTTGACATTTGCATAACAATTTGTTGTATATTGCACGTAGAGTGTTTGTGCACAAAAATGGGTGTTCTGCATTCACATAATTCGTTTTCTCGCGCGAATGTTTTGATTGAATGCATCGATTTGCATTCAACTGATGAACGAAGGGGTGAGAGGAAAAGAGTTTGTATTGCGACGGTAGTTGGGTGCAAACTCATTACAGATATTTGAAAACGAACAAAAATTACACAACGCCATTCACAATACATATAGAATTGACAGCATTCGAATGCATGGATGCGATGTAAATTTTTAACAACAAACTCATAAACAAAATAAGCAAAGGCCATTTGGGAATATCACATTGAATTCTACTGTTTCAGCGCTGTTTGAATGTGCTGTTAAATTTTTTACAATGCAATAAACTGTAGTGGTAAACTAATGATCGTAAGCTCTATCAGTGAGCCAAGTTACTATATCGTTAGCCATAAGAACTTATACGAAAAATAGCACAGGTCGAGTTGCCAATCCAAAGCATCAACAGAAATGTTGTGTAGACATTAATAATGCGACAAAATCAGAAAAGAAAGAACGCATTGGGAACCTCGACGCTGGTTGGCACTGTTCCAATGACAATTACACATTTGTTCATATATTTTTGTTTTGTACATTTCGTTTAATTCACTTCATTCACGTATTGCATTCATCTTCGAATTGATTCAGTCATTTATTTCGTTTTGGCGACACCAGTCGGCGCGGCGCGTCTCATCAATTATGCGTCTGAATAAGAGTTTTAAAAATATTCCGTGAAAACATGAGATGTCTGAGCTCCGACTTCAATGGAGCTAGAAATGGAGTGGGAAAAATCGAGACGGAGAATGGGCCTCCGAAGACGCAGACCCCCGCAAGATAGAGGAGAAAGAGCAAACAATACTGATTGGAAAATGTGGAAATAACCAGTATGTTGAATAGCTTTTACAATTCCGACAGCTAATCGCTAATGAAATTTAAGCTTCATTGTATCATCAGTTCGCCGATTCATATATTTGCATGGTGCTGCCAAATACTGTATTACTCCCGCTTGAGTAATTCATTACAAAGAAACGTTGAGACATCGGGTATTCAATGAATTATTTATAGATCTTCATCACTCTATATATGTTATATACTCACTTTTCTAACAGTTGATTGCACATATTAAATGTCATAGCCATCAGTGCTACCATGATGTCGGCCAAAGCTAACGATATAACAAAATAATTCGTTATAACCCTGTATGATAAAAAAAAAAGAGGAAAGAAATGAGATGAGTAACAAAAAATACACACAATATATAATTGGCTGTTATTGACAATGGGTTCCTTAGTAATTTTACTTTTTATTTTCATTTTGGTTACAAAGTTGTTTGCAAACAATGCAATCGAATTTAAGTCAGTTGGCGACAGTAATAAGTATCATTGGTCTCGTGTTTCACAATTAACAACTGAGATGTTAATTTTGCGAAAAAGTTGAAAAAGTGTTTTCACAGCAACGAATATGTAAAAACCGGAAAAAATACCCATTTTCACTAATTTCTCGTGATTTTTATAAATCAATTGAAATGAAAACGCTCTCGTAGCGAACGCCTATAGTATCGTGTACACAAATCCAAGATATTTCATACAATGGAAGCAACATATTTTCTTGACTTGACTCTGTATGTTAGCTTTGATCACATCGTTCTCTCCGCTGTCATCATCGTTGTCGATTGTCGACAAAGATGACGACGATTCACTGTTTATGGAAGAGCATAAAAGTGGCAACTGTTTATTGCCATATAGAAATTTATGCAGACGTGATTGTGGAGAGTATAGAAATCTTTGGCAGAGACTTTTTGGGATCATGATATGTGTCATTTGCCATTTCCAGTCAATGGAAAACATTTCGGATTGAGCACGGCCAAATGGGGAAAAATCGCAATGATGAAGAAAATGTTTTCGATGAGATGTGAATGAAGCTGAATGTGGCATTGACAGAGAATGTTCTCAATTTTTTCTTCTTCGCATTTGTGTGCTCAATAACTGAGCACAGAGACAATAGAAAAAGTCGTTTGCAGGCAGTTATTTGCTCTTTTTTCCTCTTATTTATTTTTTTTTTTTTTTATTTCAGCAGTGACCCAGTTCATGCTCATATGAGCATTTTATATGAAATATGTTTACTTCCGTTTGCTGTTATTACCCAAACTGGATTTGGGCATTTTTGGCGCGTGGCTCCTATAACTGGATTGAAAACCAGATGAGAACCAAACAACCGGGCAAAAGTCGGCATGACAAAGAGGAAGAAGACGAAGAAAGAGAAACATGAAACGAATTTCTGACCGTTGAACGTGAATCACATTTCTATTTTACCGTTTTAGTAGATATTTGCCGCAAACCGAATGACTTGAATTCCATTTGATTTTAAGCCATTTTTTTTTTTCTGTAACTTACCTCAATTTTCTATTTCGCATCACAGATATAATAACTAGCAGATTGCCAAAAACGGCAGCTATTATAATTGATATCATTATAGATGCCTTGAATACAAAAAATAAAACATCTTTCCAATTTTGCTCCTTGACAACGCTTGGCGAAACGGTGCTTTGTATCGATGATGCGGTATCGGCTGACACAACAGCGGCAGCGGCTAAATCTAGTGTCGTTGTTGTTGTTGGCGATGTTGTTGTTGTTGCTGTGGCCATTGCATGGTACTGATGCTGTCGTTGTGATTGCTGGATAATGGACAACCGAATGCAAAATGACAAAAAATTACAACGTGTTTATGGCAGTGAAACATTTCAAAAGTGCAAATTAAGATGCTAAACAATTTTAGCTTTCATTTAATTATTACTGTTAAATTCTCGTGAACGTTCTTCCATTATCTAAAGGTTTTTTTTTTTTCTTTTTGGAAGACGTTCGTGATTCGTCGTTCGAATATAATTTCAACTTGAAATGAATATTTAAAAAAAAAAAAATGAAAATATTGGTTATTCTATTCTAGATTCTACCAAATTTAGTTAAAATACTATCAAATGACTTACCAATGCGTTCGATGGTGGTCCGGATGAACCATAAATTCCAAATATATTTTTCGATATTATTAGCAAAAATATTATTATGTATTCTGGAGTTTTATTTAGTAGACACATTTTTATTGCTTTTAATTATTTATGTTTGTATGATTTACTATGAAAGTTGATGTGTATTTTTGTATTTATCTCTATCTGTCTCACTTGCTCACGCTGGGGTATCAATCTGGATGCTACGTATATTTCACTAGTTTTCTTTTAAATCGTTGGACTGTTGTTGTCGAATTCTCTATAAGTAAATAATGTTTCTTCCTTTTGGCTTGCTTTTGATGTTGATGTTATTGTTGTGTGTGTGTTTGTATATTTTTTTTTTCTAGTTTTAGTTTGTTTTTTCTTTTCCTTTTAATAATTGTGTCGATCCACTCAATAGCGTACGTGTCTGCTGTTCACCATTCGGTTTTTCCTTCGTTTTGTATTATTAAATTATGTATGTTTAATGATAATGAACTGTCGACAAAAATTGACGACAAAGAAGACAAAAGAAGACGTTGGATGTTTGATAATAGATGCTTGTAGATACTTTTGCGCTGTGTGCGCTTATAATCTATATAGAAATAGCAGCGATGCGATTATATTTGTATCAAAATCAATACACTTGGTTTTTTCTTTCGACTATTTGGTGTGTCGATCAGTTGTATTTGGCTTGTGTTCAACTTAATAATACGATTTATACTGTTGGCCATTGTAATTTTAGCACATTCGCCTGAAATGAGATAGAAAAAGACAAACAAACATCAAATATTAGATGCGAGTGAAATTGACAAGAATAATGCTAATGACGTTGAAAAAAAAAAAAAAAAAAATTAAACAGCTATTGAGATTTGAGAGTCGGTTTGAGTGTCATATTAGATTTTTGCCTGAATATTTTGTCGTTTGGCATATAGGTAGGTCTATTAAAATACGCATTCAATTTGACACTTAATCTCGCTTACAATTTTCATTTTTTTGTGTCTTTCATTTCGTTCGTATATTAGAATTGGTGCGAGTAGCATGTGCGCTCTAATAATACTGAAAACGATAAAATTCAAAATGACAAAAAAGTTGAAGCAGCACACTGACATTTGGCCAAATTTTTGCTTTAATTGATTGATTCTTTTTACAGTGCAAGTGAAACATATAAAACAAACGCTTCAAACGACAGTGTCACGTCATTGAGTCATGTTTCTTCTTCTCAACAATTTCAATTTTTCTATGGCGAGATCATTAATGCTTATTATCGAGCTTATGGTCATTTGCTTTATAGCTAACGTTTCCAATTTATTAGGTACTTTGACCGTCGAGCCGATATAGCGGTCCAATATCGAATGGCAGCGTCAAGTATACATTTTGCTTTTATTCGTTGCTTAACGCAGAGTAATATATCGTATAACGACCTTCTGAATAAAAATGCCAATGGGATCAGCTTAGGCAATTATTTCAACATGTGGCCATACCCCGATGATCCGGAGACATATACTGTTTTATTTTTTGTTTCATTCTGTCGACTCGTTGATATTCATATTTTCCATTAGCATTATTATTGTGATACACGCTTTCTTTTTTGCGCTTGGATTGATCATAACAAAGCGCACGTTTCGAATGCGCCGTGCCATTATAAAGTAACTCGAGTACTTTATCATATCAAATTAAACACTCAATTGTTTTCAGGGCAAATTGTCACAATTGCGCTAAATTCCATTCACGTCTATCTGAGTGTCTGAAACGTTTTATTCGAAGTGCACATCAGACAAATCGAAGTGATAGAAAACAATTTATATACATAATAAAAAAAAAGGAGTATGTATAACGACCTGAACAACAAAAAAACACATGAACTGACCAGAATATAGCAAATAAGCGACATTCATAGACAGCAGATGAACAGAAACACATACATTATATATGATATGGAGAAGAGGACGAAGAAAAACATCCAAATGATACACGTACTTATTAATGCCATCGTTACTCATTACACGCAATGAAAAGCAATAAAAAGTAGACTGGATGGCCAAATTGTGAACAGCAATCGAAAGTATACAAATCACAAGCGGCCGTGAATACATTCCATCTGTGTTAGTGTATGTATGTGTATGTTGGTGCAATATTTACATCACATTCATTTCTCAAAATGCGATTCAATAAGCAACAAAGGAAAGGTAAGTGATACACACTGAGTGCGAAACAGGGAACAAAATGGTAAGAAATATGGTAGCCAATTCGAGTGTTTTGAGCCACACGTGCACACATGAGATGGCGCACAGCACACACCAAAAGAAAGATAAATGGTGAGCGCCCGTATGATGTGCGTTACAAAACATAAATACATATAACGCCGTATCATCAACGTTAACGGCAATTTTATCATCCTCAATCAAGTAAAACGTATCCTTTTGCCTGTCTTCTGCGTTGCCCCCGCCCGACACTTTTTCATTTCAGTTTTTTTTTTGTTCGTTTCAATTTTTCCCTCTTCTTCTTTCATTTTTTTTTTTCCTTTTTCTCTGGCTCGCAAAACAACATCAATAACAAAAAAAACACACATATCAAAAAACGCATATTGAGTTTTTCTTTTTTGATCCACGTGAAAGAAAACCTAACAAGCCATAATGCGTGTAAGATTCGATTTAGTTCTTCTCCTTCTTTTCTATCCTTCATTTTCTATAAATCGTTTTTGTACGTAACAATTTTTTCCTTCATTCCTCTCCTTGTATCATTCCATCATTCTTCTACTTCCTCTGTTCAGTTTTTGTTCAGCTCTTATTTCTCCCTCGTTGAATGTGTTGATGCTATTGCTATAAATTTCCATTTTATTGAACATAACTCTTACACCAATAACGATTGGTATTTCAATACTTTTGGTAAAATTTTCCGTTATTTTCGCATATGCTCGGGCTTGTGTTCATTTTCTGTTGGGAAAAAAGTTTTCCGTTCACATCTTTCACCATTTCTACATTCACAATGCCAGAAAGATTACCAAACATACTATACAGGTTAGTGTGGGCTTTCAATACTTTCATTTTATGTCTGTGTATTGAAAAGCTGTCACTAGGCCAAGCATTTTCTAAATGATGATAAGTGAATATTTCCATTGTTCGATATGCAGTGATGCTATTTTGCACTTACTTTTTCAGGTGGGAATGAAATGAAACTTTTGAAAAATCCATCCAACACTTTAGATATCTTCAAAAGAAAGAATGACTAAGATTTTTGGAAGATATTGGCAGTGTCAAATGTTGTCCTTCTTTGACCAAATCACGCATCACCGCCAAAATCTCTATCATACTTTGATTCGTTTCAAGATTCAAATTAAATGTGATCCGATTTGATTTAATCAAAATCTGACAATTGACATCAGCAGAATGCTATTTAAGAGAGCACAAAATCAGTGACAAGTGACAGAAAACTATATCGTGACAAAAACAGTTGATAATAAATATAGAAGGCTTGCAAAAGGATTCACCACGATTTATTGTTGCATGAAGAAGAGAAGTGGAAAAACAACACAAAATCCCTTTAATCTGCTGTAGAAATAACTCCGAACAAAATATATGGACTTTCGTGATTTTATCGATATGTGAGAGACATCCCGTGTGCAAATAAAATGACTAACAGTCACTCAGTTGTATGTAACTGTATGTAGTGATACACAACTAAAACTGGCTAAGTTGATTGAAATCATGCGTTTCGTATGGAGACCATCACGTTTAGTTATTCTTTCAGTCAGTCGACTAATTTGGGACATTTTGACTAAGTGTGATTTGTGATTGAAGTCAACTGCAGTTGCTTATTTTGTTCCAGACAATCACTTTTAGTCAGTTAAAATGTCCCAAATTAATAAAAAAAATTCCACACGGGATGGGAGAGGCTACGTACATACAACCGAAACCGGCAACTACATAGCGAAAAAAGTAGTGACAAGTATTGTTTGCAAAACGATGAACACTACGATGACAATGAGCAAAGAGAGAAGAAAAAAACTATTTGGCATAACATTAAATGGCTTTTAGTGTTTCTCAACACGTGAAACTGTTCGGTTCGCGCTCCAAATAATACAACTAAACAGTTTCACAATCGAATGAGTTGAAAGAGCTTTTCAAGTGGATGATAGATGTGTTTTTTGTTCGAAAAAAAAAGAAGCTTTGTGCTCAACACTAATGTCGGAGAATAAAAGATCTTCCAGCATATACACAGAAGAAAAGACATTTCGTATTCACATGGAAAACCTACATTAACCGTCTTCACATATTTCTTTTCGTTCAATTTGCTCCTATGTATTTATAAAATACGCAAGCAAGATAGAGACCGGAAGAGTGTGAAAGAAAGAAAGGGCAGAAAAAAAGAACAAACAAACGAACCGAAAAAAGTGTGAAGGTTTTTTTTTTTTACTCATCTAAATTGATGATTTGACGTTTAGTTCAACTAAACCACAAACATGATCGTCTTCGGCAAAGATGGATGGTTACCATTTTATCTCTTTCTCTCTACCTCACTCGCGCTCGTATTCACTGATTGCAAGAATAAATGATCGAAAATGGGGCGCAATGTAAGCATAAGATGCATTCAACTGAAAATGACAATCGAATAGACGAATGAATTCGATATACAGTTGGTTTAACGGAAAAAGGAACCGGATGAACCCAAACTGTTTCTGAAAGAGAAAACTCTTCCATTATAATGCCATCAACAAATTTTTTCCTTCGTTCTGAATAGGAACGAACGTGTAATCATCACAACTGAAGAAACCACTCAATTAAACATTTTTGCATGTTCGCCCCTGTCTGACAAATGTTGGGACAGTTGAAAATTTCTCTGAGGCACAACCATATCCGGTTCGATAGTTGAAAAATAGAGTGGTGTCGACTAAAAACACATCGCATCGTCTGCTTTTCTCGTATTCGTAACCGCTTTCTATGCTATCGTTCAGGCGATTGTCTGTTTGCGTTCCGGTTTGTTAAATCAAGCAAAGTGAACGGGTGACAAAAGCGTGTAATGCTAAAAGCAAATAGGCGCACATTAGAACAACATGAACAAGAGCACACAAACGATTGCAAGAATGCAGAGACGAAGTGGAGGTGCATTACGACAATTTCGTGATGAAACTGGGAATATAAAAAAGCAGCTGATATCTGCCGACGGCGCTATGACAAGGGTTGTAAAGATTTGATCTTATATATATATATATATACACACACACAATTTTATGTTGAGGCCGTCAAAAGCGGATCTCTAAATCCATATTTAGAATAGGTGCCACTTGGAAATATCAGTTATCAGACCAAATTTATCCGAATAAAATCTTAAGCTGCGCGTGTGTGTGTCTGTGTCGAATTATAAGTCCTATTTTTTTATGTTTTTATGTCAAAACACCAAAGTAGGAATCACCATTACATGCACCCGCTTAACAACAATGCAAGCAATAAAGTCTTTTTGTTCGATGCCGAAAATACAACGTGTATTTAAATAGAGGGACTGAAACGTGTGAACCCACTTCATTTTGTGCGTATGTATGTGTGTGTGTATGTATGTATGTGTGTGTGTGTGTGTGTGTGTGTGTGTGTGTGTGTGTGTAAGGCAGAAGACCGTACTGCAAAGAAACGGTATTCGGAACCATTTTGAAGAGCCAAGACCACTTGCGATCATATCGCTTGTCGCAAAGGTGATGAAGTAAAGTAGATACAGCAAGGATATTGGTCTGGTGTTGACGTTTGATGGATGTGATCTGAAATTGGCCTGGTGTTTTGTGAACAATTTCAACCACCAAAATAATATGTATCACAAGCACTACAACTCAACGGGAGATTTTGTCAAAGACGAGGCTAAACTAAATTAATTTAACGCAAACTTTAAATGGATTAATGATATCAGTTGTTCAAGGTGCACGTTCTTTCTGTGGCCAAGGATTTAACCTTTTCCAACTTAGCAATCTATCGGTACTTCATCTCGTGTGTATTTTATTGGTTTCTTTCTTTGACATACGACGATGTTTGTAACGTTTCTTTATCTTGTAATAACTTAATAATATTTCTCGTGCTCTCAATGTGATTTCCATACAAATCAATATTCTACCTGCAAAATATTCAAATGGCTGCCAGCAAATGTGAGTTCTTCTGAGAGCACATCAAGATATGGAATGGTGAATCCAAAATTTTGTGTGCTGTGCTGTGCTGTGCTGTGCGTTACCTTTTGCATGAGCAAATCCCAGCAGTTGGGCACAACAGCAACAAAATCACACATAGAGAGAGGCAGTACACAATAGTGGGATAAGATCAAATGTAGTTTAGATGCAAAATATATGCAAATTAGTCAGGTTTATTAGATGCTGTTCAGTTGTGGGTCCTTATTGTTTGCCTTTGTTATCCCATTTTGTTTATTATTGGTATTGAAATGTTTTTGAGGACTTTTGAGTTGTTGTATGTGTTTTTTTTTTTTTTGAAGTGGTCAGTGGTAATGGTCAGCGGCAAAAGAATCTGTGTTAATAATTATTCATTTAATTATAGCTTGTTGATACGCAGACACACACACACACCTACATACTCAAACAATGAATGTTTGGCATTTTATGTTTGCTGCTTTAGTTTCAATTTCCTGCTACAAAATGGAAAAACCATCCACATTTCTGAAGAATTAATAACATTGTTTGACTCCGACTCTATGTTATGTATGGCTTGCATTCAGAAAGAATTATGCACACAAATGTTTCCAGCGGTCATAATTTATGACTCATAAATTCAAAGCACATTTATTATCAAATATAATATGGATTACATCTTCTTTATTTTTTGATTCCACTCGGTTATGGGACCGAGACAACTCGGTACAATGCAAATGGAAATATTATTGCACAGTCAAATGAGCACTGTCAAGTGGTTTTTGGCATACGACATCATGAAAAGGGTGATATTCTTCTGTGTGAGTGTATGTGTTTTCACACACCACACTGCGTTAGTTAATGAATCAAAGAGATTTTCTAAATTGCGATCGCATGTACCTATTTTATTGCACCTTACACATTTCTCATAGACAATCATTTGAAAGAAGGTGAATACTGATCTACCCTCTTCATCAACATTTTGCGAATGTAGTAATGCACTTTAAATTATGGTTTTTTAATGTAATTTGCTCTCTTTACCATATTTATATATCATTTCATATCAGATATGTTCCGGGTAAATAGATGGAAAATGGGAAGAATCTTTGTTGCAAACTGTGGCGCAATTTTCCAGGACACCTAGACAGTTTGAAGAGAATGAGCAGACTCGACCTACTTTCGTTACATGCAAATTATGGCGTTTCATTTACAATTTTATGAGTTACTTTACATATTCAGCTGCACTCTCCAACAGCATTGCTGAGTGCTGCTATTGACACAAACCAACTCAAGGTAATTGGGTCATCTTCATTGAAGCAACTATTGCTGCTACTGCTGTTGTGGCCATTGTCACACTCTTTCACACTCTGGGTCGATATTACGAATGGTATTTCTTGCATTTTAACCATGGTTTTTAGTGTCAACATATTGTGAAAGTGATTCAATCAAATGGATTTCTATTTATTTGAGTGTTATATAGTTGTTCGTTTTAATGTCTTTTCATGTTTTCCCGTATAGATTTATTTTTTTTTATGGAAAAACCATGTAATTGGTCAATATGAGGAATTGACAATTCTGAAATGCTATGGAAAAAGGTAGCACTAGGTGGTCAGTTTAAATATGAGAAATACCAGTTACAATAAGCAGTACTCACTCAACAAGTAATGAAATCAGACAAATTGCCTCCAAATGTGAAACAGTGCAAAAAAGGAAACCAATTGATATTGGGTATATAGGAAAAAGGTGATCAACATCGAATATAGCAGTTTCATCAAGTTATTTCTGACCGAATATGCGTTGCTGGTGGGATTGTATATTGTCAACATATGTTTGATATCCTTGCTACTTCGCTGCTATCCAAAAAAGGTGAAGTAAATTCAAAACATATTATCATTTTGTACCGAAGGCACATCAGAATTGCCAAAAAGAACATTTTATTCTTGATAAAGAGTCGACAGTCCAACAGAAGCAACGATATTAATGGCAGGTATATGGCTGCTTTCGTTTAGACCAATTTGCCATTGTACGCAGCGTCTCTCTCTCTCTCTCTCTCTCTCTCTCTCTCTCTCTCTCTCTCTCTCTCTCTCTCTCTCACTCTGAGAGATTGTAATGAATGGAAAGGTGAAGACGAAAACTCACGTTTAGTTTGGTTTTTTCTTCTTGCTAGCACAGTTAAACATCCGAAACTGTTGTAAACAATCATTTTGTGAGATTCCCAACAGCTATCCATTTGTGCGGAAAGAAAAAGAAAAAAAGGTAGCACGTACCGTAAAACATTTATATCCAAGAAATAGACCATTGCTTTTGTTCGCAAAGACCGATAAAATTGTGTGTAGTGAGTGGCTGTGCATGTGCATTATTTGCTCATAGTTTTTTTTGTTCAATTTTGTTTTATTTTCATCAGGGGATCAACTTCACATAATGCTATTGCTGCTAAATTTTTAGAGCGGTTTTTTTTTTCATTTTGATACGGTCCATACTATGTCATTCTGCGGTACATTTCGGTTTGATATGATTTTTTTTCGGCTGGGTTTCAAATTTCTGATCTCCTCCCCTGTGTCGAACTGAATACAATGATAATAATTCAATATAAAAATGAAATAATGTTTTGTTGCCGTTTCGTCAAGTGAGCTATTGTGCTATTAAGAATTAACGTAAAAGCAATTGCTTGTTTTATATTTTTAATCATCTCGTGACCGTTAAATGAAAGTATGATACGACTATAGAGCACAGAACAAGGGGCGCATTGAAGCCGTTTGCTAAAAATAGATAGTACACAACAAAAGCGAAATTGACATTCACTCAAAATGATGGCAACCGCAGATGACAGTATCACTTTGAAAAATGTCAAAGCCTAATTCAGAAACTCAATATATTTGCATTTTATTGAGAAATTGAATGTAAAGCATGTGTTCACAATGCATGAATAGAAGATAAAAGAAAATAAAAAAAAACTGCGCACAATTGAACAGAAAAGTAAATTTGGGAAAATTTGAATTAAATCCAATGATAAGTGAGAGAAACAGAGAGTTGAAAAAAGTTGCCTGTTCAACAAAATTGTTATTCTGGCTTGTGGTTAATCGAACAGAATTGAAATAGAAGTGCACAATGCATATCCGAGGCAAATTCGTACATAAGATAAAAATGTTAAGCCAACTGTGAAAAGTGCTAGAACGCATGTTACGAGCGATGAGATTGTCTGTATAGCAAAAGTCAAAAAAAGTACAAATTAGATTTGAATACATAGATGGATCGACTAGCAGAAACTCTCTTGTTGATAAATAACAACATCAAAAACTGCATCAACTAGAAATGCGGAATAAATCCGAAAAGCGAATAGTATAGAAACAACTAAATCAACTACCTACAAATACGCCATAAGAGACAAAGTAGCTGCCACATCTCATTCATACCAGAAATACGGTATGGAAATCTTTGGTGAATTCAATGATTCCGCATGGAATCCGATTTTACATCGGAACAACCAACGAGCAAGAGGGAGATGGAGAAATAGAGAGAGAAAGTAAAATACACATATGTGTGTCTATATATCCCATGGATGAGTTGAAACGTGAACGCGAATGAATAAATGCTGATGGTGCACACAGACCAACAAGTCACGGTTTATTCGATTTTGCCAAATGTAAACATCGGCGACAATATAAAATTCACTTTGATTACATTTGGAAAAAGCTTTATATGCTTTTTTCTGTTTACAGTGTTCCTTTGCGCAATGTATAATAATGTACACATCAAGCAGCCACAACCAAATCTTTGATTTATTCAATGTTCGGAACGTAAACGTCGTCGTATATGGCTGTAATTCCTTTTTTCATGTATGACTTGATGAAGGAAAAAGGAAAATTATATTTTTTAATAAATGTCGTACTGTGAGAAAATACAATGTACGCTGGCATGTACACCACATGAAATAAGAACACACATTATTTAAACAGGGAAAACATTTCAGATGTGAATTTACTTGAATAAAGTACTGGGATTTGCGGTTTGGGATTGGGGAGAGAGGAAGTGTGTGTGGGAAAATAAACCTGGTTCTGTAATTTACGGGCAATTCCTATTTTTTATAATGTTAAGCGCATCTTTGATAGGCGTGCAAACATTCCATTTCAAACAGAATGCGCACTGAGAAAAGGCTGGAAGGAAATATTCCAATCCTGCGTTGTAAATGTTGTCATTGCAGACGATTTTTTGAATTGTTCAACCATGGTTGGAATTTGACAAGTGCGAAAACGTAGCTGCACAACAGATACACTCTGTGGTCACGTTTGACGTTTATTTTGCCCTGTTTTTATTCTTTACAACAACAAATCATACACATTCTGTATAGTTCGGTACACTGTATACAGAAATTCCAGATGGCGCCAGCTATATTAAATCGCTAGTTGTGCAGCTACGTGCGAAAATGCTATCAATATTCCAACCATGGTTGGACAATTTACAAAATCATTTGCAATGAAAACATTTACAACACAGGATTGGAATATTTCCTTCTAGCCTTTTCTCAGTGCGTGTATGACTTCATCTTTTGAGTGAAAAGAAATGGTTGTCAACAATTTACACATTTTGTCTAGGGGCTTATGACTCTCGCGAATATTGTGAATTCATTTACATTAACGTATTAAAATACGAGTGGCTTGAATGATTGGGTCATTTCTTTTCTATCTCGATTGTATATATGGCAATAATGTATATTTTGTTCAATTTCTTAAAATTCTAAGATAATTGGAATTCGAAAATGTTTTCGCGAATATTCAAAATAAAATAAAATGCTTAAAATTCATGTTATTCAAATGCATTTTTAATTCGCAGATACTTTTAACAATAATTGACAGCTCACTCGCACATTAGTGCCTATTCATGCATTTGCAATGCTTCCATATAACATCTATGTATATATGTATGGCGCGCTAAAGAACTTGTTGGAAACTTTGCCCATGGATTGCATTCTTAACTTCTATCAATGTATTGTTTATGGTTTTTTGGGTGCGTTCATCTCTCAATTGTACTGATTTGACATTTAGAGCATAAATTTTTTCCGAGTGTTTTTGAAATTTGGAGTTTGTTCCGCCCCTTGTATATTTCGAATGCGCTAAACGTATTCCGACCAGGATTTGTTTGACTTAAATAAATAATATAAAACTTCTATATAGTAATGTTATCATTAATGAGATTTAGCGCCACCTGTCGCAAACCATGCATACTAATCAATATGCTAAATAACGTTCAATCTTTGATCCGTTCAGTTTATGCGACCAGATGTTATCGAATAGCAACTTTGTCTAGTGTGCGACATGGGCGCTCAAAGCTATCGTATTTGAAAAAAAAAAAAACTCGGTCGAAAGCATCTCTTGTCAGCGGAAAAGAGACGAATATTTTAGGGCCATATATTATGAAATGAGATAGTAGAAGCATATAAAGAACACGAAAAACTCGAATGCATTCATAACAGTGAATGTACAAACAATGACGAAAAATGGGTTCATGCTTACCGGGGAGCAAACTCTTGAATGGATTATACGCTTTCACATTGTCGGCAAAGTTTTATGATGCGCATTTCGCGCGTCCATCACATATATAAAACTGAATCGCTTAAGAAGCGTAACTTTTCAATTGAGCCATTGTTTCATCGCAACATGTGCACTTTACATGATGGCTGTAATGAAATGTGAATGTAATTGATGCATCCGATTTCATTTTATTCATAATTTTACATTTTGAATCTGAAGAACCAAGTCACAAAAGCCCCCATCGCATTCTTTCCTTCTCGCTCGCTCGTTCGTTCCTTCGCTTGCTCCACTCTTCATTGTGTGCGAATAAAAGGAAACTTTTTGTTCTAATTGTTCTTCAAATATAATTGTTTGCATATGAATGTTTTGGTTGAAGAAAATAAAATGGAGAATATCATGGAGTGACGCTGCTCGGGTTAAATTTGATTAATTTTATATTTGACTCACTTTCTTTATTCATTAACGGCATTCAGAATTTTAAACAATCAAATAAAATCCACCGGCATTATTTCGCACAAAGGCTAATTCTTCTTCTTCTTTTTCGTCATCGTAGTCTTCGCCCTCCCTTTTTTCTTTCGCATCATGTAAATTATCAAATAGTGGCATCAGTTTGATAATAACGATGTGGGTTCTTTATTCTTAAGAGGTCATTTATTGATTTTCACTCGAAAAACATTGTTTTCTACCAACTCCTGACCTATTTTTTGTTTGCTTCTTTGAATTATGAAGGTGATATATTGCAAGATTTCATTACGATGATGCATTATGTATTCTACGAATGCTTCGTAAAATGCGTATCGCAGCAAATTCTAAATTTACAATCGTAAAATAAATACGACTTCATCGTAACATTTTTCGATGCAAAACTATGAATGCCTTTCGTAAATCTGTACTTTTTTCAAAACTCAAAAAGTCTTCATCGTAATATGCACGAATCAATCGTAGATATTACTAAGCTATCTCAATATACACACACACACGGAAAAAAGGTTTAAATATTCGTTACGCCCAATTTTTTCCTTGAAATAAACCAAAATTTGAGATTTCGCAGACAAAATTTATTTCGGCGCCTCCATTTTACATACATTATATAGGTCGAAAAATAAATTTTGTCTGAGAAATCTCAAATTTTGGTTTATTTCAAGGAAAAAAAATTGAGCGTTGCGAATATTTAAACCTCTTTTCCGTGTGTGCACTACGCCATCGTAATATATACGAATGATTCGTAAATATTATAGCGGCATCGTCATATTCACGAATAAAATATTTTAAAATTTACCACGATACATTTTGAGCGTGCACATTGTTCACATCGTTTGCTCTGGATTCAGATAGGATTTATTTAACCCTTTGATGCACAATTTTTTGTTTTTGAATCATTTTGATTTATGTTTTGTGCCACGATAAATAGAGAAAAATCTCATATTTAGATTTTTGAAAAATTGCGTATTTGTCGAGGAAATCGGAAAAGAGTCAAAAGTGTCAAATCATTTCAAATCACTAAAAGCTTGAAAAAATTAAATTTCGTAAAACTAATGATGCAGAAAGTTAAATTGATGTGTTTTGGTCCTACGAGTCCAAATTTGACAATTGAAAAGAATGTACAAACCCACAAGATAAGAAGAGGGAAAATGTGGAATCCTGCTATAATTTAATAATAACTTTCCATTCTGCTAACCAATTGTAGCCTGTAAAGTATCAAATGAAAGCTAGTTCAATTCCCTACTTTTGTTTCCAAACAAGAATGCAAAAATATTCAGTGGTTTCATAGCTATAGCGTCTGGCGTATCTAGTTACTTTAGGAACCGATATGTGATAAAGGGTTAAAATCGTATTTCAACGGAATTCCATCCACAGACAATGAGAACAAATAATTTCATTTTTTTAAAAATGTCAATATTACTTTAAATTCCGCTGAGCCCTGCATTTATCTTTGGTAAATTGTTATCTCTTTTTTGTATACATAAGCTTTGCTCTAAAGTCATTTTTTACTATGTTTTTCGAAACCATTGTGGAAAAAGTGGCCAAAACTCATGCAAATACACCCCATTCAATTCGGAGAGCTGCAATATTTGTGAGCTTCATGGGAATTTTTTTTATAGTAAATACTTTAATCCAAACACTTAGGACGACGAAAAAAAACAAAAACACACAAAAGTTGTACACAATGGAAAAGTTGTGAAAATTGGGCTCAACTTATCGCCATTTTTAAAATGCATCAAAATTAAATTTTCTGCGATAAAGTGGCGGGGTGTTGCATCTGACATAATTTATATTTGCATCGACAGACTCAATGGGACCTAATACTCAATGAAAATACATTGTTGTCCAGGTATGGAACAAAGACTATAAAGGCATGAGAGTGATGCTTGGCGCCACTGTACTTTCCGTACACACCATTGCAAGCATGGAAAGAGATGGCGCCACCACAAATCCCATGCGCAACATTATTTCAATAGACGGTCTGATTGAAAAGATTGATCTAATTGGAAGGTTATTATTGGTTGCTATAGTTTAATCATGAAAGCATCGTCATAACAATTATTTCATTGTACGCATTCAAACGGCATTTTGTAACGAATTCAGAACTACCAATAATAAATGGAGTTTAATATCCTTATTGTTTGAATTCGGCAATCGGCATTCTCGGTTTTCAATGGGACATTTGCAATTTCATATTTTCGTCATTTTAAATCGAAAACAACACATGATGGAAAAAAAATACGCCCACACACACAATATTTAATTTTATATCAATTGAATTTGAGATAAAAGAGTAAAAATTGGCGAACAAGACAATGTATGACAACGCTTCAATATGATTGATCGAAATTATGCGGATTATCAATGATTATACCATAAATGGTAGTTTCAATAACAGCAAATGTGTATAACAAATTGGAGAAAATAATGTTTCGTCTAAACCAAATTTTTCAGTCGTATTTCAAGAGCTTAACGCTTCAGATAACCTTTCTTTGAATGCGTGAATACCAAGATTATTTTGGACCGTTCTTTTGTCCAACGATTTCTCAAGCATTTCTTTTTTGATTTTATTTTCTGTTTTCTCATATACCTATTTTTGCCTGTTTCAAATTCAGGAGACCCTAAATAATTATAATATGGGCTTGGTTTTTTTTAACGAGATGAGAGTTGAATGGTGTTTTTTCAATTCTTTTACTCTTTTTCCGGTCAATTGTATAGCTTTGGCTCAATCTTGGCGGTAGAATAATATAATAAAAATAAAAGTAGTGGCCTGCGATTGACAATAATTTAATTTGTGTATTTGCATTTTTTTTTTATTAGAAACATATTTTTTCCATAAAAAGACGTTTTTAAGTTGTACACCCAATACATTGCCCGTATAATATTTTAATGCTTGCCTGACGTCTATTAATTAAAAACATTTTGATAAGCCTGCAATTAGTTGACTTGTTGTCATTGCTACAAAAATGTAGTTTAGCAAAAAGAAAAAGAGTTATCTTCAATTAGTTTGGCATTCTTGACATGGCTTGTTTCTGTATGGTATTCATGTTGTTTCATTGTTTCAGTTAGCCATCGACTTGAGGCGGAAAGTTCGAATTATCCTCATTGTCACCATTCATCACGAATGTTTGTCCATCCAATATGGAAGTCAAATTGTCGATCGCTTTAGTGGCTATTGTTCTGGAATATAACAAACGTTTGCTTCTTGAATGGAATGTTGGTGGACAATAATTCAATATTGAATATCATGTAGGTTCCGCAATACACAATACACATACACAATGTGTATTACACATGCTCTTCAATTCATCACCTTCCGCCTTCAATTCATTGTGGTTTTGCTTACGTGTGGAAAATCAACCGCGTTAAATGGATTGAAGTTTGCTTCATTATTTGAAAAACAAAATCAAATGCAAAATAATTACGCAGAAAATTGCATGCAATCGAAGCAAATTGTCGAAATTCCCATGTGATTGAAAAGCGTTGAGTTCACAGTTTTCCCTTCTTTCAATCAATTTGAAAGCGGTTGTTGGAGGTTACAGGTAGTACGAACTTCGCACAAAATAATACATGCAAATTCGAATGCGAAACGATCAAGAACCACTCGAGCGAAATCAAGTGAAATAAATAAATAAATAGGCTTTTCGTCAGCCGCCCTCGTTTTGCTTGGGGTTCGTTGAAGAAAGACAAAAAATCGGTGAAAGGGACCGACTGATCGAATTTATCGGAAAACAATGTATAATTTGTTTATTAAGTTGAATTTGAGCTGTCGAATGGGCTTGCAACGAAAACTGTTTGAGTATTTGCCATGTTTTTCGAGCTTCACAAAACATGCTGTGTAGTGCGTTTTTGCAGCAGTTAAGCAATACAAGAATAAAAAACGTTCATCCAATATTCCAGTTTCGATGTTTGCCGTTTAGATGGTAAAATCTCCAGCCCGTTTTGTATTACACCCACTTAAAACATCACAATCACAATGGCAAAATGTAAATATACTTTTGTGATGATCAGGCAACAAAATACTACTTATATATATATATACGTCTGTGCCGTAATGTACGACGCCATGAAAAATTATATCTGTTTACTTGAAAACACAACAATAGCCAGATCATCAATTTTGATTCATCAGTGTCTGTAACTACGATTCTCTCTCTCTCTCTCTCTCTCTTCCTTTCATTTATTTCAAACCGTCCGTCATGTTCTGCTTTCGCATTTTCAATCACCTTTCGCTCTCCAATTTTTCCCAGTTTAACCAATTCTTCGACATTACGGCGAGAAAAAGTCAAATCACCGATGAAATGATAATGGACAGAATGGATACATAAATTGGCAAATACACATGTATAGGAAGATGACGCGTAAGCAAATCGATAGATGTACCTATTGTACACAAAAAAGGAAAAACCGAAAGGAGCTGCTGCTGCGATCCATCTTTCTACTTTATTTCTAATTGGTTTTATCCAAGAAGCGTGCAACGTTAAAAATATTGGCATATAGCTGACACGGATTCACAACCGTGAGATTGAATCTAGGCAAAAAGGAATCGGTACGTGACATTACCTATTTCCTTGTTCTTTTCCCCATTCATGGCTCAGAATATTCACTATCGAAATATTTGACGGTATAGTATGTGTTTTGTGTGTGTGTGTGTGTGTGACAGCGATGCGTATCAAACATCCTTTCACCTGTCATTGTCGCCTGACAATGAACGAATTTGTTCCATATCAAAAAAATTTAACTTCTGTCAATTATGATGAAAGAAAGTGCTGCCATGCTGCTTATCGGGAAACGTTCTTAAAAACAACAACGTCAAGTTTATACGTAACAACACAAGTAAACGATGAAAAAGGACGGAGGACATAGAGGAAACGTGTGAAAGGCCGGCTAAATCCGATATTTCACATTCGTTCATTTGATAATCAAGCAAAGGTTTGTCAATCCACCTGTTTCGTCTCTGATACGATGTTGTTGCCTGCGACATTAACATCATGGCATATTTGTATGCGTCGCGTAGCCGCGTTCGCTTATTAATTGAGCGAACGACGTACAACAACAGATACCATTCCAAATGGAAATCGATTAGCTTCTTTTTGAACTAGCTCATTCCGTCGCACGTTTTCTTCTTGACTCTTCTGTTAACTTGAGTCAATCGAGTAGATTTTCTCGTTATACATTGAGAAACACGTGTGCATTGCCATGGGATGGTACTTTGAATACTTGGCATCGAAATTTATTGCCTTCGTTTGTCAAACAGCACTTTACTCCCAGCCAATTGTTGTGTTTTGCAAAATTCAACGATGCAATGCAATATTCGCTCGATTCCATTTTGTTCTAAATAAAACGCAGTCTCTCCCCGATTCGCCCCAAAATAGAAAAAAAAAACCACTTTTCAAACAAACACTGAATTTTGTAATCATCATGGGGCGCATCGAGCCAACTGTATCATCATCATTATCATCATCGTCATCGCTGCTGCCATGGTATGTACGAAATAAAAAAGTATATGGAGAGAATAATGAAAATTTGCTAAGCAGATGGAACCAAAGAAGAAGAAGAAGAAGAAGTTGTAAGAGCCGGCAAAAAGTTTCCGATTTTTAAGAGACATTTCCAATGAAAATTCTATGGATATATATACCGCAACAGCATATAGTGAAAGATTAATCTTGGACGACCTTGCATCGCATATCGCTCCTATGTCGACTTATTGTGTAGCACTATGCACGATCCACATTGTCCTATAATGTTGAATTTATGCTAATACTTAAGCTAGCTTCGTAAAAAAGTTTAAAATAAATTTAAATTTGCTTTATGGTGGCTCTTCATTCACTAGAATTTTTTTTTTCTCTCTCTCTCTCTCTCTCTCTCTCTCTCTACCTCCCTTTGGCCCGATCCAATCTCTTGCTTTGTTTGTTTTTTTTTTCCTCTCGTGCTGCGCCTCGATTGTGCGCTAATAAAAAAAAACGGATATACATAGAAAAAAAGAGGATGAGAGTAAGAGATAGGGATGAGCGCGAGAGAAGAGCAGAAGAAAAGCACATGAGTGATTGACAGTGGCTGCGAATAACCACATGGAAGATATCGAGCAAAGAATAAAATAATCCAAATTTAAATTGATGAAAAATCGTTTTTTTTATGTGCGTAAACGAAACGTATATAAAGGACAAATGAAAACGGTAATTTCGAAGGCTTAACGCTTTGCCAAATGGCAGACAAACTCACGCGCATACACATACATATCCACAGTATTCACAGCATTTTGAGAAAGAACAAAAAAATCAGAATAAGAAAGCTGAAAAAAATCCAACTTCTTGAAACGAAGACGCCAAACCAAGGGCAAATCACTCAAAAGTAATACAACGCTGCTGAAAAAGTAATACAACGTGAAAAAAGTAATACAACTTTTTAGTGAATTGCCCCTTGCGCCAAACACACCCGACACCAAAAGTCAGCGCGGTAGCATTGGCTAGGGCATAGTTTCATCGCAACACATCGTAACACAACTAAAAGAAGAAAACTATACGAAGAATGAAAAAAAAAAAAAAACAGAGAGACTGGAAAAAAGAGAGTTTAGACTCTTTTTCTCGTTGGATTGATGAAATCCAGTTCACACAGTATTACTTAGGTATTGAATATAAAAATGTGTATGCTAATATGTTCGCGTTTGTCTGCGTCTCTGCTAGGGGAATGTCACGCTTAAATTATTTCAAATATTTCAAAAAAAAATCCAATTTATCTCTAAGAATCTGTCGTATGAAATATGGTGGATATTTGTGAATACGACGGAATATTTTGGATTTTTGTGATTATAAATATGATATTTAAATGTATTTATTTAGATTTAATGCAAAAAATCTAAAATATCTCCAAAATCCACAAAAATCTGATTTATTTATTCGAAATATTCGAAAATATGTCATACAATTGATGTTTATTTCAAATATCTCAAATATCTCACAAGATTCAGGAGCGTGATATTCCCCTAGCGTCTCTGTGTGTCACTTGGTATTGAAACCGTCATTTCGTGGCTATTTGACTTTCCACAAAATGTGAAAAGCGATGAATATTGAAACAGGAGCTCACATTGAAGATGCAAACGGGTGTGTGAAGCGCACATTTTCATCTCCCAAGAGTTAGTCTGAATACCATTTTCATTCATATGCGATTGTAGAATCTACTTACATATTCACTTCCCTTTGTTATTCATTACAAATACATACAAATACCGGCAGCTCTTTATCATCTCATACGGTCGATCGATACACGATCCGATTCGATTCGATTTGAATTTGGAAATCAATCCATGAGACTAGCACGTGCCTATGAAATGAAATGAAAAAAGAGTGGCTGTTGATGCCTTTTGTAAACGTTTTGCCAGCAAAAATGTGCCAACTATGTCATATTCAGCAAAATGGCTCCTTAGCGCCAACGGAATATAAACTTTGGGCTTTCGCATGGCAAAACAAACACATAGAAATGAGAATAAATAAATAGCACATGATTTTCAATTCATCTTTGACTTCCCTCTTTTTTCATCTCTTTTCGCAAAATATGCTGAGCGATTAATATTTGAATGTTAAATGAATATGTACGTCCATGTATAAAACGAATGGAAAGCATTTTGATTTAAAAGTGAACAAATAGACGTTTGCATCAACTTTGTTTCTTCTTTGGTTTCAATCCGATTGTATTTTCTTGTCAAATGAAAACTTGCACTTCTTCATGATGCTTTGTACGAAGCATCTCAAAACGCATTTGCATATCGCATTTCACGGAGCCAAATAGGCAATATTTGTGTTGAATAAGGCCACAAAACCTAGAAATAGTGCATTTTACATGGGGTTCTCAAACTTATGAACGGCGCTGTATGTATTTATATGTATACAGTTGAGTCTCGATTATCAGTCAGACACCGGACCGGCATGTTGACGGATAATCGAAAAAGACGGATAATCGAATTTCTGTTTGAATAACAGAAAATTGTAGAGAAGTAATGCAATATATATGCAATTGCGATAACATGTAGTATTTATTGAAAAAAATCATATGTAAACTTTGAAAAAACGTTGCGATTTATGAAAAATCTCTAAAATCAAATAAAAACAAACACAGCAGATCGTATAAAAATGTGTGTTTTTGCTTTTCAAAGCAAACAATTGAATAGACGAAATGGAATACAGAGATAAGTAGGGTTTTTTGTTTCAATATGAACGTCGTCAATTCACTTTGAACCGAAAACGAAAAAAAAATATGCGTCGGCGAACAATGACGGTGAACAGAAGTGACGTTTAATAGAGTGACGAATAATCGAGACTCAACTGTAATATGCTTTCGGTCGATTTGAATAATTTGATGAATTTTAATTTATGCCAATTATTATCATTATTTATGGACTCGTGCACACGATTTTAATTCAAAAGTTAATCATTTTTGCTGTACCACTTTTCGTGCGTGTGAAGTGTGTGCGTTTTTTTCTAGCATTTTCGTGCTGGAAAATGAAACCCAAACTCAAGCTATCATGAATTATGTGCATGTTTTGAATCATTAATAAAACTGTACGTTCAATACCTAATTAGAATAATAATTTGGTTTTTGTTCCGTTTCTCATCTTGAATCGAAGTATTTTTTTTTCCTTCAAAGGAAAGTTTACAAATGTTTGTTGTTGTTATTTTTTGAAAAGTCCGTGATTGAATGCTCTTAAAATACTGTGAATAGAATTCTCTACCCAATTTTATTCGGTTGATTACACAATGAATATGGAAAATTATTGAAATGTAAATATAGCGTTAAATTTCTTCCTGATAAGTTTTAATTCTATTCGGAAGCATTTTTTGAACATGAAAACACATGAACACCGAAAAAAGGTTCTTTTTTTTCTTTTTTTTCCCACTAAATTGAAGAACGAATCTTTGTGGCAAAACCATTTTATAACAGTTTTATAAACCAAAACTGAGGACGGAAAGGGAAAAAATCACATTTTTCGCTCACACAAGATTCTCAAATAAACCATAATATTATTTTTACTTTTATTGTTCTAACGATACGATGATGAGTGAAGCGAAATCGTAAAATTACAGTGATTTATTACTGTATACTGTAACTGTATTCGTATCTCAAGAGCATTTCGCTGCTTTATGTATATACATCGAAACGGCACACACTCACATTCTATTCATGGAATGCTATTCGTTCTTGAACACTTTTCACTTTTGTTAACACCATTCATTTACACATCCCACACGAAAGGTTCTTCGTTTCTCTTCTCTTTTTTGTCATTGGCTTCTTAAATAGAATAATTTAACGCGGGATACATGCAAGTGAATAACACTAAATAAATCTATTCTCATTTGTAAGTAGCACAATGGTGCAATTTTACGTTTATGTTTGCCGACGGTGTGCATGCAATATACAAATACACATGTACACGTGTATAAAACGTAAGCGAGTATAAATAAAAAAAAAAATTACGCAAAAGAACAGTGCAATAAGTTGTTTTTTCCTCCTTGTTTGTGATTGTGTTTGTTTGTGGATGCCGCTGCCTCAGATCCTTAACACACACGCGCCATATGTATGGTCGAAGAGTTTAAATGAAAACTCAGAACACCAAATGAATCCTTTGTGAGACTCAAACGAATCGACAGCGTTTAGAGATTGGCTTACAGTCAAGAAAAGGAAATAAAAGGAAACAATTGTTTCTGTCACGAGCAACATTTATTTTGTGTCGAAATATAAATGATTCTCGCTAATTGTGTCTTTTCATTTGAAAACTAGAAAATGACTTCGTTTATAAAACGTTTCATTCGAAGAAATCTAACCGCCGACTGACACAAATTTTCCAACAAGATGAATGCTCTTCAACTGCTCCTGTCGAGCTTTTGAGACGAATGTGATGAAGAAGTCAACAATCAAATTATGTCAAGCAGTGTGTGCCATTGCTTGCTTGTTTGTCGAACACATGATGTATGCGCCATGTACTCGACGGAACAATGAAAACTTCACTGCAGCACAAAAAAAGAAGCCGACTGGCAAATACTGCCAGAAATAGCACTCTGAACATTCCATTCAGAATGTGCATTGGATATTTTTTCTATTGCTTTAGTCCTTTTATATTATTTTACAAATGCGAAGAGTCCGTTAAATTTAGCAATCGGATGATGGTGTACAGCTAACGAGTTTAGTGGAAAACAATATAAGCAAATATTAAACAAACAAACAGCATTCCGGTGCTCTGGAAATCAAAAGCTCAATTGTTATGGATGTGATACAATTTGATCAAATTTGAAATTTTCAACCATATCTGGGAACATGGGAACAATGAAGACGGCAATGAAATGTTGATATTTCAACAATTGAATCAGTTTTTGAAATCGACAAACGCAACATTTTACCAAAAATAAGCCCAAGCGAATTGAGGTCGGAAATTCGTTTTCACCATTTATGCGAGTGTGTGTAGGGTGTGTGTATACATGTAGCATTGTTTGTTGGTAGAATTGTTTTTTCGCCTTGAAGTGGCATCGATGCGTGCACAGCTTGAGTTGTGGATTGAACAAAACGGGTCAAATTGGGACAATGTTATCAAGCATCGGCTATATTGTATCTCAAGTGAAACGGCAAATCAGTGTATATTGTACACTGTTTTAGCTGATATTTTCGTTTTGATTTTCATGTAAAATCGAAAATCGTATACCAAATGACAAATCTGCTGAATGAAAAATCGATACAATGGTATAAAAAAGAAATAGATGACAAAATAGACTTCACACTCGCCCATTTCAGCAGCGAGTGTTCATCTTTCATTCTTATATATATATATGTTTTTTTTTCTCGTTGGCTCTGTTGTAAAAGCTCACTTCCTTTTTTACGACAACAACGTTGAACAAAAATGAAAGATTTTGCTCTATTGACATTTTGTCGTCGCCATCGTGGTGTCACAGTGCTCATGTCGTAGCCATGCATGCATTTGCCTTCTTCGTTTGTTCATAAATTATAGATGTCATTTCGTATATTCACAACCCAGTTACTATCATTTAAATGCTTTTGTCATCTTATTCACATGAATTAGGTTCTGCATTTGGTGTGTACCATTACACTTTACATTGTTATGAGGCTCTCGGGATTGAATATATACCAAGAGTTCATCATTTTTCATATCAGCGACAGAACAAATTATAAAATTGATAGGTATTATTATAAATATGGTGTAGCAAAAAACGCGGACCAACGAATTTTGATTTATGATGAAAATCCAACGCACGACAAGTGCCAACCAAATGAGCATGAAATCGAGCAACAACAAAAACAACAAGAGCCAACCGATTGCAGGGAAAATATAAATAGGAAGGGAAAATGTCACAATGCCAACAACATTTTCAATGCGCAGGCAAACGAACAAAAAATCACTCGAAGACAGAAATTTATCGACACATTCAAGGAAATATTCATGTGTATTGAGAAATAATTTGAACATGATTAAATACACACACACACACACACACCCAGTGAGATACACACAGTTGTCGTCCCAATGTATCTATGCAATCTGTTTGTAGACGCAATTCATTCCAAGAATTTTTACTAAACTCAAAATCCGATCGAAAGAATAAGAAGAAAAGGTCGAGAAACCGATGAAAAACGAATGTAAACGAAGGCGAAAAGCAGTCTTCAAGCAAATGTGCCTGTATCTTTGAAACTGATACGAAAAGTATGAAAGTCAACAAAATTGAAAGAGATCTCTCAGCAGAGAAAAAACTACCGAGAGGAGCACACAGGAGCGTGTAAAGTAGACAAAGCCGAAATGCCAATCTTCGGAAATAATGGAAAAATCGGAAATTTATTTTTGTTCAGTGACCGCTTGTCCTGTATTCAACTTATACCTACAAAATAAAGTTCCGACCCATCAAGAAAACGAGCACAAAGTAAGCAGACAACGAAAATCATAAAAACAAGTGTGCTATATGATGGTGCTGCTGTGATTTATAAAGCCATAAAAATAAATAATCGTAAAATTTTTATTTTTCCATATGATTTGGTGATACGTTTCGTTTCCATGTTATTTTTGTGTGGTGTTCGGCTCATTTGTTGTTGTTGTCGAGTAATGATCAAGAGATAAATGCCATGGTTGCACGAAATCGGATTGGCGACAGAGATTGAGAGCTGACATTTTATGTCGATTAAATTTAACGAATCACTAAATCAGAGGGCACATGACCAAGATTGAATTTTACTTTGTTGATATTGCTACGTGAGCTACGTTTCATTGTCAACATCAGTGACTGTCGATGAATATTGTTGGAAATTTTCATAAATAAAAAATTAATCCAGTGTTTGTGGCATAAAATTGATGATATGTATAATAGTCAAAACGTACGTATGTGCACATCAAATTTTGCAAACTTCATACAAACCATATTCATATCAATCAATCAATTAATTGTTGATGAAAGACTTGATATCCGTTCAATAATTGTACGATTTAGACGTTGATTCGGTTCGTTCTGACGATGACTGGTTTCAACCACTATCAATTCACACTCAGTGTGAACACATACACACGAACAAACATACATATTTCACTTACATTATATACACCATCAAAAACGAGTGCGAACTGAGCGCCGCGGTCAATGAGCGCCAATCTGAAATATCTCGCAATCCATATCATTCGGTTCTAGAAAACTATTCAAAATATTCCAATCAACCAATAATTAATTAATACCCATCTCATTCAATATAATTAACCACTAAACATGAACCAAATTTGTTAACAGCTAATTTCAATGAGGCCATTCACATGGAAAAAATTTCTCTTCATAAAAAAAAAAAAAAAACAATGCAAATTCACCTCAAATAGTATAGATATGTACAGTGTACTCTAGTATTTGGTTGTGGCGGCTCTCTATGCATACTTTGCTGATAATATTAAATGATTTGATGCAAATATTTTGCGTTGATTTCCATACATCCATTTAGTTTATTTGCAACATTCGCAACAGTTTGACGCCAATGCGTGCATGTTATAGCTCGTTGAAAGTAACGCTAAAATTATTAGTAGTGATTTCGTTGTGTATTGATAAAACAAATGAAATTATTTGCATACACATTTTGATTATCATTTCCCAAATTAATGCCAGATTAGACTGAAATTCGTTTGGAACAATAGACAGCAAAAAAAAAACATCTCTCAATGATTCAATGATGTGAGAAATGGGAAGTGAAATGAATTCTAGAGAATATAATGACAAAAAAATGAATTTAATTAATGCAAACAGTTTGTATTTACTCTGAAATTCAGTTGGGCTGAGATTATCGTGAAATCGAATGAATTTTTATATATTCTTCAATTCAAATTTTTTCAGTTTTCGTTTCATTTCCAATACGAAAATACATGACACATGGCCTAACGAGAATTAACTGTTCTACATGCATCAATATTCTCTTTATTCTCATTGCATTGTCGTTTGCTGATGTGATATGATTTGAATAATGGCACAGATTGGAAGTGGTTCATCTTATGTCATCGAGACGCACACTTACATGCTTTGCTATTCATCGGAAGAGAAATATATATATGTATAATTGAATAAATTTGGAATGCCAGTCCGTATTTGACTATGTACTATGTTCAAAGAACCAAATTCATTGAATATACAGGGTGGCGTAGAATAACTGTCGGTCTTTTTCCTAGATTTATATTTTGAGTACGATGCAAAATAATTAAACCTCTTTCGCATATATACTAGAGTGGAGAAAGTGTACGGATTACTCATTTTCGCTCATTCTATTCTATTTCGTACGCATCGGCATGTCACCAATACATCGACTTGCGCTGTTACTGTAAGTATAAATGAGTGACTTTCGGATGCGTACGAAATAGAATAGAATGAGAGAAAATGAGTAAACTGTACTCTTTCTCCACTCCTTTGCCTATAGTATACATGCGAAAGAGTGGAAAGAGTGTGAAGAGAGAGTGAAGGAAAGAAAGAGTGAAATGCTAACTTGGTTAGTCGGCATTTACATCCAAGTTTACATAATTGGTTTGGTGTTTTTGTCATTAGATAATATGGGTTCAAAGATTGCTTGGCCACTATTTGATTTACATTCAAACACAAATGAGTCCCAATTTGGAGCTAAGATTCCCAAAAATTATGACGCGCTGTAAAAATATTGTTTGAAAGATCAAGATTTTTATGCATTGTTAATTACGATAGTTCAATTGCTTACGATTTTATTTATTTTAATTTTTGCTGTCTATGGCAATGAAAAAGAATTGCATATAACGCTCTTTTGATTTACAATAACGCTATATGTAAAAAATTAGTGAACGAAAATGTGTTAGAATCGGAAAAAATGTGATTTGATGAAATTCGATTCATGCCATTCTCTCTAGAATAATTTTTTTTTCTTTTTTGCCCATATGCCCACGAAAGCCAACGGTCCAATGATTTTTTGGCCACAACTTAGCTCGCGATCCGCGAAACGAATAGTAAGGATTTGGATGTAGATTCCTGAAAAATCGGTGCGCGTCGCGAGTGATTTTTTTTCGGCACATCTATGGCTGTAGCTCGGCCAAAATTGTAGAAAAACCAAATCTGATGGCTGAAATAAAAATTATTTTCACCATATCTACTGTATGCAAAAATAAGCACTCAATTATCTTGAAATTTGTTTGATTTATAGCCAAATATAAAACCGACAGTTATTCTGCGCCACCTGTAAATGCTTAATCGAATGGCATGTGATTTATTTTTTTTCCCGCTGGAGTATGTACCATCTGAAAATTCGATAATTTGTTGAGTCAAAAGAATGTTTAGTTTTGAATAAAATATTATTACACGAAAGGTATACATATATGCTTTAGTATATAGCACGGGGAACAAACATTTCGTTATTATAATTTCTGTATTGTAGTTTTAGTTCAATTGAAAATAATCAGTGAAAAATATCAAAATACTAGTAAATGGGAGAGAAGAATGCATTTAGTACGATTTGAGCGAGAAAATTCTATTGATTCAATATGATATCAGGGGAAATGAAGCAATGGCAATGATGAAATTTCTGCACGACACATGCCATCGCTTCTGTGAAATGTTAGCATCCAATTGGTTTTTAATGAATTGATTGAATGTGTTATGAGTCGGAGAAAAATATTCTGAATCGATTGGTAGAATGCACACGTGCACATATCATATCAAAAAATACGAACGAAATACGATTAAATGCATCATTTTTAATAAGCTTATTTCGAAAAGTTCTTCGAATTCAATTGTTCGTATTCAATCCTTTTTCAGCCAATTTGGTTGTTGTCCGAGACACTTCCAAACAAAAATTAAAGCATAATCAAATTTTTATTTAATGCTTTAGCAAAATGGTTTCAATGGCGGCTCGATGATGTACATGTACAGTACATGGTAGCATCCCTATTCACATCCGCATTGACACTGAGAAACTACTTGAACCCGATACTGACGGTGCGAAAGTCTCTTAACTTGTTTTAATTAAATTAAGAATGTGGGGTTCAATTTATTGCGCTTAGTGAACTTACACAGTGAATTAATGTAAGAACAACAATCAAGTGGCACCCCAAATGCAATGTGCTATTGACACCGTTGATGCTTTCGTAATTTTAAATCGCATAAAACCACGGAAAGGTATGTAGGCTGCTTCAACCGTTTTGCACCAATAAAAAGCACTCTTCCGTGTGGATTTTAAGTGAATCGCAAAAGCTGTAACAATAGTCATAAAAAAGGTATGAATGATACGTTTCGCCAACTTCACTCAACCATATGGACGGCAGATGTATAAGAGGCTCTTTCTCTATACATGTATATATCTTTTTTCATTTTATTCCTTTCTCTTTTTCTCTCTGTTTGGTATCTATGAGTAACATATAGATTCAAAAAAACCGCACAATTCGTACAAGTACAGCAACAAATATGCAGACAGAACGTGCGGCAAAACAACTTTATGCTTTTGCTTTTGTTCAATGCAATCTATTTACAAATGCATTTTCCGAACCGCATAAATGCTTCATAACACTGCAACGGCAGCGCCAATGCCAGAAAACAACAGTAAAACCGCATTTACAATTCGAGTTAGTGATTGTTATAAATGGTTTAATAAGACAATAGCTTGGACTACTTGAAAATGCTATTAACACTCGGGAGGTGAGTGTGTCTTCTGTTATACATCTGAACATGCGTAGTTCGGGTTGTGATTGAATGAGTATCAAAGTATCAATGTTTAGCATCTCGATTTGATAAATGTACGCTCATATTTGTTAATATTTTCGGATGTGAATAAATGGAATTGTTAAATGAATTTCGGTGAAGTGCGGTCGTCGAGCACCATGTCGATACAATGTTGGAGACGAAACAACAATAAAATCAAAAACAAAACAAGACCAATCTTGAGAGTTTCAGAACAAACAATTTTTTGCGCACTACATGAAATGTGTATTCGAAGTAAGTAAAATTCCGAATTTTAAATTCGTTCCTTCTAAAACCATAATACTAAGAATATCATTTCGCAAAGAACAAAAAGAGAATCTCACTTCTTCTGAAAATGAATTACAAGTTCTTTTATTTCATTTTTGAACAATGGTGTCACGGCTTTAAATTAAATAAAAAATTTGAGTATAACATAGAAAGTCCCTTCCATACTAAAAATCCGTTTTACCGAAATATTCTTAGAAAAAAAATCTTGTTTATTATTCGTGGATGCTGCACCAAAAAGACACTTGAACTACACAAAAGCAATGCATTCGAAGCCATCCACACGAGTCAAACGCTTCCGAGAGGTAATCTTGCTGCATTGCTTTTGAAAAGGTTGGCCGGTTAGTTTCGATAGTGGATTACTTTGAACATGTATTTTTTGTGAATGGTCATGCAACAGCGCATGAAGCATGGTGAAAACGTCCATCCTTTTTAAATAATTGAATAATCTATTGCAGTTCCCAAAACACACATCGTTTTTTTTTTTTTTTTTTTTTCAATGATACGTTCACGACTATGAGTTTTATTGCAAAATTGCAAATGGATTTTGGTTTGTTTGGACATGATTTCATCTCCGGTTTTCATCATTGCAGAAAAACACACATACACATTCACATACAAACTCAAACTGAACGAGTTACAGGCTATTCCCGCTGAAATCCAGGTTATGAGTTAACCCAAATATTAAATTGTTTCGGACATTGCCTGTATGTGGACGGAAGAATATTTACGATATGACTAACAACACCACCCTTTTCTGGAGATCTTCTTCTTTTTATCCTAGTTTAGTAGTTTTAGAACCCCGAATAAATATTTGAGTTTGGTGCCAAAGTAATTGATAAAATGTTGTATATATATCATTGTCGATTTTAAAGATGCTTGTTTATGTTCAATGTCCACCAATGGCTTCGTGATTATTCCATTGGTTTGTATGTAAAAAATGGTTCATGTAATGAGAATTTAAATTAAAAAATCCGAAAATTTCAGACGAGTCTAAAGAAGCTATGGTTCATTCTAAAACTTTTGCGCAGATGGATTTAGCGCATAACAAAGCCTAATGTTGTGCGGAGATTTTGCTTAACGTTGGAAATTGCAGTATTTTTAATATTCAATGAATCGTCTATTCTATTCTGTTCTGGATAAGTTTATTATATATTCTGGATGTGACACATTTTGGTTGCATTCGATCCACATTGCGCAAAGTTTGGATTTGCGGATTTGACACGTATTTGAACTGTAAAATGTGATTGAAAGCAAATGAAACTCAGAGGTCATCGTCTGACTCTTGTCGTTGTAAAATAACGCGCTTCGAAAGAATATTTCAAATAATTTATTTAGTTTGCTGTTCAACTCTTCCCGTTGTTTTTTACTTGTTCAGCAATCGGATTTTGTGGCCGTATTGAATACGAAAGATAAATGTTCTGTCATGCACTAAACGACAACACATTGGAATTAGACTTCAAAATAAACAAGTACTCAAAAGTAAAATTAATTTAAATGTTCGGCTGTGGTGAGCGCTGAATGTATTCCGATCCCATAATCGTCTTTTGCCATTTTTTCTCACTTCAGTTCGTTTTTCCCCGTTCCCATCACATTCGGCACACAATTGTAAAATATAAAATTCCAATTTCATGTAAATCCAACAAGCAATCAGATTGAAATCTCGAGAGTTTGGCCGTCTTGTCCAATAGTGCCACAGCTTTACTACGAGTTTAACTTTAGTAATATTTGAATACTGTTGACTTCAAATAACAGAAAACTTTCTTTCTCTTACTCTCGTCGTCGTCGTCGTCGTTGTTGAGTAGGCGAAAATTTCGTTTGCAAATTTCTGTATATCATTTTAGCTGAATGAATGTGTATGGACATTCACACACATACACACCAAAGCAATAGGATTATGCGCCTATTTTTGTATTTGGCAAATGTTATATAAATGTCTGATTCCATTTTCGAACTTTCTAGAGATTTGGCACGAACTAATACAAATGCCTACGCTCACACATATTTTATTCATAAATTAGCTTATGTTTTGCAATTGAGAGAGAGAGAGAGAGAGAGAGAGAGAGAGAGAGAGAGAGAGATAGAACGAGAGCTCGAAAACGAAAACATGGCGCAAACCAAAATGAAAATCAGCTTGGATGCGTTCTGTTCCGATATATTGTGTTTTTTTCGTGCTGTTTGCTGGGAATTTGACGGATTTTTGAGAGTATGAAGAATAATTGATTGGTTTTTCCGTGCGAAAACTCGATCAGATGTTTCGAGGGAGAATTAAATAGAGCGCTATCATACGTATATGCTATGTTGACTATGATGAGCTGTAGATGCGCATACATTTCATGAAGTCTTCTAAGTCAACACACTACCATTTGAAAGCGTTTTACTTTCCCACAGCTCTGCAACATGAATAAATCCAACAATCAAACACAATGCGAGAGTGGAAATTGGGTGTCGTTGGATACAAGAGATGAACACTATCTGATGCTGATGCTGTTGAATATTTTATTGGTCCAACATGTAAATTCTGTATGTTAATCAAGTTGCTTATGAGTTATATTGCCTTGATTTGTTTTTGTTCTCACTTCTATTCTTTTCAAATATAAAAAATACGCCTTTGAGACAGAAACTTTGTGGTTGTTATTGTTTTTGCAAAGAACGCTTGAAAAAAAATCATTTTGTGTTATCATTATCAATTTTTTTCTTCAAAACATTAATGGGATTTACATTTAGGGGAAGTAGGGGCGAATCGTTCCACTTTTTTTTCAAATTTAAATATCTTCGTCCCAGTTAGGCATTTTGAACAACCTAATATGTCAATTGATAGGTATTGTAAATGCGCAACTTTTGATATAAAACACTTATGGTGTGCGACCTGCTCGGAAAATTTTATGGCCAATTTCCCGACCACCATTTTTTGGGGGCGAATCGTTCCACCCATGAATACCCCATACTATCAATTCACAAATCCCAAATGCCTATTCGTGTTCGATAGGGAATCCTAAAAACTCCCCGAATACAAATTTTGAGCATATCAACTGGTAAGGTGGGTGAATTATGAAGGTTTTTAGCTTTAAGGGATGAAATTAAGGATTTTCGGCATATTTATGCATTTTTTCATGAAAAAAGTGAGTTGGGGTTAATGATGTGTTCAGATGATATGCTTAGAACGCTTTGACAAATCAAATGACACCTTAATTGGGGTCTATCTTTACCATAGGGAGTCATGGGGAGCTCAAAAGGTGGAAAAACGCCAACAATCTCAATTTAAGGCAAAAAGAGGGTAAATTCCCCTGAAACTGATTTCATATTTGGAAAATCCATAAAAAATCCAAAAAATATTGTGAATATTTCCACTTGATGTTACCGTTAGTTCAGCTCCAATTCGGGGTTGGAACGTTCATTTGGAACGATTCGTCCCCAGGTATATGTTCGATTGCCAAAGGCGATATCAAAAAATATTCAATGAAAAAACCAAAATTTTGTATTTCTACGCGAAAGTACTCGACATTAACTGTAAAATTTACTTACATTCAATTGAGCAGAATAAAAATTTATTGTAGTTATTTGAAATCCTAAAGTCACAAAATGTCATAACAGCATGTGCCGAAAACACATTTTTCAATTTTCCCCTTTGTGTGTGAATGAAAACTATGAGTCTCAACTAACAAAATATGCGGGATAATATGACAGATCTACGATAAATTTCATTTTGACATATTTTGCTGCCAGTCGCGAGATATCGCCCGTGGAGCGATTCGCCCCCACTACCCCTATAGAAGAGATTTAACTTCTTTTTTTAAAAATCAAATCCCAGGTTCGTTCTTTTGCAATACACAAAGGAATTGAGACAAGATGTGATATGAGAAAAGAGACCATCGTATATTTCACACTAAAATTTTTTATATATTTTCCGTACATTCGATTTTTGTGGGTTCAGTTTATGGCTGATTCTCTTCTGTTGATTTTCGATTAAACGAGCAGCAGCATACAGTTTCATCTGATACATCAGGAGATGAACGAACAATCTTCATCGCATGGTAAAGTCATTCAGCAACGTTGAACATTTGAACGATTTTATTACGTGTTTGGTGTTGTTGACATTATTTTTCTTTCTTCTCACAGATGAAAGCTGAATCGTGTCAATATTTTTTATCATTCTTTTCTCTGAAAGAGAGATTGCGTCTATGTGTGTATGTTTGCTTGGTGTTTTTTTTTTCTTTTCTGTTTGTGCTAAAATCAAAGTTTCAAAACTTCTGTTTGATTTATGCGTTTGCAAAATCATGTGGTCGAACGATAAAACAAAACTATCGCTTTTGGTTCGCTTGTGTCCGCCATTCATTTCGAACATGCTTACTTTCGATTTTTCAAAGAGCAACGGTCACTTTACTCTCTACTTCAATGAGGAAAACCAAACTGAACAGACAAATAAACAAACAAAACCATGAAATTCGTGATCGACTGCGAGGAGTGCTATCGGATAAAATGTTTCGATTTGAGCTTTTAAAAGGGAACCAATCAGATGCGACGCTGGTTTTTCGGTTTTATTACGTCTTTTATTCACATCACATGGCTTTTAAAGCGAAAGTTGTCTTAAAGTCGGTTCACGGTTGCCAACACAGAACGCGGGAACGGGAACAGCGGTGGAATGCAAAATGTAGAAGAACCACGAAAAAGAAATCACAGTTGTGCTGTTTGTTTGCCCCAAACAATAGCTTGAATGCGAAGCAATGCCACAACTGATTGTTTTCCAATTCGATTTTCGTAGTCGTTGCAGCGTGAAATAAGACTTCTTGTGAATTTCATTTTGAAAATGGCAGCTCTACTCTTTTCAAGGGATTAAGCTCTCAGCCGTCTCAGCTTTTCGGGTTAAGTAAGAGGTAAGCCCATTTGAAGCACTTACAAAGTTATGCTAAATACTTTCGCATCAATATGCTTGTGCGTTGGCATAGCCCACGTACCATTTTTTTTTTTTTTTATTTGAAGCAATTCATTTTCATGCTGCTCGTCTTTCACTGATGATGCTGCATGCAACGCCTATCAGAACAACAGAATATTTTCGTGTTATATCATCGTTATTTTATAATTGTATGAAAGCCATGAAATATTGATTACACATCCCGTGGATTTTCGTTTCGTTTGTAATGTGCGTGTATGTGTGTGTGTAACTTTGAATGCGTGTATCAATCAAAAATCAGTAGGTGGAGAGCGTACAGCATACGCCGTATCTTACCGCTAAATCCTCTGCTCCCAATTAAGAATTACCCATCACACACAACCATAAAGCTAAAGGGGGAGAAATAGGAAAGCTTGGCACCTTCGGAAAAAATTCATAATTCTAAAAGTAAATTGCCGTCATTTTGTCAAATTACGGCGCCCAGCCAATGGGTTAAAGAGGAGAACGTTTTGTCCATTGGAATAAGCTTTTGTGAAAGGTATACGATCGATTTTATCCTACGCATTCTCATCGTTTTTTCATCGGCAACGAATGCAAGGCGATGGAATCAATGAAATAGCACAGGTACAATAAGCCTACTTAACTTGCTCCACATTTTCCACCTCATATTTTTTTCGTATCTTTTTTGGAATGCTCTTGGTAGTTATGGTTAGATATGAGCGTCCCAACATGCCTTCGACAAAACATAAAAATAACTCATCATTCACAATGCTGCGATGTCTTCCTGCTCATTTGGTCACTGCTGCCGCCACTTTCTCAAATATATATAAATATGACATTCAGTTAAGCATCAAATTATCGCAACGTTATAAAATATGCGGTACAGGCATTCGCCGTGCAACTTCATCTCTCTCAACTTTCATATCACAGGCTATTATTAATAGGCGCTTTGTGTTTTAATAATCATACTTTCCCTTCATACCAGCATGAATATCCTTCGATCAAATTTTCCGGATTGATTTTTTTGCTTGATCCCATTTTTCGACATAATCATTTGAATTTTCACCTCTGATACGCACACACACACACACACACATATACATACCAAGATGGATTAAACCTGAAATTATTTGTCGTACATTTTCTAGGCTTCGATGCCATATCCTTCTTCATCTTGTGTTTGGTATGTTTGTTGACTTTGTCAACAAGCATGCATTATTATACTAACTGCGGCAATGGCTCGGCACATGGGATGAGTTTCATCTCGTATAATAACGATAAATCGGTGGAGATGTAAAATATTGGCATATAGTTTGAGTTCGGGTATGGTTACGACATATCTGTGGATCATCCGCACTCAAAATGTATACACACGTAAATGTCGTGAATTTTATATCCGGCATTCATGTACAGACACAAAACTGACGCCAACAAAAGTGAACGAAATAGCAATGGCAAATAAGAGATGAATGAAAATAAAAATGGAAATGTGTTCATTTCCTCAGAGCTGTACAATTTCATAGTATGTACACATACCAAGTAGTTTGGAACATTATGGCTAGTCACAAACAGCAACCAACAACCAAAACACACCAACAGCAAAAAATGAATATATCGAGTATTCGTGTTTAGTGTTTTGCACAATTTTGTTGATTTGCCGCAATTTTATAGGCACATTCTGGCTGTCTTTTTTTATATGGAACATGTCGTAATACTTGTATCATAACACATAGTCAATGTAACACAATTTCTATTGATGCCATTTATTTTGGTGATAGCCGATAAGTTTCAATTCATCAATTGATTCATGCTGTTTAGTGCTGTTATCCTTCGATTTGTTCAACCATATATTTGGTGTGCCAATGACTCAATGAATGCAAATTGTGTTGCCGAAAGAACATTGACTGAAAAACATTGGCTACACTATTTCGATGCTCACTAAATATTTGAAGACTTCAGAGCAAACACGCACACAGAAAAGAATCGGAATTTCGATGTGTTCGCGGCAAAATTTGACATTTATATAAAATTTCCATTTAAATTTTGCCGGCAACACATCATATTTCCGGGTGATGACATAATCTAGGGGCTAGGAACAAGTTGTGAGATTCACATAGATTCGCATATATTCATGCGTTCGTGGCTTTGTTATTGTTGTTGTACACTGACTGCGCCGCGAATGTCTCGTATACACAATCACACGAATTCCCAAATATTCGTATGGATTCGTCTCAAGCGCTTGTGTTCTTACCCCCTAAGACATAATTTCAAACATTTTATCAAAAACTATACATACATTTTCCCGGTGATGAGTTCATTGTACCACCCGAAATGACAGATGTTGCCAATTTGCGTTGGAATATTTGAAATTGTGTCATCGCCCGGAAAATTAAAGTGTTGTCGGTAAAATGTATATAGAAATTTATATATAAATATCAAATTTTCCCGCAAACATTAAAATTCCGATTCTCTTCTGTCTAAATGGGAAAAAAATATTTTTGATCAAAATTCAGCTCCGTGACACTAGTCAACCCCCCGGTTCGAAAAGAACATCTAAACTGAGTTTACTGCGAACAACATCTCTTTCACGCTAACAGCAATTCGTGCACGAACGAGTCAGTGTGACAGTTGGTGTGAGCGGGACAAAGTTCGACAGCAAACAATTTGGTTGTGTCAGTTTAAATGTTCTTTAAATCCGAGCACGGTTTCGTGTTCTACGCAATTTCTGCTGATTACTGCGCACTCCGCAGAATTATATTCGAAGGTTTCACGCCAACAGTCGATTCCAAATGAAGTTTTCAATATTTGGATGACCTGGTGGTTGATATTGAAAGGTCTAGATGCCCACTAATTTCTGCTCGCTTCTCGGAGTTCCTGCTTCAACCAGTGACGAGCAGGAATTCGACAAAAATTGGGAAAAAAATTTATGAAAATCGATATCACAGTGCAACAAAGTTAAACCATAATATGTTATAATTAGTGCTCGAATAGTGCTGGTAAATACCACTTCCAGATTGCAAAAATCTTGTTCAGTGGCTGAGCACTAATCGTCAATATTTTTGAAAAGTAGATTTTCGGTACATTCCCATGGCAAGTACATGAAATCGAATTTTTTGTATAGCAAATGTAGCTCTGTGACTCCTGTTCGGAAAAGTGAATCACTGTCTTACAATTGAGTCATGAAGTGAGTAATCGTTGTTTCAAATCCATTTTCCCTTTAACATTCCCAGAAATAAATGTTCATTTCAGCATCAGACAAAAAATGGAAATACATTTTTTTGTTCAGTTGATCATAGAAGGGCACGAACGGGTTAAACTGGAATATAAAAAAGCCACCTGAAAAATGCTGGATTACTAACAATTTCATTTAATGAACCAATTGGCTAATTCGCATTGGCTACAAAAGTGCAATTACTAGCCAACTTTGACTTACGCATACGCATACGCATGTGTGTGTGTTAACGTACAAATTTGATGGTTCTTTTTCTCCAAAAGAGAGACAGAGACGATGGAATAAAAACAATCAAAATAGATTAAACACGTGAAGATTTAACGCCATAAATTTTAATAGCATAAGCCATATAGTTTGTGAGTTGATAAATAAATGTGGGCCATTTTGTACGGAGAACATCAGTGAACGAACAACTCCGCCACATTGTGCAAATATCGAAATAATTGAAAAAGAGCAACCATTTTCGAGTCAAGTTAACACTCATTGCGTGACAGAGTATTAATCGATTCGATTGAACTGCTTTCGTGGCAGCCCACAATTGGAGAATTTTATGGATAAAATATCTTTGATGAACCTTTTGGAAGTTGTTGTAGATTTGCGTGATGTGAGCAAATGCGTCGCAGTAAAAGAACGACAAAAAAAATACACTGAGCTCACGCTCCAGCAATACGAGAGAGAGAGAGAGAGAGAGAGAGAGAGAGCGAGAGAGAGAGAGAGCGAGAGAGAGAAAGAGAGAAAAGTTAGTGTAATGATCCTAATCTCAAAAGAACCGAGATCGTTCCAATTGCTTTATTTTAATTCTGTTTACTTCAAAATGCTCGGTTTTGCGGAACTGCCTAATTGCACTTTATGATGCAGTTAATTTAACAATAATAATAAATGGTGATAAATTCTCCGTAACACAAAATACCAACCGAAGCGAAGCAATGGGGCAGCGAATGAAACAAATTGTAATTGCGCTCATTTGTGCTCAGATATTGTATGATGACATTTGTACAAGATACGAACAATCGGTGATGCGGCAAACATATTTTCGGGTAGATTACTGACATTCCAAGTCGAGGAATAAACAATTGAATGAATTTGGCATCAAATACGATGATTCGTAATCGCCTCAATTGCAATTCACTACAATTTGAACGATATTTTATTCATCAAATCCATCTTTCGATTTCATAGCTTTTCATCGTCATCATCATCAATAGCATTTCAATAAAAGATGCGAAATATGTAATGAAGATACAACTCATTCGCAAATGTATCTATGTCATTGTTATTTTTTTGTTAACAATACGTAGTCTATAAATAGTGATTGAAGTAATTTACGCTGTGTTCTGTGTATTTTTTGACCTTCGTAAACGAATGACGTTTGCAAACAGGAAATTACACCAATCTTTTCATTCTCTCTCTCGCTCCCTCTTTCACCGTTGCTATCTCTATTACTCCGTCTCTGTGTCTTTTTTACCGTCCCTGTTTTTCTACTCTTCCTGTCGATTGTTGTCTAAATAATGTTATTCATCATTAAATGAGGCACAAGCGAGGAAATTGGATTGAGCACAAGAATAGACCAATTGTCCAACAACCAAAAATAGAAAGAGAAAATGGAGAAATATGTAAATATTCCAAAAGGTGAAGGTTCGTGCCGTTCCGCATCAATAAGAAGTTATCACACAGAAATCCAGTAGCATTAGGTATATATATACGTTCGAATAACGTCGTAGAGCTTGGATTGTTTGAAATCGCCCATAATAGTAATAGTAATTAATAGATTTTATTCAATTTTTTGCTTTAATGTTTTTAATGAACGTATAAAGCCTACGGCTCATTGTTTTTTTATATGTAACTTTGACAGATTGTCATTTTCGAATATCAACCTTTTTTATAATTCAATATAAATTATGACGTCGCTTTAAATCAGTGGGATCTCATTAAAATAGGAAATTAGATGCAATTTGTTTGATATCATGATACAATTTTCAGCGATTTGAATGGGTAATTATATCATTTTGGCGATACCAAAATCCATATAAAAGTAGAAACAAAAAATTCCAGTAGCAAAATTATTATTTTTTCATTCGTTTCTCTTACATTCACATCCTCTTTATTGTTCTCATCTTCCGCTGACGGGGGAAAAGAGAAAGGGAAAATGAATGAAAAAAAAAACCTCATCATTTTTTGTTAATTGATCGAATTGATTTTCTGATTTTTTGGAATTTGTGTCATTACATTCGATTGACCACAGTTAAAACAAGCGATAAAACAATTGTGTTCCATATTAAAAATGAATGAAAATAAGTGAATGAATACGTGACCATTATTTCAACGTCAAGCAATAGCGGATGAGTTAATGTTTGTTTAAATTGTTCAAAACTCGAAAACTTGTACATTGTTTTGGGCATTGGTACATTTAATTGGTAATGCCTGATACGGGGTGATACACAAACCCGAATCGTGTGAATGCACAGGCACACACATGCAGTACTGGTGGAAGCGTGACTGTTCATGTGCACCGCATGCTGCCTAGCTATACTTGCATTTAATATACATTTATACCAGCATATTTTCATGCTCGATCCAATCTTTTGCACACATGAATTGTTGGTTTTCTGCGCAAGTTTTATTGCAGTGGTTAACATTAACGAATACCAAATAAATACAGAAAAATAGTAAAAAAAAAAAAGAATCATCTCAAAATAATGCATTGTCATTTTTTCATCATAGGAAAATATATATATATACTTCCTCCTCTCGTTCAATTGTAAATTTATGTGTTGAATCGAATCAGCACATACATACATTTGATATATATATATATATATATGAATAAAATGGTTCTAGAAAGAGAGTTAGTAGAACGGCTATAGACAGAATTAAACGCGTCCAATGGACGTTACGTGCATCGGTTTTTCTTGGGCCTTTAAATGGTTTAACTGGCAAAACTACATGGTGCCGGTAGCAAATGCAATTTTGCGATGTTTTTGCCAATATATTATTGTATATATTGTTCTTGAATGGTGCATGCTCTCGCATATGTGCGCGTTGCGTGTACACAAACTGCATAATATAGTAAATTTGAATGAGCTGTAATAGGGCCACCAGCTACATAAAATATACCGCATAATCTATATTTACGGAATATCCCATACGACAAATATTGTTCAGTGATATAAAAGCAGCAGCACATTGGCACCATAAAAAATACAATGGAAATGTAAACAAAAAAAAAAAAACAAATGTTCAATACAAGCCCATTAAATACTTGTCACTACGATATATGTATTTAAGGTGAATTATCAGCTGGTCGCTGCTTTTTTTTCTCCACGGTGCTCTCGTTCCGCATTTTTCTCTGTCATACATTTGTTCTCATGTGATTGAATATTTGCTACAAATTTCAAGCTATGTGGCGTCTAGCTGTGATTCAATTGAATGGATATACAAGTATACGTATTCTCGCATATATTCATTTTGTCGTGCCTTTGTTTCTGCTATTATTGTCCGATTTGTACACAACAATTGAAACCTACGCCAAATTAGACCTTTGCTGTATCCAAAAGTATGTTTAGGCATATTAACGCGTGTACTCGTACGTCGTACAACTGCATAAACGGACGCAAACCGCAATATCAATTTGTGTTGTTCGTTTGATATTTTACGTGCTCGTGTATTTTATTCGATGCAGAGTCTATGGCTTTGCTTGCGTCCAATGGAATCGTTCTAACAGAAAACGAAGCGGGAAAAAATAAACTGAAACGTAAAGTGGAAAAAAAAACCCGCGTTACGAATGGATGGTTGGGCTATGCCGTGTACGAATTCGTTTTTATAACAAACGATGAAAGAAAATGGTTCGAATATTTCGTAAAAATTCTTTTTTCTTCATTTTCATAGTTTTTTTTTTCTTTTCTTGCACAGTGGCGATATTTTTACTGACGGTTTCTTGTAGCTTCTTTTATCACGTATTATTTGTCCTATATAAAATGTTTTTTTTTTTCTAAGGAAAGAATATTCAAGCCGATTTTATGATTGATATATGACAATTTTGATTTACATCTATCGGATTTCCTGCGATAACCATAAGGAATCCAGCCTTTTGAATATGTTTTTCCTTATCTATGACCCAAAATTAGACAAAAATCAGTATTGCAAGAATGTTAAGCAGTATATAGGAGGGTGACTCACTTCGTTAATAATGTCTTATTCTTTTTATTTTTCATTTTCATGGTCTATTTTTGGCCATTTTCAACGTCGTCTATATAAAAGTTATAAGACACGCTCTATTGCTTCTATTCATCTGCCTACCCGTCAGGTCATCTTTGAAAGTGTCATTAACACCATAAAATTCACCAAACAGAATTAAATCACTATCTATATTATATATAACTGAATGTTCGTCTATGTGTCTTGTTAATGTATTTGCCGTTAGAATTATCGCGGCTAAAATAACAGATTCACATATCAGTTTTGATTTTCAAAAATAAATTTTTAAAATTTCGAAGAAAACAACAAGAACTCAAATAAGAGGGCATTCAGACCTCCTGAATCAGAAAGGAAAAAAATTTATCTTCTTTTTGAAGCTGCTCGTTTGCGAATAGATGTAGCTAGAGACAGAGAAATATACGGACAAAGTGCAGTTTTACAAAAATCTGATCGTTTAAGTAAGAAGGGGCCAGATCCGAATCAACCGATGAAGAGAGAAAGAGGTAAAATGATTTTGATCGTCTAAGCATTAGTTATTCAAGTATTTAAAATTTCAAAATTGGAAATTGGAAGCATTCAATTATGATCCCTCAATAAATTATGGTAAACATTCACATGTTTCGATAGCAGAAGCGGAATTCGTATGTGTATATTGCAGAGCGTTGAAATATCGTAATGAATCATCCGGAATATGTTGTTCAAATGGAGCCCTTGAATCAGCAAACATTGATAAATACCAATAGTTGATTAATTTGGGACAT
>NW_022601408.1:3269984-3303992 GCF_009176505.1 Sitodiplosis mosellana
AGCGGAAAGTGGGAATAAACTTTTCGGCATATGTCCCAGAACAAAAGCTACTTCTTTTTAGGTGCTGAATCGATTCCACACCCGACGTTTTGAAATCCTCTGCAAAATCAAAATCGCACCACCCTAATGAATATTCCAAATATCTAATACATGCACCTATGTTGCTTTTGTAAATGTGTAGTAGGTACATACATTATACATACGGTTTATTCTCAATTTCACCATAATCGATCCACTCATATATGAATATTATATAATCTATTATATATGATGTACTATTTTAATTCAATATCATCAAATTTATATATAGGAATAAGAAACGAATTTATTCTAGAATGAATCCAACACACAGCCAAGTAATTTCAATTTCTGATCGTTTGCCGTTAACATACGAATGCAATTTGTCAAAATAATCCTCTCACGGTTCAGTTAATCGCTCAAGAAACAAAATGAAAATTACTGGAATTAAAGTGATGATGATGAGAGACGTGAGTATATGCAATGCAAGAACGAGCAACTCTTGGATATTTTGGCTTTAGCCTAAATAATTCCATTTTAAAATGAGATGATGTTGGTTTTTGCCTCGTTTTAATTTAACTATATTTACACAAAAACACGTGCGAGCGTAAAAGACGATGCCTTCACTGCATTCCATCTCTCGCTAAGGATTTTTTGTCGAGGTGCTAGGACAATTTCAAAAGCATCTGATCAAAGCAAAGAATGGGAATGAACTGAACGACATGACCCGACATTCGAACAAAACTGTATTCCAGTCTCCTTTCGCTTAACTCAATTCCATACCCCAAATATCAAACTGATTTTTGTTTGTAACTTTGCTAGAAATGGTTCTTGACTAATCGGTCAAACATATACCAATACATTGCGCCTGAAAGGCACATAGATGTCGTTGGCAGTCAGGTTTCTCTCAATATAAAAGATATGCTCAATTCGCATTATTTTCTCCAATTTATTCATGAGCGACCGCACGGTTTTTTCCGCTTTATTCTTTGGATTTGCAATGCGTTGTTCGTCGTTAGATTGTTAAATTTTCAGCTTATTCTTGACCGGTTTTTCTGACTTCAGAACTAACTCAGCAGGACAGAAAGAACATCATTCTATTTATCACAATAAGATTCAGTGAAGACAAAAAGTGAATACGAAAATTGGCTGGCATTGTGTGTTTAAATCTATACACTGTTTAGCTTTTCCTTCAATTTTATTTGATTTGCTTGAAGTAAATTAAAAAATCACTTTTGACTGTAATTTTTTTTCTATTCAATGTTTGTTGTAATTAGGCTATAAAATCGTTCTCGAATGATGGTGTATGTACCTATATCATTATTTGTAGATACTTCGAAGCCATCGACCGAAGAGATAAAGACTTGGTATCAAGTACAAGTTGTCAGCATTTGTTCTCGATTCGAATTGCTTTGACTTTCTTTTGCACAATTGTAAGAGACGAGAAAGAGCGCGAGAGAAAAAAAAGAAGAATCAGCGAGCAAATGAAAACAGGAACCGAGAGTATTTGAAGATATAGCGGTAACATAGTGTGTCGTGGTCATATACAGTGTAGCAGAAAAAACTCTCATCACGACACGACACGACAAGATACGAATGTGTCATGAAGAGGGGAGAATTTACATTGTACATGCGACTGTGTAGACAGAGGATTCCAGTACATTTCGGTGTGAACTGTGTGCAAAGTAAATGAAACAGAAAATAAAAGTGTTGCAAAAAGGTGCGTTTGTGTAATACAGAGACGGAGAGGTACTAGTTAGTGACGGCAAAAGGTGACGGTTGTAGCGATTGAAAGTGCTAAACAAGTGTGCGTACTTGCAAAACACAAGAAGGAAGTGAGGTGCAAAACTGAAGAGAGGAAACGACAAACGAGCTAACGGAACGAACAAAAGAAGTCGAAATAAAAGTTTGATTAAGTAGACCTGAATGTATACACACCGTACAGCAACAAAAACGTGGGGCCGATATAAATGAAATTAAATAAATGACAAGAACAAGCTCAATAAGAAGAAAAATGTAAGACATGACGCGCACACAGAGACAAGAATTTGAGACACAGCAGCAGCGACAGTACCTTCACTGCCACCACCACTGTTAATGTGAAGCAAGAAGAAAAAAAAACGCGCCTACAACACCAAAAGAAAAACCCAACACGGAATAAACAAATATGTGAACAGGTGCAGACTAAAAAAGACTAGCTTTTACACAGACAGTGTGTGGGACAGGGAGAGGGAGAACGCTACCGAATTATATTTGCAACAAGACATGGTCTGTGCACGCATCTAATCAAATTGTATTTCCTTTGTCTCTGAGTGAAATACGAATCTATTTGCGTATCCGCGCGAATCCATCGTCACTATCAACAAAGAGCGAAAATGCAGACAAGTGTTTTTGTCATTGTAACTTGTTTGCGTTTTCTCATTTCTTTTTTTCTCTGCATTAATCAGCACGTTCGATATTTTGTATCGTTCAGAAGTTCTAAATTATTTCCATTTCAATAGCAATACCGCAGATCATGTGGCGAATGCAACAATTTTCTTTCGGAAAGCTAAACAAGTGGAATCAACACACATCATGAAAATATGTGCGCTCTCCAATTCACTCTCTCATTTATCAGCACATAAATGTGTTCACAAGAAAACCTAGATGTACTAGTACAGGTTTAAATTATGCTATTTGAAAATGAACCAACTTTAAAATTAACTCCGAACACGGCCAATATTTCAACACGTAATTTCAGTCACTTTCAGTCACTTCATAATGGACAGTCGTCAATTGCTAGTAATTTACAGAATTATAGAGGAAGAATTATGGAAGAATATCTCTGATATAGTCATTCGGTGAAATAATGCCGATTGACAACTGGAAGTGGAGTTTTTAAATTAAACGAAATTTTTATCTTTGTCTGCATTTTTTTTTTCGTACATCCAAATTCAAAAAAATTGCTTTGCCAGCCATAATTGTGCTATGTATTTTAGAAACAGAAAAGATATAGGCCAATAAACTGTTGGAATTTCCAACAAACTCATAAAATATCACCAAAAGCGACAGTATTCCGTCATCGAAATGTATAAAATGTAAACCATTTGGAAACTGCACTAATTATTTTTCTGAAACAAATGGGTTTTGTGCATGCGTGTGTATGAGTATGTGAATGTGAATGTGTATATGCATATATTCAATCTATGATAAGGCTTTTAGCCACTCTTTTTTTCGTTGCAAAAAATTTAATCCACATTAAATATTTGTTTTCGTGTTTTCCCTGCTGTAATGATGTGTATTTATGAGTTGTGTTGTATTTAAATTTACATCTAGGGCAATGCAAATTGTTTTTTTTTTTTTCTGCTGTCACTTTTTCTCTCTTTCAGCATATAATTGTGAATAAATATCGAAAGCAGAGCTGCGTTATATCGAAGACGCATAAATTGCACATGTTTCATATAGCGGAGCATGCAAATATAATCAAATGCTTGTACACACTCCGGTGTGTATATACACACTTTAGGTGGCGAACAAAAATCTCGAGCTACATACTAATTGAATTCATCCATTGAAAGTCATTCATGACTGACGATTCAATATCGAATTGAATAAGATGCTGAAATCAAATGCTGATTGTGCGCATCAATGCACAGCGAACATGTTCAAAATGTGATTGAAAGCAATCAACGTAATGCAATTCTTTTGCTGACACCAAATGTACTGTCATGCAAACGACTACAGCTAGCTAGCTGGCTAGGCAAGGAAGAGTTTTGTGCATGCAAGCCGTGTGTACAGAACACGCGGCCCGCCTTGTATTTTTTTGGGCTCTTAAAATTCAGTGCGAAAATCGTTAGTTGTTGCGAAAGAAAGAGTGTTTGTGTGTGTATGAGATGTAAAGCGATTTTTTATGCTTTGAATCGATTTTGTGCTCATATTCCTCTCTCTTGCTTTTGTTCCAAAATCACCTATATACTTGCTATGCGGTGAAATGTCCTAAGTTCGTATTCTGCGCATTACAATATAAATACTCCGCACAAAACTCTTCCGCGGAGGAAATTTCTCCGCAGGCATGAGTTGTAAATTTTATATCGATAGATGTATCTGCATCGCAACTATTGCCAACAGTATTTTCACATCAGATTTTGCTATCGTTTTCTATTCTCGTTCCAATGCTATCTTTTGCATTTCAGTTTTCAATTTATTTCCAACTTCATTTAATTAAGTTTTTCCCTCTTTCCTCTCTTCTGTTGTTGTTTTTGTTGTATATAGCATCTATACAGTAATGAAGACTTTTACACTTGCATTCGAATGTTCATTTCGTTTTTTATTCGCATGCAGGCAAAAGCATTTTTTCTATTCCGCATATTCTATATTCACAGGATTTTATTTCACTTTTATTTTGATTCAAAGCCTGAAAATTTGATTATTCTGGATGGCAAAAAACAACAAGCGAGAAGGATGTAGTCACACACACACACATACACATACAGACAATATGTAGAATGGTGATTCAGATGAGTTGAGTTTGATTTGGCACGAAAGCGTAATGGTAGCCACAGCACACACACACACACAGCGTATGCTATACTTTGTAGCATCATGATATACAGGGTGTAACAGAATTGCGTGCCAATATTTTAACCCCGTATTGCTGGGGCCAAGACCTATCGAAAATGTAGGAAGCACTTTTCTGAATTCGGCCTCTATGCCAAAGTTTTGGCCATCGGCGAGTTTTTGGCCGAAAATTCGTACTATGGCAAGGTGGTCATATCTTAGGCTATTGCGTGCGTATTTTTGATCAAAACTATATGAATATTGGCTTATTCTAGTTCTAGCTAGTAAACTGAACTTTGGCGTACACAATTCTTGCAAAATTATCGGACTGTTTTATTATTTCTTCCATTGGTGATCAATAGAGACACATAAGTGATGATATTTTGCGTCGAAACATTGATTTTTGTGGTTTTTTAGCGGTTTGGAGTCGGCGCCGTTTTCGGCCATTTCTGGCCATTTTTGGCCGTTTTTGTATCGATATTTCAATACTTCTTCTACTGATACTTAAAGAGGGCCTCAATATCTTTCGAAAAAAATCACAATTTATGTAACTGAAACAAAAAAATACGCCGAAAATATGTTAAATATTCAATATGCCATATTTGGTCAAAAACAGGTCAACGAGGACTGAATTCGATGATGCATTGCGGCCGATAGAAACAAATTTGAGATACAGATTTTTGCATACCACCCTAAAATTGTATGCTCTTTCCATTTTCGGTTAGAAAATGATATGTTAATAACGTATTTTTTCGAGAAAAATTACTATTTTCTTCAACTTTTCTGATTTTTCAAAACATTCTGGCCGGCGCCATTTTTGGCCAAGCCAAATGATATTTTTGTACAAAATTCATGTAGTGTCACTAAGAGGACCTCAATACCTTTCAAATAAGCCAATATTCATGTAGTTGTGATCAAAAATACGCATGCAATAGCCTAAGATATGACCACCTTGCCATAGTACGAATTTTCGGCCAAAAACTCGCCGATGGCCAAAACTTTGGCATAGAGGCCGAATTCAGAAAAGTGCTTCCTACATTTTCGATAGGTCTTGGCCCCAGCAATACGTGGTTAAAATATTGGAACGCAATTCTGTTACACCCTGTATAATGTAGATTTCCCTCTCCGGTGATAAAGTTAATTTTATTTTTATTTCTGTTTTCGCACAAACATTTTTTTTTTTTTGTTTTCCTACTCGCATGCCACAGTTTGTCCGTTCTTCCAAATGTAATTGATTAGCTATTTAATTAAATTTTCGAATTCACCGTTGAACATACTGCAAAAAAAAAATAGTAACACTACCGAACAAGGATGAGCATATTAAAGTTTGATTGAAAAAAAATGAAACCGCATGGCACAACTAGCGTAGCACATCCGAACAATTGGTTCTTACCGAAACGGAAGAGGAAAAAAAAGGTGCAACGGATAAAATTCCATTTACGGCTATCGGCAATAACTTATCATTTGGCATGCACATTCGAATTTCTTTTATCTTTGCTTTGTTTCCACTTGACTGCTTACAATCGATTCACATAATTAAATAGTGCACGTGCTGATCCCGTGCGGCAAAATAATCATTTATTGGTGTTTGCAGCCATACACACGTAATAATAAACAATAAATGTCAAGTTCATGCCTTTGAAATCATGTTTCTGTCATTAAACCGCATTCAAAACTCTCAGCACAAACGAAAGCAATAACAAAACTAGCAAAAAACAAACACATATTCTAATTCATAAAAATAGAAAATATAAAATTGCTTATTTATATATGCAACGGCGTTTCCCGAAAAAAAAAAATCCATGTAAATAGTGGAACTCACCAATTGCAAATATAAATTCAGAATTTACTCATATTACATAGAATGCTAATATAAATACAAGCGTTACGAGCGTCTCGAGTGGCGTGTATTGTTTGCAGGTGCATTTTCAAGGCGAATCGAATTTCACTATAGATACTACATACATACAGCGTATATGTATGTCCGTACTCTCTCTCGCTCCCTCGCTCATCGATGGGAATCAGCGGACGAGTGTGCTACGCCATGTATTCAAATTGTATACATGCATTCATGTATTGATGAAATTGTGTGGTGACCTTAACTAACAAACATTGTATTATCTTTTTCACAATCTTTCGTTTCGTTTTGTTACGATGATATCAACAATGATATAGACATTTCGCATGGCCGATAAAATGGTTAAGTAAAAAAAAAGGCAAACAAAACATGAATCAATGATTGGCATTTTATTCATTTTTCATCGCCCCGTTAACCGTGCAGATGTGATATGAAACAATGCCGCACTTGAAATTAGAAGATTTTAGTGAATGAAAACTTCAATAATTATTTATATTCCCATGAATATGGCGAAATATATGAGTAAAGAATGTTCTGGCTAATTGACGAGACGAATTGTTCTCATGACAAACATTTTAAATAGATATGTATGTATATAACAGATATTTATTTCGGTTTCACATCGACAACACTTCCACTAACATTTACAGACTGATTGCTTATGTTGTCCGATCTCTTTATTATTCCATCTTCACTCATGTTGTGTATGTATTCACAGCTCTCTGACAAGATAGAACTTTTCAATTCCATTGCAAAATAATAAAAATTCCACATCGGAGTTCATTTGTAATGGCGTATATCTAATTCCTAACACTTAGACCCAAAGCAGCATGACAAAAATGAAACGAATATTGAAAAGTGAGCGGCGACTGAACTGAAATTTAAGGCTGAATCGACCGAAACAGTGGGTCAAAATGACCTTTGAGCAAAACGAAAAAACGAAGAGGATTTTTTTAAATAAAGTACAACCAGAAAAAAGTCATTTAGAAATGATTCTGAGAGTATGGACAAATGCGAGTTATTTACATTCAGTCACAATCATTCTTCCTCTCATTTGGTTGTTCGATGTGCTTGAAAAGAAGACGAAGTTGTTCTCCAATTGCATGATTCACATGGAAACCGAGAGCTGTTGCTGGGAGAGCTGATAAAATTGTGGCCTCTGTTGAATTGAATGAAGAATAAAATTGAAAAGTCAGAGATGAAATAAGAAATTCCACAACGGAAAATTCTTAGGACTTTTATCTCGTTTTCGCTTTTTGCTTGTTGATGAGATGCGGCTTGCCAAGTTGTTTTGTGAGTTCTCTCTCTCTCTCCCTCTCACATTCTCACATATTTATTCATTTGATATTTAATGGTGGTGCGTGTTTGCGTCATCACACTCGTTTGCGTTTAAAAATGCACACGACGGGCGACGAACAGAAATGCGGCAAAAATGAACATAACCATATCGTCCACTGTATGGCAATCTGTACGATTTCGAGGGCGAATCAAAGAAGATCACGATTGCTCCGTGATGTTTATACGACACTTCGTTTATTTTATTTACTTTTTTTTTTTCATTATTTCACTTTCAATGTCGCAGATGTCATCGTTGACAGTACTAGCTGATTTCACTCTTTGCATTGAATTGGCTACATTGCACATAAAAAGCTCGCTGTGACAATCGAAAAATGGTGCGTCTGAGTATATACGTCAAAGAAAATAAGAAAGAGAATACATTGCCACAAAACACAAGTAATTAATATTAAATATTCCGCATAAAATACGTATACAATCATATTGTAACGAGGTAAGGAAGGATCCAGAGGACGCCTCAGCCAAAAAGTGTCAGCGAAAAAAAAAATGACGACATAAAATGAAAGAGAGAGAGAGAGAGAGAGGAGAGAGAGAGAGAGAGAGAGAGAGAGAGAGAGAACAAGTGGAAATAAATGAATGCAAAAAATGACGACAGAATGGCATGAAATTGGTATGAAGGCGCTCGTGAACGTAACACGTACAATATAAATATAATGGCTTGCTCAACAATGCCAGAGACACATTATTACATATACTATTCTCATAATGTACTTTGCAACATTCTAAGCGAACGATGATGATGAATGAGAATAATGGAGCAATTAATTAAATATATTGAAGGAGTATGCGGTGCGCGAGGACATAGATTTACTAGAAACACATCCACTGCTTGTTACTTGTTCACCCTATGCCATTTGCAGACGCAAAGCCACATACACACAATGACCGAATAATCCTGGAAGCAATTCTTATTCCGTTTGGCGCGCGTTCCGAATACAATATTGGTGCGAACGAGTGTGGAGAGACGATAGAGCGAAAAGCAAATTTCGTTTTAATTCCACGAAAAGTGCATGCAGAAAGATATAATAAATTGCCCATGGTTTGGAACAAAATCCTAATTGAAGCACTACAATCAGAATGAAAAGAGTATTGGTCGCCACTTCATGCATTTAAATGAAGAAAAGACATCGATTACTTCGTTTCGATTGAAATAAAAAAGCACAGAGAACGTTGGCTTTCAAGAGTTTTCTTTTTGTAACTTACTCAAATTCCCAACAAAAGAGCTACTTATTGACTCTACAATTTTAGAATCGACAACAATTCAAAATGCTTTATTTGCTTAATCCGGTATCCGAATACTATGAGCAAGCTTAGAGTAAATGTCAATTTTTTCATTCCTTCCAAACTAATTTGAACTAGTTTTTTTTTTGTTTTTTTTTCTCTCTCCAATTCAATTATCCGCTAAGAGTACATTCTTGACGCAATCACTCGCTAACCACATGCAAAAAAAAAACTTGGATTTTGATGCGAATATGTCATTCGCATTAAATTCCTACACAAAGTAAATTCAAATGCAAATTCCCGAATCAATGAGAAATGTAAAAGAATTAATATATGAGGATTGTAGCGTAAAATATATGTGCACACTGGCTGTTTTTCAATTTTTCTTGTGTTTGCGATGCGCGGTACTCTCGATACCGTTGTTGTGCTGCGAGCGAGTGCTGAGAATCAATTTAGAGCAAAGGCATGTAACTTACATAACTTATGTACAATGGCAGGCACATTCATGAGCGCGCATATTAGAGAAATTCAATTTTGGTATAATATACGGATACATTAATTCCTTCTTTTAGCTCATTTTCGTTAGACAATCTTTTGCTTTCAATGTGTAATCATCATTTATCATGCACTAAACGACAACCAACAAGCAACAGAGAGAAACGACGGTGACTACTACGGTGGCAGCAGCAGCAGCAGCAGCAGCAGCATCGATGACAAATATAAATGCGTGTTTGGATGTCGTGTTGCGGTACAGATAGCTCTGGCATGTCATGTTCGGGTGTATGCCTTGGTTTGGCTCGCTTTCGCTCGCTTCGGTTCGGCTCGGCTCAATTCAGCTCAACTCTATCTTTTCATCTCTTTTTCTACTTGCGCATACACATTACACACTCAAATCTATTCTTTACCATATATTTCAATAAAGGGTACATAAGCGCAAACCTATGTCTTGGCATTTTCGCAGCGCGATTCTTGATATCATCGTTGTTGCTTTCTGTCTTGGCTATCACATCAATGTGCGTGTATCAACGCGAGCATACCATTCGTTCAGTCAAGGCAAGTGTAAATAAATTTTTAATAGGAGAACATACTTTTATTTGAAATAATTTTTCAAAACATATTCTTCAGTTGGTGATGTGGATTGTGGTATGAATATACTTGTATATTCATATATATTTTCTTGGCATATTTGACGTTATTAGACAGTATGATAACGCATTTTATACAATGATTGGTGATGGCATTCGTGTACATTGAACATATATTATAGCAGATATTTTATGCTTATTTTTGCTTTTGCATGCTCTATCTTCCCTTCCTACTTTTTTTCCTATGTATTGGTTCAGTTCTGCTTTGACGGTGCTTGATACAATGCTGGCCAACGCGAAAAATTTAAGGGAAAGAAGAAGAACGGGAAAATAAGAAATATGATGGCATATAAATTATGACTTCCTTTTAGCTCAAATAAATTTACGGATTAATAGCCACATTTTATGAACTACAAACGAATTCGCAAGCAAATGAATGGTTGAAGTTCACAGTAGAACTGAATGTGGTGTGTGTATGACAACGAATCGGCCGGTAGTCTGATGTCAGAAGTGGTTTTCATACACATCACCTTCGATTGTTACACTGTTAGAAACAATCGTGAAAACAAATACAATGGTAAATTTATACGATTTCTGTCACATTCTAAGGGTTGAACACTGTATCAATACGTCTTAATTCAACTATTTTGAACCATTTTTCATTGTTTTTTTTTTCTAATTCCATCAGTTTTTGCTAATGATTTTAATTTTTTCTTCCGTTACAACATAATAACAACTGTCAACTCAAGTGTCGTATTGTTCACTTCGCAACTATCCAAACAAAAGTGATTTATTTTTTAATTTATAGACTGATTTTAGGTTCAAAATTTATTTTGTTCAGTTTTTTTTTCAGTAGATTTGAAATGCTTTAAATTTATTTGTTTTACTGTTCGAAATAGCCAAGAAGTTAAAAAAAATTCCTTTAGTTCCTCTAATTTCTGCTAAGTTTTTTTTTAATTTTAAGCGGAAAACCACCATTTTTCTGATTGTGTCTATCCCCAAGTCACATTTTATGGGAAAACCGTGAATTAAATTTTTTTTACCAGATTTTACGGAAAATTTTCATGATTATATCGTACAGTGTACGCTTCACTGAATCAAAAAACATTGGACCGCTCCGATAGCAACTAACATTGATCATTAGTCGCTCTTTCTGTCTCTCTTTCTCTTTGAACGAATATGATAACAAATGAGCACGTAAAGTGTGCTCCCAACTACATCTTCGCCAAATAACAACAACATAAATACGTGTAAATAGACGAATTTCGACCGAACCACAGTGTGAAGTCACGATTATACGAACTAATTAAAAAAAAAAAAAAATAGAATGCGGTTGTTTTAAATCTAATTTGCATCAAAGTGTATGAACAAAATCGGGCAGTAAAATAACGGCTGAAACAGAGAAGAGATCCGTGAACTGAGAATCAACAACAAACGGCTAGCTATCGTGGGCCGCCTCTGTACTTATTTTTCTAATCACGATTATTAACAAATTCGAAATAATAAGCTCATCATTATAGAAAAAAGAAACTAACTGCCATACAATTTACATGATGCGATCCAGCTGCGAGAAACACAAAAATTATTGCGAAACAGTCTAACAAATACACGTGAAAAAAAGCGATCATAATCGCATCGAGTGTCGGAATAGCATTGACCGCCACAAATACACTAACAAACATTCGCGCTTGTTTTTTTTGTTTGTTTAGATTTTACAATCGGTACACTGATGCTTTGTTTCACTTTCTGTCGTCTAGCATTTCGGTTGCTGTCAATGAATCATTATTTCAACAATTCATAAGTTATTGTGTCGGTGCAATTTGTTAGAACTTTTTTCAGCACACACCGAATCGACCGTTCAATTTATCTACATCTGGTGTGCATTGTACGTTGCACGTTTCTCTGGTAAATTCATTTCAACGAAGCACACGATTTTCAGATGCTTTGGATTATTGTCGATATAATCATATTAAGCTGTCTATATCTTCGCTCGTTCACCGCATTTATTCGTTGATTATTCGGTTTTAAAATCCATTTTTGCGTGCAATTCTTTACTAAATGATTGCGATGCAACAAAAATACAACATCAGCACCGAACAGACACAAATTACGATGAAAAAAAAAAGTTATATCAAAAATCGTGCACAATCAAAATAACTACCGTAGCACACTGTTACACACTGTCGCTATTAAGTGCGTGCTTAACTGTGTTTTTTTCTCATCTTCATTTTGTGTTCTATGTAATACCTTCGGTTATTCTTTTTTACTCTGTTATTGTGATAATATTGTTGTAATCATTACAATTACACATGGATAAACAACTGTGTATACAGAAGATTCACAGTGTTGGTAACATATTTATATTTTTGTTTTGTTTTTTTTTTTTTTTTCTTTTCGTTCTGTTTCTCTTTTCGCTCAATTTCGAATGATACTCGTTGTGACGATAGAAGTATCGAACTGACCGTGCATTGGAACAATGCCAGTGACAATAATACTCAAACGATATGATACGAAAGTTTATTGTTTCAACTTGAATGCATTTCTTATGATTTAGATGATTTTTTTCGCTTTTTCTTCTCTGTATAATAAATCTGAAGTTATCGTACTATGTGGCAATGTGTGCACGCCAGCTGCATTTATTTATAGTATGCGGTTACCATGTGTTCTAGTGTCGTTTTATGTGTTGTGTATTGTGTGTGCACGCGCCCTTTTCTTTGATTTTATTTTTGTTTAATTCGATATCGGTTTCAGCATGAATTACAGCCGTATGCAATCGATGCGATCCCATGTGTGAATATGATGGAATGAAAAAAAAAAAAAATGAAATGAAAGAGAGAATAAGCAAAATGGACGTGCACGTAAGAATTCGTATATTCGCATTTTCGTAAGGTTTATCATTTGAATCAATGTGATTCGATTTATGCGAAAATTTATATTGTGGGTCTGCTTGAACAGCTGAAATCGAAGTTACTATTTCAGAATCACCATCAGTCAGTTCATATTACATTGAAACAGAATAAAATAGAATACAACAAAAACAAATACCAAAAGTAGCTACAAAATAAACTTTTCATACGATTCATGGAAATATGGAATCATATTATTTAATGTCTATTGAATCGTGTTGTGCTCAACGCTGATACTGCATCAATGTGACAAATTTTAAAACTCGAATCATTTCCTAGTTGAAATTTTTATTTGCCTATTGGATTTTGTAACGAGACTATACTGGATAGGTAACGGGACAACTAGACGTTTGTATTGAAAGACTAAACACACTCCAAGATCTCTTTTGGTTCTCTTATACGGATGATCTTCTTAACTGGTTACCGACACACATGCCGCCTTTGTGTGTTATGCGGTTTCATTATTTATAGTGATAGATGCGCAGATAAAGCCTTGTTGTTTCATAACATTTTCCATTTTATGTGGATTTAATTTTTGATATGGTTTCTACCTTGTCTGGTGCATTCAAAAATGTGAATCAATATCAAACTCTCGTTTTATTCGCAAGCTTGTGTTCACGAGCTTTTATTTTAAAAGTAACTTTTAGCACAACATGAAATGGAGAGTTTCAATTCGCAATGTCGCATTTGGGAAATTGTACAAATTTCGAGTGATGTCAGCGGCTCAACATCAAAACGGATGATATTCAATGGGATGAAGCATGCAGAAACGAAGAATTTCAGTTTGCAGCGTGTGCCCGTGTCTACTCGAGACCGAAACTTGCAATAAAATAAATGAAATCCGTAAATTTTTAGCGAAGATAAATAGGTACATAATGCTTTATGTGTTCCAAAAACATTCATGTGATTTTGAATGCTTTAGGGCAAAATGTTGCTCGCGACAACAAACACGAATACCAACGAAACGCTACGGATGTGACGAACGAAAACCATACTGCACATAATTATATTCGATATGTTTGTGATTCACACATAACACGATTGTAATTCAGTGAAAACAGCAGCACGACCAGGACCACCACCAATAATGTTCATCCAAAGATACAGAAACAAAGACACACACAGCCTTCAATTGTATACTCATAACATTTTCCACACGACAACAGCCCGATGTACATTAAATGAGCTCTGGTATTTTTTACACTCTAGGAATAGATTGTAGGAGCTTGCGAGAAGTGAAGAGCTTGGTAAATAGAAAAATTGAATGAATATACTTCCTCGACTATTCGTCAAACATCACGTAATTTGTTATCATGTTTCAAGTTGGGCTACGCTGACAGTGCGTGTGTATTATTGTTAATTTTTCATCAAACTGTAACACATTTTAAAGTCTGGTCGAAATGGAATATAATCAACGTGGAATACGGAACACCACCTGACAAAGTACAACCTCAACAAGCGAAGAATCGTAAAATGTTCAAGTAAGCGCGCGCGAGCAGATGAATCGCACAGGAATACGCGTGTATACTGCTGCTGTTGGTGATGATGATGGTGGCGGCGGCTGATGTGGATTGTAGGGTGAGGCGGTGAATATATACGCGCGCGCTTATGTGGAAAACAAAGAAAACAACTGGAATAATTTTCTTGAAAGATATTTCCGTTCGAATTTCCCGTTCTTATTTATGCCAGTTGTCATGAGTTTCAACTCAGGTAGAGATGGTAAAAGTGGATGCACAGTGCATACTGCACAGCATAACAGTACATATAAGCAGATATATACAACATTACATAGGTATATTTTGAAGATGCTTATGATAATTTGAATCTTCTCGTGATGTTACTGCTGCTGTTACTCTGGCTGTGGCTGTGACTACGACTACGACTACGACTACGACTGTGATTTCGACTTTGGCTTCAACTTCGACGGTTACAGCTGTCAGTCGTCGACATTTCAACATATTTCTCAAAAACTGTTGTGCGGGTTTCGGTTAGCTGTTATTCTTGTTGATGTTGTTAGGAGGTGCGTGCCTGAGAGGAAGAGTCTGTGTATTGATATGCACGCTCTTCCTCATCGTTATTTCCGCTAATCCCGTAAAAGAAAGCGAAATAATAACAATAATAATGCTTTTAAAAAGCGCCCTGAAAATATCAATGTTTTATTCTGTTTTGCACATTTGTAGAAAAAGCGAAAAAAAAGAGAGAAACAATACTGAAGAGGTGGCCGACGAGTGTGAGAGACGTTCGCTTCAAAAAGGAAGAAGAGTATATGCCCCGAAGCAAAAAGTGCGGCATCAAACGCCAGGCGATTGCCGACCAGTTCCAATTAAAATAATTTTCTTCCCTTCAATTCATGCCTTTTCCATCTCTCATTCCCTTCAAATTCCCGTTGCTTTGTCTAGTTTTCCGTCTTTTGACAGCTTATTTATTTCATTGGCGTTTCGTTTTAACTGCTTCTGCTGTTTCTTGTATACCAAATGCGCTCTGCTCAAACGTAATTATATTCATTTTGTTTTATATACAGGTTGATTCATAACGACGTGTAAATCTCTATATCACAGATTCTTTGGCTTAACTAGAGAGAAAAAAGTATGGGTACTTTCTCCTCAGGGGTTCTTGTTTTTCTTGGTGTATAGCCTTCGGTACATTTTTAGACAAAACCTGATTCTATCAAAAAAAAATTGTGAATATGATTCGGCTACTGCCGAGCTGTGAAATGTTGTGATACATTTCACGCAACGTTTGCGATGCATTAAATTTGCTTCGACAGATAGTTTGATGTTTCGGCAACGTGTGAGATAAACACAGATCGGGAAAAGGAGAGTAAGTGAAAAGGATGAACAAATTTTTCATTTCGAATAACGATGATAAAAATGAAATTCACAAAGACAATCAAATAGCATGTTGTCTTTGCAATCAAATGGAATGATTCGGATATCGTTAAAAATGCAAATAAACATGTTGCCATGATTTCGTTTGTGTTTGCCATTTTTTCACAGCGATGCAGAGCGAGTCTAGACTGGTTTTGGGTGTTGCCCATTTCTCGTACTGTTTTCCATATCATCTTGGTTAAAAGAGATATGAAGAAAAAGAGAGCGAAAGTGAACAGGATATCGGTGATGAGGCTGATAGCAGCACCATTTTTCATACGTTTGTGGAAATTTCCAGTTCAATTCGAAGTCACATCCAAATTCTGCATCATGCAGACTGCATGCTAATTTCCATCCGAAAAAGCAAATATGTGTTTCAAGATTGCTGAGCATCTCAGCATTTCGTAAGGCACGGATATATCCGAGCATATCAACGATGCATACGTGGCGTGCGTTGCTACGCGCAGCCGCAACGACTCGACCGGAATGTGTATGTTGTTGCTGTGTGCAACACACGCCACTGTATTATACAGTATGCGTCGTCGATATGCTCGGATATATCCGTGCCTTATGAAATACTGAGATGCTCAGCAATCTTAAAACACATGTTTGTTAAAAAGTCATCGTTTCATTAAATTCTCAAATCGCATATTAATTTCATGTGAGAAATCATGTCGCAACCGATGAAATCTTATGCGCATCGTCCCCATGTATGTGCTCATCATCCAGATTTCGAAGAATAAAAATTTGTTTCGTACATCGATTTGATCCCGTTGCAGACATAAAATATACGTAACAACATGTTGTGGCATAGAAAGCCTCCAGCACAGCACACAATCATGAAAACCCATTGGGTAACAGAGCACAGCAACGAATGCCTTTAATTCCATTGTGATTTTTACTTCATCGCTGTTCGGTTCTTCGAAACAGACATAAAATTAGTTTCACATGAAAATTCTTGATGATTGGAAGTCGATGCTAATGAATACGCCATGTATTATTTTAGTGAGAACAAAAGCATTAATTAAGCCGTCGAACTTATTCCCCTTTGTAGCTACAATGCAAATAGTTACAGCTGAGACTATAATTACGCGCTGTGAATAGGATCGATCTTTTCTTGATTGGTTTTAATTATACATTTAATTCGAATAGATTACTTTCAACTATTTGATTTTATCAAGTTATAAGCCAATGGCAACAATGGCGGTACCGGTGGCAAAATCAGCATACTGGTGCTGTGTAATACGTGTGCATTTTCGATGTTTTTTGCGCGCGCACAAGCTGCGTGGTTGAATAGACAGCAATAGAGGGAGGCGTTTCAATTTGATGGTATCGTGATCATGAGAAATAATTGTTGTTAGTGAATGTTACGTGATATCGATTTCCACGTATTTTCGGTTGCCTTTGACGTGGGCGGATGTTGATGTTTACACATAATTAAAACCTTACGTGATTTATACAATGATTTATCTCTTTCATGAAAAGCATTCGCATAACGGCTACATGGTGTGATGAGCTGAGTTTCGTCGATGACAAATATTATTCAGTGTATTGTATGGAAAAAATTGGTCGTAGTGGTGTGTTGTGGGAATTAGACTGAACTGCAAATACAAACAGACACGAATTTTATTCAAGAATCGATGCAAACACACATAAAATACACGGTGTTTTGGGTGCTGGCGAATTTCTAACCCAGTTATCAACAGTCTCACATTGAGAGTTCATCTTTATACCAAGCACACACTTATGTCATCCGGTGTGCTCGATCGCTTGCTTTTAGTTTTCCATGATACAATTTTGCATTTGAACCAGATGGTACGGTTTCACGCTATCCTAGCCGTTCACATCCCACATTTGACAACTGCCAAATCGCAAACCATTTTATTCGCACACACAATATTTACATATTCGTAAGTGGTTTGTGTTTATGCATTTAATGTACTTTAAATCCTAATTCTAGGTTTTAATATGGGATGCGAGGCGATCGAGGTATATACAATATACATGCACATCATACCTTCAGAAAAAATAAGATCCCGTACAAACTGCTTGGCGGTTTGTGTCTACAGTAATGTGGAAACTCCCCACATATACTCCGTCGCATGCAGAGAAAGTAAATGATAAGCATTTTCTTAACCGTCAGTACGTTGCCGTAAATTGATTGCATGTGTGATATTTTGATTATATTTGAAAATATATACCGTCGTTGTCATCATCGTCGACGACAAGTAGTGTTTAGTGGCTGGAAGCACATAACAGCATCAAGTGCTATCACCGCTTATCCGCATTGCGAATTTCTATCATCACAATATCGCATTTTGTGTGTCAGTCTTTAGGGTGTGAATAAGCTGTAGAGCTTGTTAGAGAGAAAGACATGGGTCTGCTATTACCAAAAAGTCGAACACTGAAGTGTTTATAAAAAAACAGTTTCCTAATTAGATGCTGCCTTATAAACGCGCTTGTGAACGAAAAACTAAAACTTTAATTGGACTTCAATCTAGCATTTCGTGCACACTCCACAAACATACACACACACACTTTTTGATATGCTAACAAATGGAGGGCGCATATGTAAAGTTTTATCCAAGCATTGCCGCTACTTTATCGTTATAATCATCGCCCCGTCGTTGTTACTATCGTATTCGCTATTCGGTGTTGCTGAGTTGCTGATTTTATTCGATTTTGGATGGAAAAGTTTAACTTTGAAACAACATTTCGCATGAATACATGTCCACGCGCAGTGAATAAACCCTAACGCTAGAAGTTTGCGTAAAGTCTTAATACACAATCATTTTTTTTTCTGATAATTTCTGGCTATTCTCAAGTTTTGCACCTCTAACTCACTCTTTAGCTCAATTGTGTTTGATTTCATTTGCTTCTAACCTGGAAATCGCTGAATTTACCTGAATCAAGCGAGCCACTCACACAAAATACATTCATTCCAGTTTAATTCTTTTCTGTTTCTCTTTCTTCAATTCATTTTCTCATTTTTAGAGCTTGCTTGCGAATGCACATTGCACAAGAAAAGTATTATTTTTACCCACAAAATTTGGTGTTCTCTTCTCACGGCGCTTCCTGGAAAGTCGAGTAAAACTACTCAGGGATCATATCAAGAAATGTGGGTTACAAAAACTCACTTTTTGGCACATATGTAGGAATATTTGAAAAATGTAAAAGCCGAAAGTTTCGGTATGTTGAGACCTTTAAATTTTCAGAATTCTATTAAGGCCACAATTTAGGCAAAAATCATGGTTTTCTGAGACACAAAAATGATTTAGGAGTGATAGATCATAAAAGTTTGTAACGCATCAGGAAAAGATTTAGATTGCGCGTGTAAATCGTTTTTCTCGTGAGGTCGTATTTATTGGGTCATGTTTAAGTTTATGTTTTTCGATCTTCTATCCTGTTTTTTATGCAAATAGTGATACTTTGTGTATGCTTGCCCGCGCTAACGACGGTAAACGCGCTAAAGACGGTTTTTACTCGCTTTTCCATTGGGTGAAAATGCCGAGAGGAGAATCGCCAGAATTTGAAAAGCGAACAAAATGCAAGTTAAAAACTGTAAAATCGCAAGCAAAAGCAATAATAATAAATGTCGACAACCAAAAGAAACGAATTTATTTGTGGTGCAGTTTGGCTGTGTGGTTATTCACCAATTTAGTGGTGAACGCGTTCCATACATATTAATGATATGCACTAAATGATTCCCACTTGCCATTTTGTGTGTAGCTCTTCATATGTTACGTTGTGGTATACCAAAGAACATACGCGAAACTAAAACCATTCATCGAAATCAACAACGCAACATGGCGGAAAGTATACTGAAAATTACTACACACTTTACTCTCATTCAATGACAATAAGGCAACTTTTACTTGCATTATTGCACACTCGCTTAGCTCCATTGTCTAATTTATGTTATAAATTACGTTGCACATAATGCGACAAAGAATGTAAAGCAGTCAACAACGGCAGCAGTAGCAGAAAAAAAACCCGGCTTCAACAAGGAGAAACGGAGAATAAATAATAATAAAGCAAACTTTTCGGTTCGTTCGGGAGTTAGTGCAACAAATAATGTGTGAGTGTATGGCATAATAATTTGAAGGAGGTGGAACAACAACAATGTATTTTACAATTCGCATAGATCCTGTATGTGTAACCGTTCCTTCAAGGAGAGTGTGCATTTACGAAACAGTTTCCAGCTGAGAAAACTAACGAAACTAATTTGAAGTTTTTCCTTTCCAAATTGCCGGTGCTGCAAACATGTTCGTATCGTAGATCTCGATTAGTAAAAAGTATTTCGGAAGGGCTGTATTTTGCATGATACCAATCAATTGCATGGCACCGACCATCGCTAGTATAGTTCCCAAGACTAAACGCATCCATTCATATTTCATTGTTTTCAAATTCCGCGCGAAAAAAAATTACATTAGGTCTTAATGGGAATGGATGCGTCTAGTATTATGGTATCTGGCGTTACTGTGCCTATTGACACAATACTAGCGTTTCTCGCATGGTTCCAAATATGGCCGAGTGTTTCGGCTGTGTGATTTGCGAAATATGAAACTAACGACAGAGAGGTAAATTGCTGGGAAGGGAGGTGAATAAAAATTAAACCGAAGCGAAAATCGCCCGCAAACTAATGAAGAGTTGCTCTTCTATTTGATTTTGTGTCACAATATCGCGTAATTAACGATACAATTTAAACACGATGCGTGCAATTACACCTCGTTCAATTCATTGCGAATGAGAAAGCAATCCACACAATTTCCAAACTCATTTGCATACAATTTGCAATTGTTCGAAATTACGCTGGCTGAGAATCGTTGTGTTGCCCACCACAATCACATTATTATCGCACACTCATTTCTTTAGGGCAACAATCACCGAATGCACCCGTACACATCAGCTGTTGAGATTTTCACATTTCAATTGAATGCGTGTTCGCGGCGGCAACAACTTCCACCAATTTACCATCAGAAAACCTGAAATAATTTTCACAGTTCACAAACACACACACATGCCAAATATACACACAGATCATATTCAAATCGATGCCCTCTGATATTTTTTCATCAGAAAAAATCCTGACTGCGTCCACGCTGCACACAGTCAAATATTAACTAGTTCATTTGAAATCAATGCATTGACCAAAATCATTAATGTGAGAAAATTTCCAACTGAAAGCAACGGATATTGACACAGCATTCAATGGCTTTCAGCTTTCGGCTTGCTCTTCCAGTGTTGAGTTGTCCTCAATTCATACTATAATATATAGCAGCTGTATATTCTTGCAATGGTAATGCATAAGACATAAGAGTACATCAATACAAAAATAACCAAGGGATGGGATATCTTTGCCAAAATAATCGACTTCCCCGATTTTTTTTTTTTAATACACTGAGAAAAGGCTGGAAGGAAATATTCCAACCCTGAGTTGTAAATTTTGTCATTGCAAACGATTTTGTGAATTGTCCAACCATGGTTGGAATTTGAAAAGTGCGAAAATGCTATCAATATTCCAACCATGGTTGGACAATTCACAAAATCATCTGCAATGACAACATTTACAACGTAGGGTTGGAATATTTCCTTCCAGCATTTTTCCAGTGTACGCATCATATAATTTATGCACGGCTAATTTTTCCTTCTGTTGATATTATATTTTTAAATGATAAATTGAATTACACCCGAAATTCCGCTATTATCATTGGGGGCAGTTTTTCTGCGTCACAGATGGTTTGCTAAATAAATTGTTTACCATCATTTTCAGTTACATAGCTGACTAACACTTTAACTGTTCGACCTTTTGCACGCGCTAACATTTTCGTTGATGTGACAATAGCCGAATAAGTGCAACATTGTTGCATTAATTTGCCTTCCCTTCCCCCATCAGCTGCATCACAGATGTGCTCTCCATAAAGTCCATAATTCGCATTAATTATTGAATACAAAACCAAATACTATAGCAATGCCAAAAAATAGAGGTATTTCCACATCAGAATAGATGATTTGAAAAACACACACTCTCAAAAAGAGAAGAAGAACCAAACCAAACAAATAACTTTCCATACAAATATAAAACGACTTAAATTAAGCGAGAAATATTGCATCCGAAATATTCTCTGTTTATTTCAATATTTATGATGTATTTAGATTTAATTTAACAGAAATATGTTGATATACAGTTTTTCCCCTAAATAATCAGATCAAAGTTATCCAAATTCACAAATGTTGATTGACTTTAATAACGTTGAGCTGTTTTTTTTTTCTGTCCCAAAAAACAGTTTCACATTTCAAGCACTACCACTATGGTTTTGATCTTTAGTGTTATTAACAGGGACAAATTTTAATTAAGCATTACTGCAATTTTACTTCGACAAATACATTTCATGAAGTGTGCAAAGCAAATAGTTTGTTGTGAATTATATCAATTAATTGTTAAAAACTTAGAGCGGAGCGAAGCAAAGCTCTGTGATCGTGTTTTTATCTGGTTTTGAAAAGCCAGTCACAAAACCGTCAGTCTGGCTTTGTTGTGGTTTATACTGATTCATGTGGTATTTTCAGAAATGACATATAATTGCTTCCTACATAGGTGCCTCGTGAACATTGGAGACAATTTGCCAGTTATTCCATTTTTGAAATGATACGTGATTCGAATTTTTTTTACTTGTCTCATTGTTCACATAATGTGTACAAAAATAATTAAAGCTTCATGAACGACATAATCAAATACAATTGCTCTAAAGAGAAACAGAATGTGAATTGAATACGAAACCGCTATCAAACCAATGCAATTAAAGCATCTTTGAAACGTAACAATTTAGCAATGAACACAAACACCAAAACGAATAGTTTAAAAAAGCTATTTCTCTCTCTCTCTCTACTATTTAATCTATTTTTACAGAATTTTGCGCATAATCAGAGCATCAATTCACTAGCAACGTTTTTTCTGAGTTGGTACTGCGAAAATGACAAAAGACATTCTTTGTTGATATTGTTTAAGGATTGTTTCTCATGCTGTAGAACAAGTGCGTGTGCATGAAGCTTAGCAAGGCCGTATACTGCCATATTATTACCAACGGTATAATTTAGCATAATACACGCGATATTTTGAATGAACCTTTCCAAACCATCATGTGCTTGCGTTTATGTATGTGTCTATTTATCTGTGTATGCATGAAGTGTTTTGCACATATTTATTTTATGTAGTTTACACAAAGTATAACATCAAAGACCATTGCAAATTTTATCATAAAAATTAAAGGGCTAGCATATCCGCTAGGTATCGTTTTAGTCAGTTGATATTGAACCAAAAAAAAAGTTCCCAGTGCTTTCAGCGCTTCAAACAAAACCGTTATGAATCTGACTTTTTTCAAAACAAAATAATCCAAAAATATTTTATAATAAAAAAATGTAGAAAAAAGTTGTAAATTCAATTTCTCAAGTCACAGTTTATAAAAAATATTTTATTTGCATCAATAAAACTTAGGAAAACTACAATTATTTCACTGCAAACGATTCCCACTTGAAATTTGAAACAACAACACACTTGTCACTTGTCAATATGGCGAATGGGTGTTGTAACGGATTTTCGTTCGATGTCGCTGTTAGTTTCGAAGTTTCAAACTTCAAATGGGAATCATTTGCAGTAGAATAATTGTTGTTTTTCTAAGTTTTATTGATGCAAATAATTTTTTTTTTATAAACTGTGTGTTGAGAAATTGAATTTACAATTTTAGTTTACTTTTTTTTATACGAAGATGTTTTTTTATTTAAAAAAAAGTCTGATTCATAACGGATTTGTTTGCGGCGATGGTAGCGATTCAAGCGGCATATGAACGCTACCAAAGCGTCCTTTTAAATTTTATGACAAATTTCATAGTTCATATTGCGAACGTATTTATTCCGGTTAGTGTAGATAGTTGATTAGTGATTAAGTGCTGGCTAAGTGTCTACTATATAAACAGTTTGAGTAATGGTTTTTTTTTTTATATTCAGCCTGTCCGTCACCAGAAAAACATACGCGCAACACACTTTCATTACGATTCGCGCTCGATTTTCATTTACAGCCTAAACTTGCTCTTAGTCTAGAAGACACTCAGCGAGACTTTGAGTAGCACGCACTCAATTAATTTTTCATAACTGAAACGCATATATCATTCATTCTGCAGAAAATAATTTCAATTAAAATTAATTTGTTGCTGGAATTCTGGTGTTGGATTTGCTTTAATTTAATTTCAAGAAGGGACCGGATTCGGTGCACAAAAAGACTTTGAAATTTCAGCTACGATGGGAAAAACTTTTTTTCACCAACATTCAAAATGCATTTATGTGATAAAAAAGGAGAAGTTTTGTAATTTGAATTTTGTGAAAGAAGAGATCTTTTTTTTCAGTTCATGTTGCCATTCGTAATGGGCTAAGTGGACGTTTATAGATTATAACATGGGCAGAGAGAGAGAGAGAAAGAGAGAGAGAGAGAAAGAGAGAGAGAAAGAGAGAGAGAGAGAGAGAGAGAGAGAGAGAGAGAGAGAGAAGGGAGAATGAGTGCAAAAAACCCAGAATCATGAATTAATTCATCAATACCTTTTAGCGGTCCACTTGACGACTGGATATGGAAAAAGGGTTGAAACGAGCTTTATGGCTAAAATTTGAATTTGCATTGACTACTAATCTGCTATCATACATATACATATTGGGAAATGGCGACAAGCCTCATTGACATGTTCACAATTCATAAGTCCCTCGACGTAAACAGCAAGTTGAGCGGATATGAAACACATTTAGAATGCGTACTTCTATTGTTTGGTAAATTTTGATTTGAATTGAGCCCAAAAAAACGACGGCAAAAACGACAATACACAGTCCGCATTCGTATGCGTGGAAAATGAAGAATGGAATAAAATTCCCGAATTAAAAGCGAGAGGCACAGAAAAAGAAAGGACCTTCGAGAAGAGTTTTCAGTCAAATAAAAAAACCTCTTTCGAAGTCATTCCTCGTGACGAAAGCGAATACAACTCAAATGATATCAATTTTGGAAAATCATTACGAAGCAATTCAGAAATTAGTTGAAAATATCATTGTGTTTTGCCAACAGATCTTTGTCGATAAACAAAATATAAGTCTTAGTTGGCATCTTAAGAAATTGTATTGATATCATCGCGAAATTATTTCAAGATGGACCACCGGAGTAGCAGGTGGACCCAAACTGGTCCAATATGTCCCGGAACTAAATTCCTCCAGTATTCATTCCCTATGAGAATGCTAAATCGCATTATTTGGGTCGAATTCTGCTCGAATCAGCCTCAAATTTGACTTGGAAAAACCGGAAGGAAATATGAACTTTGTACTGCGCATGCGTTACAACAACGCAACGCATGAAAAATATCGGATAAATTTATGTGAAACCATTCCCTGTTGTTAGGTAAGTTTGGCTTTCATAAATCAGGTGCTTTCGTCACTCGCACCTGCTGTCACCAGCTATGATAAGCTATGAATACCAATAGTGTTGTATCTCCATTTCTGTTTCGTTTGTGAATGGTCCAAAATGGTGCTATATCAGTAGATGTAACTTGTCGGTTTCATCCATACCGGTTTTTTGAGGTCAATGACCTGTATGGATAAAAGTGCGAAAAAACATCTGCTCCAATTAAATGCCGAATATTATTTAGCAAAATAATGACCGAAACCAACAAGTGTAATTATAAATGCATGTGCATGACACAATTATATGTGAAATAATGCGGAAATATGTTCAGAATGAGAGAATGAAAAACAGCTGATAATGCAATTTACGAACACTGGACTGTATTTCTACGTGAAAAAATTATAAATGAGTGGATTTTATTTATTGAATATCGAAGTTTGGTATATTAACATCAACCGTTCTCCATTTTACGTCGTTAGTTAACGACGCCCTCCTGACGCCCTCTTGAGATAAACACACAAACTACTAGCGTTTTTAGTACCAGTCTATGCTTAATTAGGCTGCTACAGTTTTACGTCGTTAATGCATTCTAATTATTTCGTCGTCAGCCTCAGAAGAGTGAGCATCGCATTATCGTGTCCAACTCATTAAATAAACATTGAAAGAACAATTAATGATCAGTGATTGTGAGCGTCATACAGTCGAAAATAAACTAAGCACAAGTGGATTGGATAGAAAAATAACGGCCATATGGAGATGGGCGAGAAATCACAGTATCAACTTGCAATGGTTGCGGCGTCGGATGGAGGAAACGAAAACAATCACCCACAAATCTTCAAGCTGGATGTCGATTGTGTGCAAGAAATATTCGATTTTTTATCATTTGGAGACATACAATCGGTGAGTGAAACATGCATTCGCATGCAACGCATTGCCTTCGATTATTTCAAATCGAACTTTGCAAGAATGGGACCAAACCACCCACGTTTCCATATTAATGGATTTAAAGAAGTTTTTCAGAGTTTGTACATTTCGTTTGGATATGATATGAAGTTTGTTGCGCTTCAATGCAAATCTCTGCGACATATTTCATTTTTTTGTCATTTCATGCATGCAAACGATATAAGAGATCTAAGGCCAATTCTTGGTAAGCTTGAATCCCTAGAATTGAGCAATTTTCGGTTTGGCGGCGATTTTTATAAAGATTTCTTGCAGTTCTGCCCGAAATTGATAAAGCTGCAAATAAAGGAATCTGGTCGCAAGGGACGATCATATATTATGGGTACAAGCGATTGCTGGCTTCTTCGAAGCTATCCCACCTTGCAATGTTTAAAACTAAATTTACTATACCGTCCGGATATTCCCAATTTAAGAACTTTTTTCCAGTTGAATCCAACTTTGCAAACATTTTCAATGGATGGATTTACATTCCGTAAGTGCATAAACACGATGCTGCAAGCTAATATAAATCTGCAACTATTGTTTATAACTAGGGCAAATGATAAGCAACCTATGGAAATATTTTGCAATCATTTGAACCAGCTTCGTTCACAAGGATTCTACCAAAGATTGCATATAGAAATGGATTGTTCAAATCAAGAAAAAATGAACACAATATCATCATTATCTTCAAGTCTCAAGCATTTGGAACTGAGTAGTCCGCTTTTAACATCGACCAATTTGAAATCAATTGCTAAGCGTCTTGTAAATTTGGAAAGATTAACTTTTGGTCATTTTGAATCTAAAATGCTTGAGCCCTTCATACAATATTCGATTAAGTTGAAAACAATCACTACTATCACGTCTTGTATCGACATTGTGAATCTCCATTTGGTTGCATGGAATCAGAAACGCGAGAAATTATTACTTCGAGCACAAAAGCTCACAATTTATTTATTTGATAAGCATTACTTGGCCGTAAAATGGAGAAATAAATCATCCGATTTTAAAATGATTCAAATCAAACGAGCTGAGTCGGTCATTCAATAAAAATCACATAGATGAGGATTTGTTGAATGTACTTCGGATAGTGACCACTTTGGATATTGGTTTTTGAAAACATTCAACATTTATAAACTGTTTTGTTCAAACTAACGTATAGCAGAGCCGACTACAACATGTCATATTCTAAGACAACTTTTTTCGATAGATTAGATATAAATTTATGTTCATTGTAGAAATTTAAAAAAAAAACTGTCTCATGAATAAAATCAATTGTGGATAAATGAAATGTTTTTAAAAAAAACACGAATTGCATCTGATGTAATCAAATATGCTCATGCATTGAATTGAATCATACTTTTACGTAAAATTTCCAATATTCGTAAAGTATCCATTGGATTTTTTTATTCCGTTGAAGAATGAATAAGTCGAATGCGCTTTGAATTTTGCGTCAAATCAAATTCAAAATTATGAGTGAAAGGAAGTGTGAAAATTGCTCCAAGTGTTTTAACTAGCTAGAAAATCAGAAGTAAGCGAGAAAAAAAGATGGAAAACCGACCCCTATTTCAAATATGCGAAAGAGTTCAAGTGTTACATGGAAATGTTTTTGCTGATGTAACTGAGGTTCATTTCGAATATGTGACGAATCAATTCGTTTACGACATAACAGACAATGACGGCGAATCGCACGACAGGGTGCCCCAAAATGAGGAGGGTGCCCCAGTTGAGTAAGACCTTTGTACTTTTTCATCGAAAAACAGTTTTTTACTCATATTTTGAATGTGTCTGGCTCTTTTTTTAGATGAATTGATACTATACTCTGGACAGAGATATCGGATTCATGCGATAAATCACGAAGGAAGATATTTGTTCGAATTGCATGAAGGGGACACACGAAAGGACAGAGTTCACCAAACTCAGTTAGAAGTGTGGCGAAAGCTACGATTCAATGTTGATTAGTGTTGTACAATATTCGTTATATCATTATCAATTTTTTATGAATGTTTTTTTCTTAAAGAAGATCATGTTCTTCTGATTCAAAGTCGATTCAGGGGATACGTTGACTTTCTATGCAACGATGCCGATGAAACCGAAGATTATCGATACCATATCAACTATCATGACGGCTTTGGTGTCATTTCTGAATCGACCCCAGAAGAGGAGATCGAATTAGATAACTCCCTTCTACCACCGAATTTCTTACCAACGTTTCCAGCATACTATCAAACAATGTTTTTTGTACTATTTACTCAGTTTACAAACATGTATACAATATCATGAGGATAGGGGGTTCTCTTAATCAAAATAAATTTTAGTACAGATATGAAATTTGCAACGGTTTTTGGTAATAAAATTTGATTGTAGTTCACTGTGCGAAAATTGACAGAGAAAAATTGTATTTTACAGGCGGCTTTGAATAATTTGTGTTTTATCATCGAATATTTGTTAAATTTAACACGTAACAACACACATTTCGGATACTCATCTGAAAAGGGATTTGATATAAGAAAAAAGATACGTTGATTCCAATTTACGACGAAAGTAATAAACAAAAAATTTAGCGAATCGATATTCTGTTCAACATTTGTTGACCTTGCTTTGGGCACGAGAAATTGATTGACAACACTAGTTTCAGCGCCCTGTCTGCATGGTGTATGTTTATGTTTGTCGAAATGTGACTTTTTGCGTTATCGTTTTGTGGTGTTCTGCTTCGGTTGCGACGATTTTTTTCATATCCAGGAACGATTTAGTTGGCTGCTGCGGTTGGATTCCATTAAGCTAATGATTTGCGGGGGCTTACTGTATCATAAAAAGTTGTTTAAATTGTGTAAGAGCGGAAAAATCCAATTTTTTCATGTTTGGTAGCAAAGATGTTTGCGGTTTTTGTCTCATTTTCATTGAACGATTGCTTGCATCTGACGGCAAACGTTTGAATTGCCGATTCGTTTCCAACTGACAACAGCGCACATCATTTGGATACGTTTGGAAATGGTTATTTTTTCTATAATGCGAATAAAAAATTGTTAAAAGTGGATTAAACAACTTTCATAACACAGTTTTCAATTAGAAATGTGGCAAAAAATATTTTTCCAAAACAATATCTTTTGCGCGTACGATTTTCGAGAAAATACTACCAACTTAAGAGCAAAAATATTTAGCCCCATCGAAATGCCAATTCAATTTAAATTCAAATTTCCCGGTATCTTTTGCCCACAGTAGTATGTTAACAATTTTTTGTGTACAGCTTTGTACCAATACCACGATGATATATTACGATGTCAAAATAACTGAATAAAAGTGCTTTTTCAGCTTTAAAATGGATACAAAATACATTTGGAAAGGTTCGAAAATTTTCGACCGATTAAAATACTTTTACGAAGCTTTGGAGTTCTGAAAAGTAAAAACCAATTTTTAAAGTATGAACTGAAATATTATTTCTAGCATTTTTCAACTTTTTGCTAGAAAACACGCGAATAACCAAAATGTTTGGATAAAAAATGCGGAAAAATCGTGAAAAACGAGCAAAATGTGGGATGCGGGAATAGAGTAAAAAATGCGGGAATTCCGGGCATTTTCCCGCACGGATGAGAGGTCTAATTATATTTAACCTAATTTATATATTATATCATTTCGGGTTATTTTCATTGACTTGAAAAAAACCTCAGAAAAGTTAATAAAGTTAATCACCTCTGGGACATTTTGATTAACTTTTCCGAAGTTCTACTGCATATCGCTCAGGTTTATTTTTAGGATATAAATTTGAGAAATAGATAAATTTTGCATTATATTTTAAAATTGTAATCAATTTTTGTGATCTAAAATAAGTTTTTTTTCGTGAATAAGTGGTCATAACTCAACGAATGATCGAAATGTTCAAACAAATTTGATAAGACGGTGTAATAGATTTCATTTTCAATGTATTTGAGAAGTCTATATCGACTTAATTTCTGACGGAGAATTGATCACCAGCACACTCGGCTAGTCTAATATAGCTGGTTATTTTATAGAGATTGAGATTGTTTTAAGTGATATTTTGAACATGCGATATTTTATTGCACGAAGAATAACATTTTTTTATTTCTAAATGTTTCTTGAATAGGAACAAATAAAAACCATTCAATGAATAAAATAGAATCTGACTCGCAGTGTAGGAAAGTTCATCTTGAACTGCTAAGACTCGTTATTCTTCAATTCATCATTTTTTTTTTCATCAAGAATCTCAAACATTTTCGATTACATCTTTGTTCTAGAGACAGTTCCAGACATAAAAATTTCATCAAATTGAATTGGAATAAATAAATTTAGCATTATTATATTTTATATAAGTATTGTCACTCAAGCGAAAAAAGAGAACACAAATATATCGGACAGGAACGTTTTTTTTTTTTTTTGATAAGCATTGGTATTTTGTTGGTTTCATTGAAAAAATAATTTTCAATTGGATGTGTTTTGCATGTGTGTAAAATAAAATATAGTTTTGCTTAAATTGTAACGTAGTTCTATGTACTCAACGGTTAGTTTTGCGCTAGACGACCTTGTATTGTTCCCTTTTTTATTCAAAATGTCTGTTCGAGAGAATGAAGAAAGAAATTTGATGTTTTTTTTCTCTTCACTTGTGTGAAACAAAAAATTATCAATCGCAAATTAAACCATTCTGCAGTGGAACAAGAACAGCGGACCACAAATTAGAGCGAGAAAATCATTTCCAGCAAATAAATAAGAACTCCATTGAAAACAAGTATTAAGATAAAACTACACATACGCAAAATGTGTGCTTCAGTATTGAATTGTCATTTATATGAATTTTTGCTGTGTCTTCACTTCAATCTGTTTTTTGCCTTGTTATAACAACACAATGCGAAAAATTCAAGGTGAAGAAAAAATGATGCTATTAAATGATTGAAATATGAAAAACCCAAGCTCTGTTTTGAATTATTAGCTCAATGGCAAACATTTTTCAGTCAATCTGGTCCGTTTTGCCCGTATCACTGGACTTTCTGTTAATGTATCCATAGCTAATTGTGTCAGAAATAAATTTTATTAAGACATTGCAATCGAAAAATATAACATCTGGTTGATGATTTCACAAAAAAAAAAAATAACGAAAAAATAGTTAAAAAATTCCATTTTCTCGCAAATAACGTACTAGTAACCCATCAGATAATCATGATACATGCTCTAAAAAATGACTATTTGTATGCGAATCCATACAGAAATCGAGCATAAATTGGTGTTTTGGTGATTTTAATGGTCAAAAATATGCTTAGAAATGAAAAAAAAAAAAACCAACCAAAAACTCAACTTATTGCTATTTTAACGCCCAAAGACCGAGAATGTGTAAAATGGTCCGGTGAAATCCGCATATTTATGCTAAAAAACAAACTCAATCCTATATTAATCTTACTGCAAACATACCATATTTTTAGGCGATCATATATTGAAAACGCTGAAAAAATTTGATGATTTTGAGATAGAGATGACAATAAATAAATAAATTGCGAATAAATATCAGCTGGAAAGAGCGTATTGCTTTGTCATATATTCATTATAGCCAACAACTCTTAATATGCATGAGATGAGAGAAAACAAGAGAATAAAAATTTACAAAGTTAAAAAATCACTCAATATAAGTTGCTGATTAATTATATATTAGGATAATTGAACCGAGAGAACAAGAGAAGAAAAGAATTCATAATGCCTTTTGATCTCTGAAACCAATAGTTCTGTATGAACCATGATACAAATGAAAAACAACAACAGCGGTCGAAAAAGCAGCATATTTTTCGATTGCAATGTTAAAGGCGAGTATGTTCATTTTTGGCGGGTCCTCGCGGTTTTCCACGGTTTCCGCGGAACTGATAAGAGATAACAACTTGGTGTCTTCAACAAAATTGTAGCACTTGAGGTCTTCTATAACATTGCTGAAGTCAGTTATCTCTTATCTCTTATCAGTTCCGCGAAAAGCGCGAAAAATGATAAGAAAAAAAAGTTCTATACAAAATTTGCTTTTTTATGTGCGCGATTTGCGCGCAACTGATAAGAGATAAGAGATAGATGTCTTCAGCAATGTTATAGAAGACCTCAAGAACTACAACTTTGCCGAAGACGCCATGTTGTTATCTCCTATCAGTTGCGCGAAAACCGTGAAGACCGCAGAGGCTAGACGGTACTTCAACATACTCTACTTTAACGCCAACAGAATCATCAGAAAACATACTCTCCTCTTTCAAAATATATTAGAATTTTTTCACATACTCTCCTCTCGATCTAGTCAATAGATATGAAATTCGCCAGACGATATACGGAATGAAGTCATTTGCAAAGTTTAGCTTCATTTGGAGCGCTCTTTGAAATGTTTCATTTTGCTTTGTCCGTAGTTTGCATATCCTTTTTTAAAAAGGCTTTTTATAAAAATCTCTTTGTAAGTGATTGAAGATCTTCAAGCTTCATGGCGCGAGCCATGTACAACGAGGTGGAAAGGTTGAAATAGAAAGTTGATCAAACTTATTTTGAATGTTTTTCTTTGTTTTTCTTGTTTTCGTCCAACGTAATAATAATTAGGCTTCTCATTTCTAGCTCTGCGCTTATTCTCCCGCTTTTCATCACTATAGTATACTCGTATATGCAGTGGAGGTTGGTTCGTAGCATGCTATTTTTCTGTTTTTATTTTCTACCAGCAATTCCGATTGTTCTTAAAACAAAGTGTAAATGCATTGCTGTAGAAACTTGTATACAAAAGCCGGTTATGTCTTGGTGTGCAATGCAATGCAATGCAATGCAATGTGATTCGAATTAAGTCATGAGTGGTTCACATCTTCCCTTTTTGCGGAGAGCAAAGTAATGCAAAAACAACTTGACAAAAAGATAGAGAAATAGAGGGAGACGAAGATGGAGTGGCAAGCAAACAAAATGCATTTGAAATGGGGCCACAATACAGGAATACATTTGGCGCACGACAATGGTGATTATTGTTTACTGACTAGGAGTTTATAGGGAGTTTTGTGTGTGCAAAATGTTGTACTGCGAAATGTGAATGTGAATGCGAATGCGAAAACGAATACAAAATGTGAATCAAAGTCATTATGCCGAGCATCTGTCACACATGCGAATCAGAGCACATTCTGGTTTGGTGGATTACATGCAAATGCAAATATAAATGACGGCATGAGCAAGATGGATGAAGCGAATCATTTTAGGTACTGAATCAAAACGGTAAATATCCATATAGACTATGTTGCGGGAGAAACAAATGCACCGTCGACAGCAATTCTGCAATTGCAATTCCGTAGATATTTGATGTTGACTGACTCGTCGTGTTGTTAATATGTTAATATGTATACGCGGTTGATTGCAAACGACCATTGCCTGTGCTCGGTTTCGATTTGCCCCGATTCGGAAGCTTTTTTAAACCCAGGCGAATAAAAATCTAAAAATAATGGACATAATCCCATTGCTTTGAATTTCATTGCATTAATTACGATCGAACGGAAGCGTCCAGAAAAGTGGAAACAGCAAGTGAGAGAGAAATCTATGTGAAACTTTACAAAATCTGTTCGGCACATAGTGTATTACATATTATTTTCAAGCATTATAAAATCAGTCCCGCCAAACAGCTGGATACGAATAAAATTTACTCGGTTGTACTGCTGCTGTAAAGTTGTCAAACATATCTTAACCAACCAAACAAAAATTAATCAAGTATATACGTTAGGGCGCTGCTCAGTGTACGCTATTTTGGAAAATTAATAGCAGCACTAGCTTGGATTACGTGGATCAATGAAAAAAAAATATG
>NW_022601408.1:3304392-3330366 GCF_009176505.1 Sitodiplosis mosellana
CATATTTTTTTTTCATTGATCCACGTAATCCAAGCTAGTGCTGCTATATTTTTTCCAAAATAGCGTACACTGAGCAGCGCCCTAATATACGTCTTGTTTGCATTTGGTCGAAGAAAAATAAGGTAGGAAATTTTCATATCAAAAAGAAAAATATTTCATTTTTTTGTGACTTCAAGAAATTCGAGAAGAAATAACTAGGAAGGAAAGAGTCAACACAACATGGAAAAACTCACAGACTGACACCAATCGACTAGCAACCCAAACGCATTCAATTTAAAGTCGAAGCAAATTATGCATTCAGTTCGCATAGCACCATTTTCTGCATCGTCTGAATGTTTCTGCAAAGTGCGACACACGAGCACGATCGCTCTATATCGACTTCAAAACGATGAGAATCAATTTCCAACGGATTATATTTCAAAGGGAATGGAAAAAGCAAATTCCAGCATATTTGCAAAGCCATTTTTCTGGGTTTAACATAGAGTAGTTCATTGAATCATTTACATTATTTAAATAGCATGGAATTATGAAGCAACATAGTTGCCAGCGCTACGTCAAAGCGGTGGTCTGCTCAACTACAGTGAATTATATAATTAATAACGCAAAGTGGCGCGCGTGTGTATGCGGAAAATGATTGATGTTAGTTGTTCAGGGCATTTCAATTGGCATAAAAACATATTGGCTTGCACACAGAAAAGAATCCCCGGAAATTTTGGGTGTTCGCCGTAAAATTTGATATTTATATATAAATTTCTATATACATTTTACCGGCAACACTTCAATTTTCCGGGCGATGACATATTTTCGAACATTTTATCAAATACTATGTATATTTTACCGCTTGAAATGACAGATGGCGCTAATTTCTGTTGGAATATTTGAAATTATGTCATCGCCCGGAAAATTCAAGTGTTGCCGGTAAAATGTATATAGAAATTTATATATAAGTGTCAAATTTTACGGCGAACACCTAAAATTTCCGGGGATTCTTTTCTGTGTGTGTATTTGAAAAATGAACAAATTAAAGTGAAGTGAACTAAAATCAAATGAAAATTTATTCCAAATAATTTGGAAAATACATTTTCTAAAAGAGCACGTCATCTACTTATATTTTGCTAAATTCAAGAAAATTATAGAATTGTTTCGCTGTGTATATTTACTTTCTTTCTTACATAGTGTGGAGATTGCAGTTGTATTGATGCACATCTTTCGTGTGTTTTATTTGCTTTAGTATGTGACATTAGTAGTAAACTTTCAAACGTTCAATGGGCAGCTTGTGGTTTTTTGCTACGAAATTCACTGTTATACATACATTGAAATTTGCGGTGAAATAAGACTAACGCATGATTTATAAGTTTTTCTCAACACAGAGAAGTCCAGGGTTAATTATCTTCGTCCGCCAGAAATTTAATGGCCCAAACTTTTATCCATTAACTGAAATTCGTTAATAGTTCATGCGTTGAATTACAAACAAAAAAAAAAAACAGTAGAAAAAAAACTTTCAAATACCTTTGAAATGAACACGAACACGAGTGTGTGTGATTCAATTCGTCATAAGCACTAATAGCCACATTAGGTTCCATTGTTATTCTTTCAAATCCAAATGAACTTTGCGGCTCTCTCTCAAGTACTATAGATATACAATAGATTTCATGAAATTGGATACGATTTCAAAACTTTCAAAATTATACGCGGTGAGTAAAACTTTGCATATCGTATCTTTTTGAATGGAAATGGACAAACCATACGGTGATTTCACTAATCGGGGTCTCAAATGTCAAAGCGCTCGGTTAGCTGCTGCAGCAATTTCCATGAAGATTTACACTTTTTACTTAACAGACAGTAAAACAGTTGACACTGAACATTCAAATGACAATTTTCGAAATTTTCCGCAACTTCTGAAGTGACGCTAGTTGTTAGGATTTGCCGCATACAAAATGAACAGCAAACTCAATACAATGCTTGCTGTGTGAGGCAAACATAATTTTTGTATTGAAACATGAAATGAGATATATTTTGCAGGCACAACTTTTTCGTGAGTATTAATAAAATTGTTAAAAGTATTGTGGTATCTTTGACGCAATTTCAGCACCATTCTAATTTGATTTCATGCATTTTTTGTTGCGTTGTATAATCAAGCGAATGCGTCTCAAGTCGTCAATTTTAAAAGCTTTCAACGTTATACACCTTCAAAAGCATGTAATGTGGTTAGATCATGGGCTTTAAAGAAGTAGTTACTAATTTCTTGATTTGGTGCAGCCTATAACAACACCTTCACCTGATTGTCATCGCTTAACGTTTAAATCATTTTAATATTGCTGTTTCTGCTGTTGTGATACAGCAAAAACAAAGAAGCAATAATGATAATTTGGTTCTGACTTTCGATACAATATACATAGCCGATATAATTTGTTTTTGAATTTTTTTTAATATTTAAACAAAGAAGAGTATTCCTATGCAAACGATATTTCTTCATTGGACAATATTCTTGGCACAGCTTCACAGAGGGCATGCGGCGTATCACATAAGGCAAGATTTCCATATATCACACAAAATGACTCATATTTGGAATATTTGAGGATATATTTCGGTGAGATATTGGACATTCCATGGTATATTCTGACAATTGATGTTCAAAATATACCACTCAAAGTTCAAATATGTCAAATATATACGAAATGAATATATTTACTCTTTAATATTTCAAACACTTGAAAATATTTCGTGTATTTTTGTTTGAAGCAAGTCCTGCAGCCATACGATTACATTTTTTAAATCAACGATGGGCATTGTGGGTTTGGTAAGGCTATTGCCTTGAATGAGAGAGAGAGAGAGAGAGATGAAGGCGGTGTTGGTCCTTTTTATACCTATAGCAAAAAAGTTTTGCTACAATTTTTCTTGGTTTCGCTAATTTAATTATATTATTTGAAGCGGGTAAAGGCTTTCTGTATGGACGCGTGTATTAGTGATACGATTACGTCTGATGAGCCATTGTGACTCTTATTTTGGCTTTGCTTTGACATGGGCCATGGACTGGAGAGAGAGAGAGAGAGAGAGAGAGAGAGAGAGAGAGAGAGAGAGAGAGAGAGAGAGAGAGAATGTCATACATAAGACAATGCGATATGGGAAAAAAGTACATGTAATATTTGACTTGTTTAGTATATAATATAGAATGATTGCCATTTTCCCGATTTATCCGAAATTCGAAGTAATTTATCATTTGCGACATCGTGAGCGATTCATCGAAAATCCCATGTATTAGTAGATTGTGTTATTACTTCAACTTCTATTTTCATTTGGCATTCGGCCCCTTTTCTAGACGATCAACGATAGCAGCAAACAAATAGCAACGACCAAAATTGGAAAAATCCGCACACATATCAAGAGAGTTGCCTAAACTAAGAGCCTTTCATCCACAATTCGGTGCGACGTCAATGGTCGTTGTATATTGGAGTGAGGATGGACATTCATGTTTCGGAATTTGGTAAGATACGCCAAACCAAAATGTTTTTCGGACACAAATTCGAATAGTAATTCAGTGTCACCATATCATTGGAAAGGGAAAAGACTATCTCTTTCTCTCTTTGTATGTGCGTGTGTGTATCTCTGTGTTTCCATTCACAATATAATTGCAAATAAATGGAATTAGCGTATAGGAGATTTTTTTCGCATAGTAAAGTACTAAATTTAATAATATACCACACATTAGCCGGCACAAGAAAATGGACACGATTAAGAGAAAAATCGAAAACAAAAATAAAAGTATGAAACGTATACGTCATACGTTGAAAGATATTTTTAATTGAAGTTGGAAGATATTGAAATGGTTTAGTCTAGTGGAATCAGCTCGATATGTTGGTTGAATGAGTTAGTTCAATTGTTGTCACAATGTGGCAAAGCGACTGTCAACAACAGTGAAATTGCCAAACGGGCAAACAATCATTGATTACAACGACATCTCTTGTTGTCTTGACTCAGCCACCATTCACTCATTTGATTTTGATGTGTCATGTATACGGGCGCTATACTGCTATCGTCATGTGTAACGCAAACAGAGTGATAGAAAAAAATCTTTTATTTATTTCATTTTTTTCCAGTCGGTTCCTTCCGTTACTGTGCTATCTGTCATTCGGCTTGATGCTTGAGATATTTGCCGTAATACCTTTCCGCACACATACTTACACACAACCATGCAAAAGAACTAACCGTAACGCGTAGTGATGATGCAAAACGACATCCAACCTTCCATATTTATAGCTTAATTATTGGTTTAGTCTTTGTAAACGAAACCGTTGACTTGTAATATGACTGACTATGTACAGCTAACATTTCCATCAGCTCTGCAACGAGAGTGTGGTCATGGCTGTAGCACCACCACCAACAGTATTAGCAGCGGCAGCAGAAAAGAAATCAAACACAAGCCGGGTCTCTGTATCGCTTGAGCTTAATGAAACGGACTTGTATCTTTAAATGGCATGTGGTGCCTTTTATGGTGGATCCATCTATTCAGATAACGAGATTTGAAATTAAATTACCACTCGAAAATGGAAAAATTCGATTTATGTATTGTGGTGTGATGCGAGGGAGAAAAAAAAACAGCATTTCACTTTCGAATTTTGGCAATGAGCAAGAGCTAAACTATGGGAATCGTGTTGGTTATCTCACTCAATACTGCTCTGTGTGCTTGGAACACATTTTCGCTTTCAATACCACATTGTAACAATTAATAACTATGTATCATTTGGGTTGGCATACGTTTGTGTGGATTGTTCGATTGGATAAAACCCGATTTCACGCTACTGTTCCAATGCATAGGCCCGTTTCATCGTCATTTGTCGACTGAAGTCAAAAAAGAGCCAAATATTGTCTTGTCGGTCTATATGTTTGTGTTTCTCGATACATTGGTTTGAATCTAGCTCTAATCGCTCTATGTGAAATCCAACTGTAACTGTTTCGATTTTCCATCTCGCGAGGATTTTCCGCTGCTTTTATTCAATTACTTTAATACATTTTTAATCTTTTGATGGATTTATAAAAAGACCCAAATGATTTTTAAATGAACAAGTCAAAATCAAAAGCGGAAAAAACGGCTTTGTCACTAATGATTTTGGTGCGTGGTCTCATCAATTATCCATTTTTCATCGAAAGAGGAATTTCGATTTTTTTTTTTTTGTTACAGTTCTTTTTTTTTTTGATGTTGACGACAATAGCAAATATTTTGCATTTGATTTTAAGTATTTGACCTTATCAAATGAATAAAAAAAAAAAATGCCGCCAATTGTTCTATTTCAGTAGCGACAGTGACTTTGACCCTGCAAAAATGATGTTGTCATAAGATGTCCGCTCCTTTTTTTGCAATGAAAAAGAGACTTTTCGTGAGTGGTATTTCACCGCAATAAAATTCAGAAGAGTTGTTTATGGCAAGTATCTAATTATTTTCTAGTGCTCATACAAAATTGAAGAAAAAAGGGTTTGAATGTCGAAATCACTTGCGAATACGTTTAGAAATTTATGAAGTGGAAAAGTGTGGCGAGTCCATATCATTAAAGACACGACTCACATATAAACATATATATCTATAATAAATATAATACACCACACCACACTCTCTATACTCAACTCACACCGACCATTTACAATGTTTATTTAGGTCGATTTCTCTAATCATTCGTGCGATGGTGCGGGGGCGCGTACGTTGAAAATAAAATTCTTCGTAAATTTTTCAAAAGGCTTTTTCTTCTGCTTTAGAAAAATGCCCACACACAAAAGCAAGTATGCCAATGTGTTATTGTACGTTAACGAAAGCCCATTTTGACTTTCTTAACAAGCATGGACACACGAACGGGTGAGCGCGCGCGATGGGCCGTTATCGGTTATTACCTTTGTCCTTCGACATGTCAGACTGACAATCATTCTCATCTCTGTCTACACAAGTTACTTTTACAGAAAACTATCAAGTTTATGCGATTCAACTGTAAAGGAAGAAGACCTTTGAAATTTCCGGTTTAAGTGGATAAAAAATGTTTGTATCGAATTTATACCCATTGCAATATAAACATTTGCTTTGATTCCAATGTTGATTTCCATGATTTAACCGCATGAACAGATTTTTTCGCCGCCAGCACAGAAATACGTGCATCGACATTTATTTAATTTTCAATTGCATTGTCAGTGGTTTGCTTTAATATTGAGTATTGAGCAGTGAGCGTGTATCTATACAGTAATTTTATGATTCAATTTACGATTTGTAATTTTCTCCGGTTACATAAAAGCAGTGATAGTTTGGCTAACGTGCACCTTTGCACTTGCACCTCATCAAACATACATCTTAGATTTGTGCTATTGAATCTGTCTATGTATATTTTGACGGGCTTTTGTCTGCAAAAAAAATGCTTCATAAAATATCAATTATATTATCAACTCATTTTTAGATTAGCATTCATCTCCCGCCAAGGAACTGAAAAATAATAAGTACCGAAATTTTTTTGTGATCAAATTTATTTATATATCACTATATGGCCGAACGCCAAATGATACACACAAAAACTACTCAGTTAACAGAATACGAATACGTGAATATCGGCTAAAATACAACACAGAGGGACCAAAGTATAAATTTTCCATAATTTAAAAAATTGTTAATTTGCGTCAAGATCATATCCACGATACAGACGATGATTTGCCATGTTCTTTCTTATATGTTTGTTTGTGTTTGTGTGTGTATGTATGAGTCGGCTCACACTTTTGTCGATACAATTCAGCTTGGTGGGCGAAAAGTAATTTTCAACCCGTTGGCTTTTAATGTGACATTTAAAATGGATTGTTTGATACATAATAATTCTCTTCGTTCCTTTATATTTTTCTCTTCGTTAATCAACCCCGATAAATTGTTCCAATCAACATACCGATCGGAATGACATCAACGCGCGAACAATCTTTCAAAACTGTAATTGATTAAAAGAGCCGATATTCGAATTGAAATTGTTCAACTCAAATCTCTATAGATGAATATTCAAATCTTGGCAAATTTGCCGAAATGTCTTCGGGTAGGACGATTTCAATTGTAGATTTTATGTAGTTTAATGTAGTGTATTTACTTTTTTTTTCTGTAGGAACAATTTTTTTGAGTAATGGGCTATCGAAAAACCGCTCCAAAATGGGGTATACTCAAATCTTGGTCAAAAAACGAATTTTCCATGAATCAAATGTTTTCTCAAATGGAGAATGGTTTCAAAAATTGTAGATAAATTGTAGAATTCAAATCGATTGTCTGTTTTCAAATATGTCTGCCCGTTTGTTCGATATCGCGACGAGTCATGAAAATTGGTCCAAAATCGGTAATACTCAAATCTTGGCCCCAAATCGAACTTTCCACAAACTAAATCTTTTTTCTATTGTTTCTAGGGTCCATAAAATTGTGGAAAAAATGTAGAATTCAAATCAATCGTCCGATACTTGATGTTTTCAACAACTTATTTGACAACAGCAGTGTTTTGTTTTTGTAGGGAGAAAAAATGCTCCAAAACTGGTCCAAACTGTTTTATTAATTGTAGTAATCCAGAATTAATTGTAGTGGCCTAAAAATAATTGTAGAACCACCTACGGTTATTGTAGTGGTCGGAATTTAATTTATAGTATTTCTGTCTGCAAGCTCATGAAAATGCAATCGACCAAGCTATGGGCTATCCATTTACAGAGCATTCCAATTAATTCAAACAATCAGCACATTTTTATTTATTTCCGTTGTCCGTTCTTCTCCACCCTAAAAAAAACAACAAAAATACCATTGTACAGGCTTCAATAAACAAAATTGGAAGATGATCTTGTACTTCGCTATTTATTTGACCTTTTTTATGGTTTTCTGCATAGCAATGAGAGAGAAACATTAAAATGAATAAGAGTTAAAGAGGAGAGCAACGAAGAAAATCCCGAACAATTGGAAATTAGATTTGCTGTGTATTTTTTGGTTCGGCTCGTTGCATTTGTATGCATATTTTTCGATCCATAAATATTGATGGTATCCATTTGAACTACTGCAATTTTTCTCGAACAATACAATGTAACTGAACTTCATCCATCGTACCATTTCGTTGAATCTATTTTTTTTCATACATTCTTTGTGTTTTTTCCTGCCATTTGACTCTATTGGCTTCAATATGTCGTTGTTTTCATCGAATTTGTCAAATGGGGAGGTCGATCTGTGCGAAAATGCAAACAAAGTCATTTCCATGCTTTAAATTCGTGAAATGAGAAAAGTTTGTCTGTTGCATGAACACAATCTGACTGTATCTCTTTGTTCGCTCTTCCTCCGTTCCTCACAGTCTCTCATTTGGAGGCGCAGTGTTGTTGGTTCGTTATGAGCGTGTACATATGATCGAGAAAACAACTTGCAAATGAAGTGTATTTGTATTGCAAACCTAATAGTATCGACATTTTTTATTTTCCATCCTCTTCAGAATGCATTCGTTCGAGTGCATAACAAATACAATTCGCTCTCTGACTTCCTACAAATCAAAATGCAATGATGATGCACCATTTGGTTTCGATGTGTGTGAGAAGATGCATGATTTTGATGTTTAATTTCCCGCGATGTTATTATTTTTGATTCTGCATAAAGTAGAAAAAAAGAATATGGAACGGAAACACCGAATGTGCACTGTATTTATTTTTTTTTGCTGAAAACAAGCGTAATAATTTGTAACATTGTTTGGCAGACTCAGACTTATTTAAAATGCCGTTTGACTCAGTTGTCATTTTTTGCATGTCATTAACATTTGCCGACAATTCATAAATCCACTCTGTCTTCATGAAGCATTCGAAAGTGCATGCATCTCCGTTTACTGAGTGTATGTTTGTATTGTGTCTTTCAATTTAACACTCATTATTAATTTATTATTCATAAATCATTTCGCGGGGCCGTATTGAATTTTGTTTGTCTCAGTGCGGAAAAAACAACAGAAATGTTTTTTTTATTGAAATTAATTGCATATTTTGTATGGTTCTAAGTTAATACTACTACGCACGAATTCCCTATAAGTTTACATACACAGCTGTAATGTTGTTCAATCACACTAAATCCATCCATGAGCAACACACAGCATGTTGCTGTCACACCATGTGGAAGTATACTTCAATACTTCAATGTTCACTAAAAAAAAAAACTGGTGTCATTTAAAAGAAGAGACTTTACAAACATCAAATATGGATTGTATCAGTGAATAAATTTGTCTTAATTTTTAGCTGAGACTGTCGTCAATAGCTGGCTATTCAGTGTATTTTGAATTTGTAACTAATTTGAAATTACTTTCAAGTTATTTCCCCCTCGGTTAGCGGAGTGTGAATTATTCTTTTAATGGAACTGCTGTTGAGTTTGGATGTTTGACGGAAGCCACAAAAAACATGCAAATACACTGCTCATGTAATTATATATGTCTCTCATCTTCGCCGTCATCGTCGTCTTTGTCATTGGCATCAACATCACCATTTAACGTCAGCATCATAATGGAAATGGCGTATTTAAATGGAACTATGGCTCAGTTGCAAATGTACTTTTCGCAAAATGCAATTTAAAGTGGTTGCGGTTTATTTCATTATATATTAAAATATAATGTAAAAGAGACTTGACACATTTTAAAAACTCGCTCACCAATAACCACAGCCGCATCAGCAAAGCAAAGCAAAGTAATGATGTGGTGCAACGGCCAAACTACTGAAATTGTGTCACAATTATATCCAAATGCACACACAGGACACCATCACAAACATACACAGCAATTGCAGGGACAATCATGAAAAAATTGCAACCATTGTGTAAAGTATATATCTCTCTCTCTATCCCTCTCTGTGAGGTGATGGGTTATATTTTATGAGTCGAACATGATTGTTACCATATTCAGCGAGCCAACAACGATAGCGACGATGGCGACGATGGCGACAAAAACTGAAACACACAACTCACATCAAAAATGTGTATTTGTGTGTATGTGCTTATACTTTGACATGATTCATGGCATACAATGATTGATTTTTGAAATGCTTGCGGTTGAACTGTCGCAATTCGAGGATGCGATTGAACTGTAATCATTTTCGTCGCTATCACAACGATAGCTTCCTTATGAATATATTTACAGAATTGTATGTAAACGAAAAATGAGAAACCATGCGTCGAATTACCAAAATGAAATATTTTGTTGGCTGAAAGAATGGTATTTCCGAATCATATATTGAACGATTTGTTTTCGTTGGAGTTCACGAGCAAATCTCCTAAATTCGGGTTTTTGTCGGTTGAATACCGAAATAAAAAAAAAAAACAACATACTTGCAAATAAACATAAAACCGAAAACATAATTTTGAATACCATTTCGGAGAATTTGGTAGGGTTTTCCTTATCTTTTATTTTATTTCACTTTCAATTCTATGAATGTCTGTCTCTTCCTCCCTTTCTCTGTTTTAACCATGGGCCAATTTCTGTGTTGCGAATTCCAAAGTGAAATTCGTTTTGAATCTCGATTCAGTATCATGTTGAATTTCAAAGCATGGCAGTTTATTTTTGAGCATTTCAACTAGAATTGTTGGCTTGCTTGTTTTCAAAAGTCTGACTCTTCAAAACATGCCATAGGAAATGTTATAATTTTCTTTCACTTCTTTCGAAATTCAATTCGGCTCAAATGTAAAACCCGTTCACCTTAAGTTAAAAATGTGCCAGTGCCTGCATATGTATGTGCTTATTTTTCTTTGTAATATTTTATTGTCTCTTTTCCACAACTTCCTGTCCCATTCAAAGCGGCACACACATAAACACATACATACAGCAACTGTTCATGGTTTCTTTTCTACTCGGTCTAAGCTGCTTTTATTTGTTTGTGCCCGTTTTTTACCATTTCATAAAAAGTGATTCGGTGCTGCCGAAGCACACTTGTTCAAATTATATCGAATACGTCACGCTTTGAAATAAAAATGAATGGTGACAGCTACTTTTCTTTCTTTTCTTTTTTCTATTCTGGACTCACCGCTCGGCTGTAAAACGTCTGGATAATCTTCGCAAGCAAAAAGGATCGATAATAAAATAAGCACTATCTACTCCAGAGCATATCATCCGATAAAAATCTACCAGTTAAACTTTACCAATTTCGTTCAATCTCTCTCTGTGTATTTGTTTCTCTCCATTCGGCTTTTAGTTATTTGAACTTGAACCACTGAAAATATATCCGGCATCTATTCGTGTCATTGCCGATGTGAAAATGTGTGCGCTTCATTTCATTTTCATATAAATCCATCGTTGTTGTTTATCACACTTAGTACGGTATTTGCGCGCCATCATTGCCATTTTAAGAATAGGAGCTGTACAGAAAAATATTTAAATGATTTTTATTCTTACACGACGACAACAAAGTTGCTGTAGATAATTCAAATATTCTACATTTTACGGAATCAAAAGTTTATTCCTTATAAATGCGTGTCATTCTAATATCTCGCATAATAGCTAATCGCAATTTTTCCCTGCATTTGCTTTCATTCCAGTGTTTACCATATTTTTTTCTGCTCTATTCTATTCTGTTCCGTTTCATTTTCTATACGCTTGACCGTCTTGACTCGGCTAACTTATTTGTTTTGATGTTCATGACCGTTTCGTTTCACACGATGGGCATTTATATGAAATTTTCCAGCATGCAGTCGGCTGCTTTGACTAGCAATCAATCGTTTGACTGGAAAGGAACGAATCAACAAGCCAAAAATAAAATAAAATATGAACAGAGAAAAAAAGCACGACTATAAAACGATACAACCTCAATATACGGGAATATTACATCCTAGACTGGCGCTCATAATAAATGAGGACGACCGACGAATGCTTCAGAATTCCGTGCTTTTTTGAAAAGGTACATATTGGCCTAAATAATTTTCATACGAATTCTGCAGAGGTCGCCGCCGTTTTGATTCCTTCCAATTTAAAGTCATAAATTTATTGGATCGCTGACCTTGTTTTGCATCAGTCCGACGATAGGTTGTAGTTCGTTATTGTTGCTTGTGATATTGTTGTTTTTGTTATTTTCTTTTTTTTCTTTTATAAATAATAGCAAGCACTTAATTTTCGATGCTCAATAAAGTTTTCAAAAGGCGAAATAAAATAAAAGTACACCAAAAAATGCAATCATTGTATCCATAAAATATAATGCTTGTTTTATAACTTTATTTTTCGCTCTCCTCCTCTCTTGTCTTCGTTCTGCTCGTTTTTCTTTCGAAACTTTCTTCCGTCAGTTTTGCGTTTTCCTTTTATTTTTATGCGCAATGCCAAAATGCTGAGCCAATTAAAATGAAGAAATGCACATTTAAATTCAAATGCGAATAATATGTTGTATGGATGATGGTATTGTTTGTATTTCTCCTGCCGTTGTGTCATTCCATCCACCCTTTTCATTCCATTAAATCGGTCATATTGTTTGAAAAATGTTGAAACGGATGCAAATTTTCTAAAAATTGAACACTATTTTTAAACCGATTTATTTTCTCCAATTTTCCCTTCATTACATTATTATGGTGTATACATTCTTCTTGATGATCAAATCAGCAGCGTGTTTCTTTATGAAAGTTGGTGCTACCAAAATGCACGCAAAGAACGTGAGAGAAGGAGAGAACGATAGACTTGACTAGCAATATTTCCATTTAGGCGCAAGCAATGGACAAGTGTGGAAAGGGATAATATTGGGGCAAGTTGAATGTGTCCATTACATTATTTATGTTTGTCGATTTTGGCTTTTTGTGCATGAGACATATAACATTTGTGAATCTCGGGCTAATTTCATCGGTAAACGATTTTTTGTCTCTCCCTTTTTCTGTGTCTCTGTTTTCGTTTGTACTCTTCGCTTCGTAACTTACGCCATAAGTGTCAATTAATGAGTTTGATGATTGCGTGTTTGCATGCATGCGATACATAGTCATTCCTGTTGCCATTTCACTTCAGCATATAGGTACAATACTTTAAATTCGTCTTCACTTCGTCTGTATCAAGAATGTTCACTTTTGCCGGAAAAGAAAAATGCTCGTGTCGATTGGAATGGTTGGGGGATAACTTAATAATAACAGTTAAAAGTTGTTGTTTCTCGCTACGCTGCTCACAAAATTAATCTGATCATTTTTTTTTTTATCTTTCACTCAATGCTATTTGATTCAAGTCGTTCGTGCTATTTGTGATATCGACGGTGTTCAGCAAATGGAATCCTTGGCCCAAACTAGCCAGAAATGATGGAGAAAAAGAAGAAAACAATGAAGAATAGAAAAAAAGGATGCGAATGGCTTCGTATAAACCTTACGATGATCTAACATATTAAATTCCATCAGCAGAATACTACAATAGACTGTGCAAATAATCTTACGACGTAATATTTTAACTTCGGTGCCAGCATTTTTTCGGTTCATTTTTTTTTGCTTCTTACAACGGAGCCGAGATATTGCTCGATAAGTCTGAAGTCTTTACCACTGTTGATGATGCTCGCTGGTGGCAGTCGACCGGGCCAACATTGCCTTTATAAAATTCGATGCAAAAAAAAGTATCAAAATTGCTAAGAGCACGTGAAGAAATGGCACACAAAAAGGCGTCACTCAAAAAAAGCCATGATCGGAGGAAAATACACATAAAACGAGAGAGTGAGAGAGAGAGAGAGAGAGAGAGAGAGAGAGAGAGAGAGAGAGAGACGCTAAAATAATATGATTCATCATAGCACAGAAACTCTGAAGCCGATGGAAATCAACGGAACGCTGAAAAAAGGAACAAAGACTTTCTCATCATAATCAGTGGGTCGATTGACTGTTAAATTTAAAAAAAGAATAAAGAGTAGCATTCTCGCATAGAAAATGATTAGCAACGGGGTTGAAATTAATAATATTCTGTTGATTTTATACTTGGCGCTTCTCTTTTCAGTAGCTATCAATTAAAATTAAGCCAAGGAACAAAATGGCACACCGAAGAAAGAAAAGTTCGGTTGAACGGTGAACAGATGGAAAAATCCGGTAAAAACGGGGACCACCTGATGAGAAATCGATTTGGGTCGTAGTTTGGGAAACTGCTCGAAGTTCATGTCATTCCATAGGTGAGTACATTGTTCGTGAGCATGATCATAAATTGCTAATTCGGAATTTGGAGAAAAAGTACAAAAGCAAATAACGAAGCCACCATATACTCGAAGCATTGATGAACTTAGAATTGAAAGCTAAAATAAATGGGTTGTAAATTGGTTCAACTTCCGTGTGACATAGCGATGGAGTATAGTGATTGTCGCAATTCTTTTTTTTCTGGCGAGCGTCCGTACACACATACATACACGAATGGGCGAACGAAACATTCGAGTGGAACGAGGAGTTGAAATGAATACAAATCTGTGTCACTGCATCACAATTACGGATTGTTGAATTGCCTGGTGAGTGGTTGCCCATATTGATGTTAGGCACAATTGCAACCAAGTGACTCAGGTATGTATGAATTGACAGCAATAACGATATAATAACAGCAACAACGTTAACAATGGCTAGGCCAAAATTACAACGACCCGTCCGACTAGCAAAATAACAACGGTTACCTTTTTTTTTTCAAAAAGGAAATTTATGATTTCCATTAGTTGCATAATTTTAACATCAATGCCACAAACATACAAATATTCATGTGACCCAATATCACTTGACTCGACTCGGCCTGACATCGCCAAATGTATACCGAATAAATATTATTCACTTTATTTCGTTTCCTAAAGTGAAGCAATTTAAAATTCGAGCGGAAAAAAGCTCGTCGATAAGAGGGCATTTATAGCGTGCGTTTTTCCATCTCCCCTCTCTCCGTTTTTCTTCTTCTATCCTCTGTTTTTGTTTTCACGTTCATTGTGTGATTTTACCCACAATAGCGGTAGAACAGGGAGGAAGAGCGACACGATGGGTATAAAGACTATATAACTTCGCTGGTGTGATGACAACCCGAGTTGAATTTATTCTGTTGGCTGAATATGGTGGCCCAATACTTGACGCGCCCAAAATTATGGTATATAAAATGGTTTTAGCCCATCATACGAATGGTGCATAAATGTAAGATGAGTGCCAAACCAAGGTTCCGTTGTGTTCGCGCGTGAGTTTTTGCTTTGTTCTCATTAATGCGAATCGAAATGGAAAAATATGATAAGTTTTTTTGTGTTTTTGTTGTGGTTTTCGCTTTCGTTTTTTTATATTTAAAAAATTTGGCTTATTTTGTACATATCTTTGCGCGCGTTTGATGCCCGGGTGGCTTCACAAAACCGGATAAAAAATGCCAAAGTGTTCATCAAAGTCATAACACTTGTCATTAGACTTATATATATGTATTACGGAATGTTACATATTTGAATATGGCTGTCTCTGGTTTTCTGTTAACGAAGAATACTTCAATTTCTATGTCCCATTCATTGTTGATGGCGCTTTTATGTTTCCTATTCTTCTTTTTTTTCTTTTTCTTCTTCGCCCTTTTTCTGGCATTTTATTTTCGTGCTTTCAGAGTTTTATAAATTACTAACGATTTAAATAGAGTTTTATAGCGCCCATAAAGTTGTTTCATATTCTTCAGTGGCGGAACAAATAAATAGTGGTTAATCTGTCACTGGATCACACAATGCTATTGCCATCCCTGCTACAAACTCGTTGAAACTTTTGAAAAAATTGTAGGCGCTCAAATTCTCCAAGGGACATAAATATAACATGTTACGATCGACACTTGCTCAAACCGACACTCGTTTGAACCTTCGTCACGGAATGCGTTTTTTTTTTTCTCTTTCGAAGAATGACGAACAGAAACGCAAAAAAATGGATTACAATCCGTTTTGAGAATGAGAAAAAGAATAGGATAAAAAGTGTCCGCTTCCAAACCATTTTATTCCCTCTTCCAAATGACAGCTTTGTGCCGTAGGTCAAAAGAATTTACACTTGCAAATCCATATAAGCAAAATAATTGTAAAAGTTTTCACACATTTTCTTTTCGGAATCCCATCCCACTTCCTGAAAACCGATTTGTCATACACAATAATGGCACAACGTGGGCAAGTTCATACTCAAAAATACTTAGAAAATAAAGAAGCAAACAGAAAATACCTACGTTAACGTTTTGAGTTCTTGAGTGTTGAACGCAAAGTCTCTTGATTGAACCAATTGTAGATGCCGTTAGCTATAAATCAGCTTTTGCACACAAACACACACGCACACGCCGATTATTTATTTACAACGAATCAAAACTGTTTATTGTTAATATAGCCAATGAAATAGATGCTGTTTTCCTAGGCATTAGCAATTCACTTCACTTTGAATGACTAAAATAGTTGAGCTTTTTTTTCACAATGTTATATTCTCTGTCTATTTTGTCACTTTTACTCTTTTTTCTTTTCTTTCCTTTTCTCTCTCTCTCTTTTTCTCACGTAACAAACTATTGAAAGTCCAAATCCGTTATTTTTCTATGAAAAAAAAAAACAGCCGATAACTAATTAAAACCATTCATTGCCCGTCGAAATGAATCAACGGATACAAATAAAAAGTCGAAGTCAAATAAAAACTAATTAAAATCAAAATATCAAATGGAACGTCATAACGAACAATATAACTCAAATATCAGCGATTGCAATGTTATTTCCATTGAGTTTTGTTATTTGTATTTTGCTGAAATCTTTACGTTTTTCTATCTTTCTTTTTTTTTTTATTTATATGAGTGAGCACTGCAATTCGTCGATGCAACTTTGTAGACGTTGGTCGATAATTTTGTGGCTACGCATCATTTTTCATAAATTGAAATCGTAATGTTGGATCCATTCATTAAAATTGTGCTAGAAGCATCAACATTGTTTTGCGATCGCTTTGCTTCTGGCAGCCGATTTGAAAAATTGATTTCCATTGTTCTTTTGCTTGTCGGTCTCCTTCGTGCTCTTCAGGCTCTGTTGTTATTATTGTTTGTCTTCTTTGTTATTTTCTGTGATTTTACCGCACCGAACAATTAACGTCCACCAATCACTTGAATTTTTCGCTGTTGTTACATTCATACCGAAATACACGGTCAATTTTTGTTGTTGTGTTTGTAACAATTTAGAAGTTCGTGTCTGTTACACCGTTTATTTTCGAGTGAACAAGTGCATAGAAATTCGTGAATTTGTTTCGGTAACAGACACCCTTTCTCCCTGTCTCACTTGTTTTTTTTTTGCTTCTTTCTTCTTTCAATTTCAATCACAATTTTCTGTACTCGTCCCTTTTGGCCTTTGCCGTGTATTCGTCTGTACATCTATTAAATTATAACGTTTAATTTTTCACTTAATTCCGCTTTTTTTTTCACTTGTAACATTCATGGTTTGCCGTTGAATTCGGACTGATTTGATTCTCTCGCTTCTTTTTTTTCTCTGCGTCCATCTCGATGAACGAAAAAGTTGATCTGCAGAAATTTTGAATTCACCTCATCAAATTAAACATGCAAACAAAAAGCACGCATAATTGCATCACCCGAATATAACTACTGGAAAATTGTAATTCAATTTATCAACATGAAATATGAACTTGATTCACACTGTTTGTTTTGCGTTCGTCGCTTTTTCAATTGCTTGTGCCAAAGTCGTTAAAATTCATTTCAAACAAAATATAAAAATGTATATGGACGAGCGAGAAATAAAAACAGAAGTAAATGAAGCATAAAATCCTTGAATCCTTGTTTTCGATGTTTCAAGAACTTTTCGAAGGAACTTTATTAATTTCCGTTTATTTTGGCTAATCAACGATGATAAACGCTTGCAAGATTCATACACACAAAAGAAAACTCCGCACAAAAGTAACCGTCGAAGTTTGTTTCTGTTTTTCTTCTTCTTTTCTTTCACTCTCTCTCTCTCTTCCGTTTTTGTTTCTGATTTAACAGTGAGGCGACGCGTACGAGAAAAAATAATAATAAACGAACACTTGTAAACCAGTGACAATTTTATTTAATTGATTGTTTGTTTCAATTAGAAAATTTAAAATGAAATAATTTTTTTTCTCCCAAGAATAATTCAATCGGAAGGAAGCAAAAATTTCATAAAAAAAAAAAACTAAATTGATTTGAAGCTTTGTGATCGTGATGTCTCTTTGCCTCACACGAAAGCAATTTCAATTTTTATTTTGCCCCGAATACTTTTCGTTCATACAAGTAAAATTGCTTGATGTGATGAAGAATACAAAACCACCGCAACGAATTTCAAACTGAGATAAAACGAACACCGACCGAGCTCACTTGTATCCCATCAAAAACTGGGAAAACCAGAGACTATCAAATCAAGCACAAGCTCGATTCATGGTCGTGCGTTCGCAATGTGTTGTGTATACTGTATAGTGTTTACGATACGTACAATGTGATTATAGCAGTAGCGGTACGGCTGAACGAAAGGAGACGAAGTAGCGGCCACCGATTGAATGAGAAAGTTTGCATGAGCGAGAGACCGAATCTAGAATCGAAGCGCTCTGGCATTACAATAATAGAACGTGCAGCTATCAATTGTGAGCATAATACATTTCTAACATAGAGCAGCAGCAAGTTGAGCTTCGGCCGCTCGCGTTTCTGTGCTCGTTTTCAAAATAATTCTTTCTGTTTCACATGAGAATACCGTCGCTGCTAACCATCGACGCAGTTGCCATCCCATCACAATCGTCGTTTATAAATATATATATTCTAGCCTGGGCCTATGCTGCTGTGAATTTCTCGACGAACGCAAAACAATTAACATTTACTACAGAACCGTTACGAGTCGCCGTTCTGAATGAATTGGATAGATGCGCGGCATCGGCTTGAGCAACAACAGTAAGGCACACAGTTCCGATACCGTACGATAACAACGATAAAACGCTTGCGGAGGTATATGCACACTGCATACATATACACAGAGCGAGAGTGTGGAAAGGGAGCGCGAGCGAACAATACACAGTAGCCGCAGCAGTTCAACTGAACAGAGAGAGAAAAAATGAACACATTTCGATACTCACATACGCCGTTCGCATCGCATGTGATGGGAAACTGAAAGAGATCGAGCGAGAGAGAGAGAGAGTGAGGCAGAGATTCGTTCAGTGCGATTATCGACGGCGCTCAGTGCGGAAACAGATTGGATTCATTCCTGCAAATAGAGTTCATAGTCAATGTGAACTGAGCAACATTTTTCTACTCGTTCAATAGGTTTTCCAGCAGTTTCGAAGTTTTCCGAATTGTTGTCAAAAGCCTTTATACGTAACTTATTCGCTCATCAAACGTTCGCTCATCAAATCGAATGCTATAGATTTCGAAACGGTTGCGGCGTCAGTCAGCAATTTGAATCAGCCGAATCGACACACAGACCACTGAAGAAATTAAGATGATTCATTATTATCGAAACATTTGGCCAACAGAATGGCTATGCAATACGCATATGTGAACACTCTCGATGAAGTAAATACGAAAATTGTTCACGTTGAACATAGAACGACTAATAGTCAATAAAAAGACTTTCCGATTTTACAGGAATTTGAAATTCGATGGATTCTTTTATTTATTAAATTCATTCCAATTTGGATTTCTATTCAAAGCGTACTTAAGTTTTATTGCACTCTTATTGCAAGCGGAAAATTTGTGCCGTTCAAAACACTAGAAAGGTTTTCGAACATCAGCCCAAAAAACACACACCATTTCCAACGAATTTCTTATTGATATTTTTAGAGATGAAAAATGTATGAAATACTAAAATAGTCATTGCCTGGAAGGAGAAAATGAAGGGAGCGAGATCGGCAAAGTACAGATAAACCTTAGCACTAGCAATCTGTGCCATTTTTCATAAGGCGTCTCCACTCGCATTGAGTTTGTATTGTGAATGTTAAGGTGCGTGCAACGCCCTTCAATGTAAAAAACAATACAAGTGGAGATGATACACGGGATTTATCTGTACTTTCACTCTTTGCAAGCATCTAATTTTTCATACTCAGCGATATTAAAATTTGAAAAAGAAGGAGACAGAGTTGTGAGTAAATTTCATAGAAATGTTTTCAATTTACAGCAAGGCCCCCCCCCCCCCCCCCTACAACATCATTTAGCACAAATATTGCAGAACTATTTTACCAGATCCATTTCGTAGATCGATTCGATGGCAAATGTTTCATATCAAGATGGATGGAGCGTGATCCTTGTATTATGGTGCAATTTTCAGCCTCCTGTTGTTCAGTCAATAAATGAGCAAATATTCACGGTTATTCGATACGCTCAATGCCAAATCGTGCTTTTATTCAAATGTATGAAATGAAATGTGTGCTATTTGGAGCGAAACGGTTTTCCGTACTCACATGTATATGTATATGTATATGTTTTTGCCAAATATTAATAATGCCAGAGCAAAAAAATGTATTTGCTGAACCCAGTGGCGCATTATCATGCTTCCGCTTGCTTGGGAAATCCGATTTGTTTCTTTTTTGTGTTATACACACACACAGTATTGTATGTGCGCGTACCACATTTTTGTCAGTCTTACAGGTATCCGAAAACAAGTGCTTAAACGCATGGCAAGATAATATTTTTTGAACTTATTTGTGTGCATGTTTACCAATAGTAGTATAGAGAATCAAACTTCATGATAGCAATGCTTCAAAAAGTTGCAGAAAAAATTGATTACATCATACAACTTAAAATGAAATGAATTTAAGTGAAAAGTTCTCAAACAAAACGGTTTTTTTTTTTTCATCGTCGGTGCCGCTAGGTTTGTCATATTTTCCAAAATGAAAGTATATAAACGTGGACGGTGAAGAGGTATGCATGAAAAAAAAGGTTCATTCCATCACTTTAGCGTGCAAAGACAAACAAAGTGCTTACCAGATTTACAAAAACCAATCGAAAAGCTTATGAATGCCTGTGTAACTCGTTAAACTTGAGTAAACTTTCGGAGAAAGAGCGAAAAAAAAAATTATGTTTTTATTAAATTAAAATAAGAGTATCTCAGTGAAAACTCTTGCCACTTGAAAAATTCAAATATTTCGGCGTGTTCCATTGTTATCCAGCAGGATTATTTTTACTTCGCTCTTTAGCCTGTTTTTTCCCTCGATGTTAGCCTTTGTCGAGTTTTTCATCCGAATTCCATTTGCGTATGAGAGAGAGAGAGAGAGAGAGAGAGCACTCGCGCACATCATCAAACAATTTGAATTTTTTTCGATGTTCTCGCATCGATGAACGCCACCTGCAACCCATTCAAAAATGTGTCTACGTCTCCTGGATCAAAGACAGATTTACAAAATATCAATTCACCCTACTGATTAAGTCTAATAAAACATAATGGATGCCATGAATTGCCATCAAAAAATGATATCATACTTGTCAACGTCTCAATTCGGTCGTCTTCGAATCACCTTGTGTCATTGCACATTGCAAAAAATAACCGTAACAAACAAACAAACGTATATATAAATCTAGTCGGCTATTTTCGATTATTGTTTTATATTTTCATGTTTTGTTCCTACCGAGAAAAAAAAAACTTACGAACGAACAAGTGAATGAATGAATACCAACTCTCATGCAAATGTGATAGAAAGAAAAAAAGTGTATTCGGATGAAGAGCCATTGAATAAATACGATTGTTTTATATTTAGCGTAATATGTTTTTTGTCCCTTTCATTTGACTACCGCCGAAAAAACGCAAACAAACAGAATTTAACATTGATCAAGAACAAGTGGCACCAAGTACACACAGACACACTTATTCTGTCTTATTTTATTTTATTTTATTTCTCTTTTTTTGGTTAGATCTATTCATTTTTTATCTGCGTCACTTTTGTTGCGAGATCAATGATTCTCTCATTGTTGCTGTTCTTTCATCGTAGGGAACAGCGTGACAAATGAAGTGCAACAAACGGAGTGAGTGGAAACAAGGCGCCTAATGAGGTTTTTTTTTTTTTTAATTATTTTCGTTCAGTTTGTATTCAGTGGCATTAAAAGATTGAAATGCGGTCGATAAAATAGAGCACATCACAAAAAAAAGTCGAATGTATTAGGTTCCTGATTATAGAAAAAAATCCTCCAATGAATAAATAACGGTGATTTTATGTCTTTTTGTTGTAGGGACTGAACAAGTCAAATCAAAACAGACAAACAGACAAAAGAACAACTTGTTAAGATCTTCGAGTTGTGTTTAAGCTGTTCTCGTGTGTAGATTGTAATGGATTGAAATACGATGCTGCTATTTCGCCTTCCCCTTCTCATCATCCTTCTCCTTCTTACAAAAACCAGTTGCTCTTTATATGTCAATCTTAGTTCCTTTATCAATAGCCATTTAATTTTCCATTCAAAAACTTTATTTTATGGGCAAATTTACCGAATGAAAGAATTTTGTATGCAATTAAACAAAATTCATACACATTTATACGCACGCACGCATCGAAATGTATAGGAGGTGAAAACAAGACGATTCAACTACCAAGAAAAAATTGAAATGTGAAGAAGGAAATGAAGAAAATCGCAGTCAGTGAAAATTTGATCAATTCATTGAATTTCACAATGTTCTTTGGAAATTGTGTGTGTGTGTGTGTGTGTGTGTGTGTGTGTATTTATACAAATCATTGGACGAACATAAATGGAACAAGCGCTTGCGATTCATGCCACTTGCGATTCATGTGTACATAAGAGTAGACGAACGATAACAGCACGAGAACGATGCACACAAATTGAGCTCTCGTGAACGTAATTTCTCTCGATTTTGTAAGATGATGCGCGCGCGCGCCCCAAATGTTCACTTCTCTTGCTGGAATTCAATTTTGCGAATATTCACGAAATTCACATCGAAGCGAATGAGCGAACGAGCGAACGAGCGAGCAAGAAGAGAAACTTAACCGTTTCATTCGATGCACGCGTAGTGTGAAATTGGTGCCGCTATTGTTTAACGTTAACGTGCTTCATGTGCTCACATTAGTTCGAGCGAGTGATGATTGTAATATTGAGAGGAATGCTGTCCGCTTTTGCTATCGCACATAATGCAGCCATGCGGGATGTATTTAACGAAAAACTCGAGGGGCTTATATTCGAGTCAATGCGAAATTCCACAGGTCAATTTTTATCAACAGTATACTAAAAAAAAATATAGAAAATGGTTGTCACGTCATTATTTCGTAAAAAGGTAATGTACATAGCCAATTACCTAGAATAATAGTAAATGGACAATACGTAGATTACATAAATAATTTTAATAATTTGGGCTAACAGTTAAATTAAATCATAACAAGCGAAGACCATAACAAAATAGTCCAAAAAAATGTGTGTGGAGCGATTAATATCACATTAACCCATTAAATCCACTACTCTCAGCCAATATAAAGCAACAGTTATACAAATCTTTGATGCTGCTAATATTCGGTTACATTTTCGAATACATGGAACAAACGGACAGAGTGATAAATTGGAAGTACTCCATAATATGTGCATTAGATATATTTTAAACGTAAATAGATGATTTTTCTAATAACTCATAGAGAATTTTGAAACTTTTCGATCGACGTACACTTCAGGCCACCAATATGATGAACAAAATTTTAATTAAAAATCTTTGTGATTTAATAACGATAACTACGAATACCACTAGATCAAGCAATGACAACATTTTCCTATGTTCTTATTTGTTTATACTATATTTAAGTGACATCTTGACGTAGAACTGCTGAACTTTAAAACTTCCATATAAATATACTGTCAACTATAAATGACAGCTACAATTGAGCGTATTTGTGTTGCAAAATACTTTCGACTTGCAGATGGCGCCGAACCAAACGTCATTCTAGTCATTTTTCTAATTGGATCCAGTAATAGGTTAATAGTTAAAATGCCATTTTTATAACATCAGTCCCATTTTGTGGGTATTCCCAAAGATATTCGCAATATCGTCGATTATATGGATTTTAAGGAGTTTGACTCGCTTTGTGTCTTGCCCCTAGAAAAAAAACGATAGATGCCACAACAAGAACAACAACAACAAACTAGAACCCCATAAATACGTAGTGTAATAACAGTGAAATGCATTTGGTGTGCTCGTAGACGAAATATAAGTATTTGAAGCAATAACTGAAAAGTAGACACAAGCTCGATAGCAAAACTGCTGCTTTGTACTGTTCGGTGCCCGTGCGAATGAATGGATGAATGAAGCGAGCGTTTCTTTACTCATACCTTATCCTAAGGGTTTTCTTCTTCATTTTTGCGATTTGCTTATGGCAGATTTTTGATAGAGCAAAAAGAAAATATGAACAACGAAAGACGATACGACAACAAGAAAAACGATGGAAAACTTTTCAGATGAATGTAAGCGAAAATATTTCTCTCATTCACATTTGGATTTGTGGTTTACATTGGCGTGCGCACCAGCAATGTTGAATACATTTAAGAAAAGTCTCTCTTTCTCCATTCAATAGGAAATGCTCTCAAAACACATACACATACACACATAGTTGTCAAAGTGAGATCTAAATTTTCCGACATTTACCGTGAGGCGCCCAAAAAATAGAACAAAAACCAAACCAAAAACCGATTCAAGCAAAAGAGAAATAAAATGGGGAATACAATTCTTAAATGGATAAGAAATGAATTTAGACAAATCGCAACAGATTTTTAATCGGTGTTCCATGTACCGTATAGCAAAACTTGCTATACATGATTCCTGAGTGAGATGGAATCTACGTAAGTAGCGTGACTTGTCTGCGCTGCTTGTAAGCACAATACTTGCATTGATGGGGCACAAAAATTGAAAATGAGACACGACATCGACGTGTTTCGTCGTATGAACAGCGAAAATGGTGCGATTAATAGAAAAAATGTGCACCAATAAAATCCTATTGTGATATGCCATTAGCTATTGAATGTGTCAATGATGTGGAAAACGTTTGAATAAATTTCATTAACAGCTTTGTACGGTCACTGCCATCGGCGTGAGCGTCCATTGCTATTACAATCCGATGACGGAACGAGACCATTTTTATCTATTCAAAAACGATTTTCGGTTTTTGGGTGTTTGTGTGTGCGGTATGGTACGAACAATGCACACAATCGAATCGAAAACCAAGCAGTTTGTTTGTGCAATTGAATGTGCAAGTCAACAATAATGTGGATTTTCATTGTTACGATTATCGTTTGAATTGGCATTCTTTTTGAATTTCAGACTTCATTTTATTCTTTCAATTTCGCATTCTGGTTCACTTTTAGTTGGAGTTTCTGTAGAAATGTAACCAAGATATTGAAACATTGTATGGGTTGGAAAAATTTCCAGGTTTTATGAAACGTTTTATTACGTTAATAAAATAAATAAAACATGCAGCACGTTTCGGACAAGAGTAATTCATTAAAACAGTTAATTTGAATTGTTAACTCGCAATAATTGCTCATTATCCAGCTCATCGTTTATATAATTACTCAAAGTGATATTTCAACCTTTTTGGTCAGAAAAAACGCCATCTATCGTCGTGCCCGTAAATTATTTTACATTTAGATAGTAGAGTTTGAACAATTGACACTATGCATAAACTTGGAAAGAGCTTGATAAACTTGATAAAATGCATATATTTTATGGTCGTTGCTACCGCCATATATGTAATTATCTTACTGTGTAAGTGATATACGTAGAAAACATGTGATTTACTACAATTTCTACTTTTGGAGATCTCGTACAAATTCCTAGATTTTTTTTCATTTTTTCGGACGAAATTTCAATTATCCAATTTTTTTTTTTAACTATCTATAGTGCCGATAAATTCAATTCGATTCAATTCCTCGTATCGATTTAATTCGTCGTATCCTTTTCATCTTTCGTATGATTTTCTGTTTGATTTGATTTACAAAACCGATTGTGATACCAAATCAAAAACATTATCACAAATACACATTTGCTATTGAATACGCTATGCAATTGTAAGATGCGCTCAATTTTCGTTGATGTAACATCTCTCTCTCTCTCTCTCTCTCTCTCTCTCTCTCTCTCTCTCTCTCT
>NW_022601408.1:3330376-3369977 GCF_009176505.1 Sitodiplosis mosellana
TCTCTCTCTCTCTCTCTCTCTCTCTCTCTCTCTCTCTCTCTCTCTCTTTCTGACTCTTCTCTCTGCTCCTTTGCTTCGATTGAAACGTAGAGTTGCTGAGATGTTCTTAGGTTAAGTACGAGACATTTTCAGAAGTCATATTTGAATAGTGTTGTCACATACACAGCGAATCGTTCGTCGTGCACAACATCATTTCTCTCACAAGAGCAAAACGAAAATGAAAATCAAAAACACAAAACAAAGACAAACTCAAAGGCATTGATTTCAATATGAAAATCCCTTGACTGATACGTTACTATTTACGTTCGTTTCAAATTAAAAATAGCATCAATACCAGTATTTCGCTTCTATTTTCAACTAACGCATACCAATCTGAGTCTATTTGCTACATTCGACCCATACATACAACAACCAAGAAGTGTCTCACTTTATGAGTGACGAATGTGTGAGACGAATTTTGTATAATTTGATGATTTTGAACAGGAAATTCGACTTCGACTTCGACTTCGAATTTATTTCACATCGATTGAAATCTGACACCATCACCATCACCACAACCACGTTCACGGTGTATTAGTGAAATTGTCGTCGTATTTCGAATAATTTTAAATATGATCTAATATTTTAATCTTATTAATTCAGTTACGCTCATTTTCGTAAGCAAAAGCCATTTCATCTTTCTCCATCTGTCTGCCAGGATCACATCTTCATTCTATTTTAATAAGTTAGCATTTTAGATATTGACGTCAGTGCGTTTAACTTCTACGAATAAAAAGCATCAATAGAAAAATAAGTAAAAAAGACACATCGAAATAAACACACACACACACACACACACACACACACACACACAGAGAGACTTTGCCAAGCGGTTTCACGCGTAAATTAGTGTTGTTTGTTGACATAAAACGCGAATACAGCTAAAAGAAATCTGTTACAATGACGAAGTGGGCACTTCACTCAATGACGTACATTTCGCAAACAACCACCACAATAACAGCAAGAAGAGAAAAAAGAAAGCATAAGAACATCCTGTTTCAAATATTGTCATTCGGTTCAATGAATGATTGGATTTTGGAAATTAGATGTTCCAAAACAACAATAACTTTCAGCACTAACATTCGAAATTCCATAAATTTAACGATTGCATGCGACAACGAAACTGAACTTTGACTGCTCGATTGTCATAAATGTTTTCCCTATCTCTGTTTATCTTTCTCGCTCTTGATTCATTCCTGAAAACAAAGGTGATGAATTTGTTATTTTTTGCTGCTAGGAACTGTTCATGTATTATAGTTCCTCGAGTGTTTGCCAACAGATTTTGCTGATAGTTCATTGTAGATATCGATTTTGCTTAACAAACCAGAAAAAATTGTTAGTTAAAACATTGCATCGTTCAATTGATTGAACGCCTATTTAAATTGTATTTTCTTGTTGCTGTTTCTGCTGCTGCTGCTTCCATAAACATAGTGTAAATGCAAAGTATAGGAATTGGCCCTGAACACTTTTTTGAAAATGACTTGTTGTAAAAAAAAAATCCAACGAACACATACATTGTACAGAAATTCAATCGAATTCTGGTGAATATTTTCATAAGCGTATGGAAACGGTTGAAAAATAATTTCAAAAAAAAAAAAGATTAACACTTTGATCAAATGTAGGGTAAGGTGGGGCGAATCGTTCCGTGGGGCGAATCGTTCCACCGGCCTTTTCTCGTTACGGGCAATTCCCAGCTATGGCAACCCATATGACATTTGAAAGAGCGCCGAAAATGTGACATTTGGTAATATGGTTTTGACATGTTTCAGTCAAGTACAGAGAGTCTACAGGCAAAAACGTGTTTTGTGCTAGTGCAGAAATAATTTTTTGTGTTTACAGATTTTAAGTTTTGACCATTATAATTTAATATTTTTTGGAAACTGGTGAGTGTATTTTGTAGCTTAAGACGAGATCTTTCAAATGGAAATAAATTTATTTTGAATATTCTTAATATTTGTGGTTGAATCAAGCTCCGGAGAAAAAGATAGGTGGTGGGCCGAATCGTTCCACAAACACAATGGGCAATTAGCGTGTTTTTGGGGACCTCAATGTGGTCGGAAGGGGTGGTTGACTGAGTATTTTTGTAGCACCATCAATTACCTTTCCAACGGTACCACGGGTTTGACAATGCGTGGACTACTTCTTAGATAAATAAAAATCGGCGCAAAGTCATTTTTTTTCGAATTTTGGGCCAAAATTCGCCTGTCGACCGATGAAAATAGGTAGTTTCACTTTAGGCGTAATAACTTCGCTTCTAGCGGTCCAAATTCCATGAAATTTTGACACAACATCAGCGAAGGATCGACAAATCTAACATCAATACTTTTCTGATGATAAACTTATGAAAAAACACTGAAAATGCGGCTGGAACGATTCGCCCCACCATTTTTTGCAGAGCTTGAAACGGAAGCATCCGCCCGAAGGGCAATATCAGACCCGAAAAGAGGACAAATCAAAAAGTGTTCTTCTATAAAAGTTAGGTATTGAATCTAGCTACAAGATGAAACCAAATTTTCATGATTTTTTTAAAATTTTTACGGAAATATTAATTTAGGGACAAAAATGGAACGATTCGCCCCACCTTATCCTATGCTGATATTTATACTTTAATTCTTCATTATCGGTTTTGTGTCAAGAACATTGGCAAAAATTACAGACAACGGTACGGAAAAGTTGGAAATACGAATGCAATTCGTTTTATTTTCGTTTGCAATTTGGCGAACACTCCAGTGGAGATTGTGGATTGAAGCATGCGATATATTTGCACGAATTTCCCTGGTGAGAGTATCCTCAAGAAAATTGGTTGCAAAATGTTGAAATTAGTAGTGCCATTCATTAAATTGAGTGTCGAGGAAAAGATAACATCGGTTCGATGCTTTTTATTGAATAAAGTATGTCAGTCAATTGACGAAAATTTCGACAGTATCAAAATACTTGACCGTGTTACCTGTGTTATTGTATTTTCAATTTGATTCCAATTCATTCAATTACCGTAAAACCGAGAAAAATACTCTACTGATTTTGATTACTGCATTTCTTTCGCCATTTGATGCAACTACCAAAAAAGCACGGGATTTTATCCGTTCGTGGTATACGCGCGATTTTCTGTATGCCTTTAGTAGTCGGCTGAAGAACAAAGTCGGTTCGTTTGAAAACTGCTTGCAATGTATTCAGTTTCGATGGTATACGGCCAATGAATCGTCAGCCAATGTATCCAAATGGATAATGCCAATTTTTCTTTTCAATTTAAAATTCGAAACCAAATTAGGCACAAACCAAAAATTTAATCTGAGAAGATTGTTGGCGTTGTCGAGATCTTCAAAACAATCTATGAATGCTCTCACAACGTGTTAGGCAGCGATTGTGTCAAATTTATTATAAGGATGAAGATATTATAATGAAAGAACTTTCGAAAAATGTTCATGTTTTTACTCAACTAACAATGAAAGAATTTAAGTAATTTATGTGTTCAAATGCATCTGCATTGACAAAAAAGAATGTACTGTTGCTGAAATGGTCTAAATCATATATATTCCACCCGCTTATAACGGAATATAATAAGTTTTAACAACAAACTTACTTTCTTCTACGTCTCACCACTATATGCTTATTTTTGAGTGGATAGATCTGAAAGAATGAAAAAAGATGTGGCATACGAAGTCATCTCTTCGTGAAAAATCAAAAGCCAAATAGCATTGAAAAATAGACTTGAAACATGCTGCTTAATACGATCCCAGATGATTAAAGAAAAAAAAAACGTCATCGACAACGACAGCTACGCACAATGAATTAAGAGACATACGATGCGAATAAAATATTTCAACGCCAAACTACATTCACTCAATCGTGCAGAGAATTTTCTCTTCCTTTTAGTTCGTGTTCTTTCCATTAAATTCATTTCGTTGCGGCTTCGCATGCAAAAGTATTGTAGCTGAAATTCGTTGCTAGCATTTGTGTGAATGTTCGTTTTTTAATGATTTTCTCTCTCTCTCTCTCTCTCTCTGGTGGATTTTCGTATTTTAAGTATTTCTATCTTGACACACCGGAATTATCGTCAGCGCACAGCTACGCGCTGGCATGTGCCATATAGATGGAACGCAGCAAAGAGGAATCGTTCAATTTGAAAATTATTATATAGCATTTTCATATGAAATGGAAAGAAGTGAATACTTATTTCGCTCTCTCTCTCTCTCTCTCTCTCTCTCTCTCTCTCTCTCTCTCTATTTTCTTTTTATTCTTGAACAATACTTATTGTGGCGTGTGTAAATATTCGCAGTACGCGCGCATATAATAGAAAAAGACCTGAAGAAGCCGCACGTTGTTCCAAAAGTCAGTTCAGTGAAGAAAAAACAACATCCATATAATGTAATTGGGAAAAGAAATTTCCATAGAAAGGAGTGAAGTTGCGCATAGATGAAAGCGCGCTTTCCAAAGTACAGCGAATTACGATAGCATGCGTATGAAGCATATAAAGGAAGTAAAGAGTGTAACAATCCAAGTTTTATTTAAGGAAATCTAGTGGTACAGCACTGTGCTCCTTTGAGAAGAGTAAATGAATGAACGTTTTGCACATTAAAAAGAGTGTTCAAGATAGATTTTTGTCCACTCATTTTCGCACCTCTAATTGAAACGCTTAAAAGTAATTAATACTATCCGTTACTTCTTCGCTAGTACATTTTTTCATATGATATTAATGGATGAGGAGAAAGACTAAAACAAAACCAAATGAAAACACACACAGTTAAAAAACCAAATAAACTGGTGAAATGAAAGGACCGTGTAAAAAATTGCCGAACAAAACGCCACACAATGTTTTCTATTTTCATAATGAGTAGTTGTAATAGTACTATATATTTTTTTTATTGATACGCTATATTGCGTTTTGTTTGGCGCTTTTTTACTTTTCCGCAAACTTTGTTGTTAAGGAAAATTATTGGTTTCACTACCCAAAATTTCATGAAATCTCCTCTTTTGAACCGCTATAACGTCGCGCCAAACTTCAAAAAGAGATGAATATTCAAATCTTGGCAAATTTGTCGAAATGACTTCGGGTAGGGCGATTTCAATTGTAGATTTTATGTACTTTAATGTAGTGTTTTTACTTTTTTTTTATGTAGGAACAATTTTTTTGAGCAATCGGCTATCGAAAAACTGCTATAAAATGGGACAACTCAAATCTTGGTCAAAAAACGTATTTTCCACAAATCGAATTTTTTTTCGAATGAAGAATGGTTCCAAAAAATTTACAATTGAAATCGCCCTACCCGAAGTTTCGGCAAATTTGCCAAGATTTGAATATTCATCTTCAAAAAGCACATATCTGTACACTACGCAATGTAGATGGGAACGAATCCCATCGATCAAGACCTGCCCCCAAAAATACTTTGTTTACTATGAAAAAAAAAGTGCAAAATTGCGATGTGCGTATGGCGTCGTTCGCGTTCGCGTCCGAGCTTTTTGTTCGCCGGATATCTCAAAAAGTTGACGAGATAATTGAGATCTGTAATAGCCAAAATTTTTGACATGTCGAGACGAAGAGGATTGATTTTGAGCCCATTCAGATCCACCATATTTGTACCATAAGCCTCCGACTGAGGACCTTGAAAACCTTGAAAAATGACACTTTTGTATGCGAAATACCCGAAAAAAGCATTTTGCAGGGTTTTGGTCGAGGCAAACTTATGTTTTTTTTTGCAAAAATAATGGGAGCCTTCAAACAACCGAACACCTACTTGCCCAGAAATTTGGTCCAAAATCGGCATTTCTTGAAATTTTTGAAATTCTGTTCGAAAATGACACTTTTATAAAAGTTCCATATATATATATATATGGAAAATGGTCGAAATAGTTATTTTTCAAGGTCAAAAGTGTTATGAAAAAAGTTTCCATTGAAATTTTGGTTAAACATTAAGCGGTAAACTAAATTGCTGCGGAGCGGAAAAGTTTGGATTACGTATGTAATTCGTTTTATCATACTCTGTTTTATTTCCATCACAATCAAAAAAAAAAAAATTTCTCGAAGTTCAGTTTTGAAATTCGAACCCATTTTCGCAATTTAAAGATGGTCTTCAAATTATTGATATGACAATGCAGTTGTTGAAAATGTAAAACCAACTACGAAAAATTAAAAACCAATGAAGTCGAAGCGCCTTTTGTCTCCCCTTTTTGAGAAAAATCCATGGGAAAAAAAGTGTAACTACTCAAAGCTTTTACACTTATGGTGGTTATGTCACATATGGCGATTACAAAGAATGTTTAAAAATTTAGGCATCCAAATGAATTTGCTTGTATATGATTTTACAATGTGTGCTCAATGTGTGCTCTCCTAGTTATCGGGACCTTATTATGCTTCACATTATTCGATGATAAAGTGCTTCCGTGTTTTTTCACCCCGTTTTTATCGTCATCTCTTCTTTTCCACATTAATTTGAAAACTTGGTGAATGCTTTATATATACTTTTGGCTGCATCATGAGTGAACACACACATATGTGAACCGCTTACTTTATTGGTGCTTTGCCTCAAACTTCTGATACATTTTGGATTTAATGCACAGGAAAAGCGACGAAAAAACGTATAAACATATAAAAGTAAATAAAAACATTACACTTACGCTAGAAAAATTGTAAAATGGAGCGGCACAATGGCAACAAGATTGTTGTCATACATTCTTCGACGACTGCGTATGCAAAAAAAAAAAAGTATCGCAACGTGCGTATACGATAATTTTCTTTTTTATTTCATTTTTTCTGCGATGTGCCAAACACCAGAACCACGACCATCACCACCAACCACCACATGAGAACAAAAACCAAAACAACAACGTGGAAAATGGTGTTGCCACTTTATGGATTCCATTTGAGGTTATATTGTTTTAAATGAACTTGTGCTCTGAAGAATCACACGCCAGCACACACGTATGCATTATTAGGAGATTACTGGCACCTTTGAAGGGCTCACGTTTTTTGGTTGCGGCTGTGTTGTCTTTCGTATACTAAGGATGTGGCATAAGCGTCTTAAAGAACAATCAAGTTAGGAAAAATTGATCGAAGCTAGCTGTAGCAGTGCCAGCAACAATGTCGACCTCATTTCGGTTGGCACCATGTTGATGCCATGTCTTCATTGAAGAGAAATAAATTCAATTACTAAATCAAAATGTTTTAACATGCCCTGTATATTTATGTGTTTACGAGGCGGAAATTTTCATTTGGTACTTATTTTATTATTAAATCGATTGTACGTAGCGTGTGTGTACGTCTACGCCGTTATTATTGTTGCTGCTGCCGTCATTTTTTGTTGGTGTCGTCGCCGGTCTCATCATTGTCTTCGCCACATGGTGAACCAACGATGGGGTGTTTGAAGGAGTATCGCAGCAAACGCAAATCGAAAACACAAAATAAAAACAAAAAGCGAGTAAATAGCGAGGAAAAGCCATGCAACTGATGAATAAATGGTTGAGATGTTTCTTTTTGATTTTCTGTTGTGCCGCTGATGTAGTGTTGGCCTTCAAATACATTCGAACACTTGTTCGACCGTTCGTCAACATAAAAAGAAACTGTTTTGTTCGTTCGTTCGGAAAGTTAGAAAAAAATTATTTTGTTCGTTCGTTCGTTCGTGAGATTGAAAAAAAAATGTATTAATGTTTTGTTCGTTGTTCGGTCCGAACAAAGTTTTTTCATACAAAATTCAATGTTTTTCGGACCGAACAACGAACAAAACATTTTCGAATGAACGAACGAACAAAAAAATTATTTTTCAATTTTACGAACGAACGAACGAACAAAACAGTTTCTTTTTATGTTGACGAACGAACGAACGGACGTTCGAAGCCAACACTACGCTGATGCCGCTGCTGCTGATGCTTGAATTTTGCATACGAGCTACGCTATCTGCCCGTTCGAAACATAATGCGCGTCTCGTAATTTGCAGCCGCAAGATCTTTTTATTTATTACTTTCTTTTTCACTCTATCTGTCTCAGCGTTTTCTGCCACTTTTGTTTGTTCATTAAATTAATAATCCATTTATTTTTAATAATTTTGTTTAGACATATGATGGTGGGCGCTTATTTATCTTCTTGTCTTTTATTTTTATCTCATTCCGTTTTGGCTTCCACTTGTAGTGGTGTCGACTTTTGCGTAAAACTCTCAACATTTCACTGGCACATGTTATGTATTTATTCAAGCAACACAAACATTTTTCACTCTTTCATATTCTCTTTTCATTTTGCCTCCCATATCGCTTTATAATAATAGCAATTTATATTGAACAGACGCTGTAAATAGCGGCACTCACATGTCGTTATAAGATTAAAGTTTCACTTTGGAATTTGGCGTTTTCAATAGTTTTCTCACAGGAGAAAACAAACAATCAAACAATCAACCGGTCAATCAACAGAAAAAGAACGATGCCAAACTGACTACTTTACGGAATAGACTACAAAAACCGTTTGTAGAGATGATTCTATGAATCTGATCAATGCTGACTAGACTAGACTAGACTAGACTATATTATTATCAATATTCATTTCACTCCAAAATTGTTTCCAATTCTCAAACCAATTAAATAGAACTTTTGGTAACACAGTCAATATAAAGAAAAACCGGTATGTTTCTAGAATGCTCAAAAATCTGATTTGTTTCAATGTGAGCGATCAAAGCCTATTGTTTTGGCTTTGCATGATGGCATTCATAATAAATACGTTTACATCATTTTTTCATTTAGTACGCTTCTTGTGCAACCTTTTATTCACACCATGGAACAATGCAATCGCATTCGTAAGCCGAAATGCACACACGACGCAGTCGAAAGACGAATTATAGAGGTTTCAATCTAACCCAAATAAAAAAAAAAAACATTAAAGTGAGCAAAAACCACATATTCACGCCGGCAGCCGTGGCATGCCACTTCTGATTTCGTTTTGTATTCGAGTAATTAATCAGGCAAGTGATGAATGAAGCAACTTTTTGGTTGTTCAAGAAAATGAACGAGAAAAAGAGTAGTGAGATATGGGCCTATGTTTGGACGACCCTATAAGAATGCACACCAAAACAGTATTTCCAGGAATTCGAGTTTATTTTCTGATATTTCAACAGTTTTATTAAACGCCATACCCAAATGCATCTTTAACTTCAACAGCAACTCGGTGAAAAATGTTAGTGTTTGCCTCACGCATACACACACGAGAGAGAGAGAGAGAGAGAGAGAGAGAGAGAGAGAGAGAGAGAGAGAGAGAGAGAGAGGGAAAAAACGAGAACTTGGAAAATACCAAGAAATGAGCAAATTAAATTTCCCTCTATAAATGCCAAAAGTTTTACTTTTAGAATTGCTCTAACTTAAAAGCTTCCAATTAGCAAATTAAATTTCCTCCACCATTACAAATGAACGAATGGAAACCAGAATGGAATGAAATGCAAAATAAAAAATAAAAACAAAACTAAAATGAAAAGACGAAAGAAATTTTCTTTCAGCATTCATTAAATATGTAAAGGCAAATATTGCCTTTTTGATATTTGAAATTTGTTTCGCCTCGTTTTCTTTTTTCCGTTCGCTTCTAGTATACATCCATCGTGCAGCATGCAACTAGCGCATGATTTTATGCTTATACACTCGGAACAAACTCATACTTTAATTGGTCAACATCTAAATAGGTTTTTTTGCATTAATTTCCGTATGTTTTTTATTCGCTCATGTTTCTTTTCTTTCAGTTTGTTGATCCAACCGGAAAAATGGTTGCTGTGTGTTCAAAAATAATGTGGAACAACACAGTGGCACATTGTGCTTAAGCTAAGTTCAATGAGGTATGTTGATGATCAGCTGATTGAGTGTGAAACAAATACGTGAATCTATACTCGGTCAATGTGAATCAATTGGAGTCTAATGACGAACTATGCAAAGAAAACGGTGAATATATAATTGCCATTGAACATATACATATATATTGTATGCTTATACAATACATACCTTGGACTTATCCCATATAAATCACTTATGAAAACGTATTGTAAAGATGTGTACGAAATGGTTTTGAACGGGTGACCGGTCACTTAAATGGTCCAATGCAAATAGAAAGTTGTTGAAAGTAATACGGACATGGATGTATGCTATGAGAACTACCATCATCATATACCAATCAGAATACAGAGAAAAAAGAGTCTGAACTAAAAGAACAACAAGATGAGTGTGCTGAAGCACCACTTCAGTCCGGAGATAAGGTCAACAATAGATTTGGCTAATATTTATGGCAAACCGAAAAAACCATGCTCCCCTTCATTTCTTTTTCTATGTACCTTGTTCAACAAATTTATGAATAAAATATTGACTTGTGAAATTTTCAAAAGGCGAAATTCATTATTTAATTTGCGGTAAGAACTTCTAGCATTTGATGCTACTACGGAGTTTATTTCTGATTTTCATATATTAGAACACAAAAGTAGATCAAAAGCGTGTGTTAGCAATTCAGGGAAAAAGGAGGAAAAGAAGAAAGAGAAGAAAAAAAGACTTTGTCCAAATCTGAGTGAACAAAAGATGAGCATGCAAAGAAAAATAATGTGCTTTGAACATTTCGTTCGAGTGATTTGTATTTGTAGATGAGCTGAGAGCTGCTCGTTGAGTGTGGCTTTCACGCATAGAACAAAACGATGACAGAAAATGATAGGCTCTTGAATGACATTCCATGAATAATCGAGAAATGCACTTTTAACACACTACGATCGGTAAATTACTCTTCATTTCAAGTATTTTCATTCTTTTTTCTACATGCACTTCTTGCGTGGATCGTTTGTCATCTCAACTATATGCGAAACTGGTTGTTTTGAGCGCTTTTCTTCGTCAAATTGAATCGTTCGAACCACAAATGCAAATGTATCAAGAACTTTATGAAGTGGAATCTAATGGGAGGCAGAATGAATTCCAAAACCGAGATAAAATAAGGCACACACAACAAAACCAAATATTCTTGAGATGCTCTTAGGTATACTTACATTCTGATGAGAAAAAAAAGTTCGCGTTGTTCTTCGTTGAATGGATTGGATGCGAGAGCTCTGCCTGGTGTGTTACAAAATGCACGTTTTGATGCGAACAATTTGAACGTCGATTCAATGCGGTTATTCAATTGAATGGAATAATTGTAAACTTCCTTTGAATTTGATTCTCTTTGAATATTCGAAATTCTACCGTATCCACACTCCACACACACTCCATGCAAATTACGTACGCGAATCATATAACGGGAAAACGATATCATCACGATAACTTAACATTTATACTTACTGTTTTCATTGTATCACCCAGTGTGCAGTATCTTAGAGTGGCACAGGAGTGTTGAACAATTTCAACAAATATTATTGGCATTTTAAGCACCTTTTGCCCACGGTCGTATTCAAAATCATTAGCACTCATTCTGATACTATTAAAAGTTTGTTCAACCCCAACTCGCAAAATATTCGCAATGTTTAATGGTTCTAAACTATAACGAGCATAATTTCACCAATACAGAAAATCAATTTAATCACAGAGAGAGAGAGAGAGAGAGAGACACATACCACAATTCTTAGCGGGTGCAATAATTAATGCGTACAATTATTTTTCGATTACCTGCAGCAATTTCGATGAAACTGATAATCTAATAATGTGTATTATTCTTCTTCTTTCTATGTCATATCCATTGTAAAATCCTGTTGGAGATATACAATTCCCAACAGTCGATTGAATGCGGAATCACGTAGAGCAGCGTTAGCAGACTTGAAATGTTATTGTGCCATTTCGTTAGGAAAAAATATGTTTTTGGCTTGAAGAAAAACCACTTTTGATGTGCAGGCGATTGGGCATCATTTATGATTAGCATTTTTTATGAAAATTAAATTACGGCTAAGAAATCCACGTGGAATTGTACTTCTTTTTTATCTGTTTAGAATAAACACAGGGCAAGCCATGATATGCTATGTTTTTGGGCATTGCTGCTTCATTCGTAAATTCAATTGGCGTACTTTAACTTGACAGATGCAAGAAGTTGTTTGAAAACTCAGCGCGAACAAAAATTTACATTAAGCATTAATTTTATTTATGGCTGTTAAACGAAGACGCCGCAAATGATCTCTTGCCTCAGAGCATCAAATAAAACGACTCTCCTCTGACTTTGTAAATGTGTGAGAACTGAATTTAAAAATACGCAAGCAAGCGAACAACAAAAAAAATCATAACAACATGTCTCGCCAAGCAGAACGAAATGTGCGTTTTGTTTTTTATGGATGACAGCAACAAATATCACCAGTTAACAAACGTCTCTATCTTTTTCTATCTTTTCTAAAAGTGAGATTCCATGTGAAATATCCAACACAAAGCCAAGTGCATGTATCTTCTCCAATATAAATAACTTACGGAGTGCACACACACACACACACACAAGTTTTGAGTATTGTAATTTTTAGTTGACAATAAAAATGTTGCAGCTTGTTTTGAGGTTTGTATTCGACGATGAGAAAAGAGTTTTTGTTTTTGTCAACGTGGTTCAGTGCCAAATGGAATTCTGAAGTGATTTCATCGTAACGAATAAACAGCTGCAGCTACCTCATAATTAAGTAGAGAGAAAAAAGAATCATTCGTAAGAAGGAAAAAAAAAAACAGATAGGACAATTCGTACGATTACCGTTCACTCCACGTGAAATATATGCAGTAATCCAGTTGTTTTGCGTGGTATCCGAGTTGGAATTAATTTCAGCCAAAATGCGAGAACGTCGAAATGCGAAAAAGAAAAGAACAAAATCTCAATTGAATGAGAAAGCGAGCGGTGTTTGGTATCAGTTTCATTCATCATTCTCCTTCGTAAAATCATCTGGCGTATATTTTTTCTTATTTCCGACATCTGTTCCCATTCAATTAGAGTACGTCGAATTCAAATGAGATATGCGCTAGCTTTCACCATGTAATTTGCGAAATGTATCAATAACATGTAGCATAGATTGGAGAATTGGTTGGAAAGAGAAATGGAGAGAAAGATAGAGCGAGAAAGAATGAAAGAGGAACAGAGCAAACGCAAAAATCGATGTGCATTGTGCAATCTCATCATTTTGCGAGACAGAGCACGGAGACACGAAATCCATTTGAAGTAATTCGTCAATGATAATTATTTTTGAAAGTAATTTTTGTTGTCTTCTTTTCCGCTATAACACAGTGAATTCGGTAATAACTACACCCACATTGTTCTCTTGCACAAGTGTTTTTGTTCTACGTGGGAATGGATCTTCTCCGTATCATAAATAACGACTGGATTTTGGGACACGTGTTGCCAAACTCTAAACAATTAACGGGTGGCTGTCAATAGTAGCATCGCTAGCAATACCAGCAGCTGCTATTGGAAAATATATAGGTGCCGCGCACAAACGCACTCTCTGCCTCTCTTGTCCCTCGGTTATGGAAAACTTGCTTTCAGATTATATTGCACCAGTGTGATATTATAATTACACGGTAAAAATTCATATTTGTGATTTCAAGTCTTGCTCTCTTTATCTGGTATTTTCGTCGTGCTTTTTTGAATATGTTTACGTTTATAGTTGATATGTATATCGTTTGCGATGCGAATTTTCTCAACTAAAAACATGCTTTCCAACGAAAAACGCAGTCCATTGATGTATTGATTGGATTAACTATTAGATTCAATAAGAAAAGTAAAAATTTTTCCGCATACAAGACATACCGTTTGATGGCATGCTGTGAATGATTTGAAGCTAACTGTTTGTGTTCCATTGCTTTTGTCATCAAGGAACAATCGATGCAGTACGCCATTCGAACTCGTTGCTATTACGAACAAAGAAAAATCAGTGTGTTACCACAAATGTAAGCGAAAAACAGAACAGAAAGTATGTAATTCGTTTCGAAAACGAGAGTATTATTGTTGCTACGACCACAGACATCCATCTGAATTCAATGGCGGAAACAACCCATAATTGACAACAGACATTGGCAATCTTGTCTTTCCACTCTCGCTCTGTGTGGAGTGTGGACACTTTTCTTCAAAGACTGAATGAATATATCAAGTCCCACGAAAATGAAATTCTCTGCATTAACTCCTGGCAATTTTTCCCTATTTGCAAGTGTCAGGCGTGAAGCACCCATCGTAACACCGGACTTTGTATATATATATACATACATATACTACCAGCTCACCTACATCTATGTCACACATTTCGTGTGTGACAGCTTTCTACATTAGCTTTATATGCATCTCTTAAGTCATTTATCAAAGTGATATATGTGCAATGCAAGTATGTTTCAACTGGCACTCGAACAGCCAACATTATTTGTTCAGTTCACCGCACCATCATCCTGTAGTGCGCTGCGCGCGTTTATGTAAATTTTTCATTTTATGTTGCCGGTGTGTTTTTTTATTTTCGTTTACCTTCCTAGTTATATCCTCATCGCATTGATAACGAAATAAAACTGTACATACTTCGAAAAATATATGCAAGCGAACTCTCTCCTGCTCTTTCTCTCTCTTGTTCTCTTAAACAGTCAATATTGCACGTGCTACATGAAGCTTTACCAACGATATATGTATATATTTATATTTTAAATTTACAGTTTGACTATACATTGATTTAACGATTGTTTGCTTTAATGATATGATAAAACAAGCAATCATTCGGCACATACAAAGCGAATACAACTACCATTTGGTTTGACGTTTTGCTATTAAATTTGTTTAACCCTTTGACGACCAAGATTGAATGGATGGTAATTTGGCAATTCTGTTTGCAGATTCGTGCTCAGCGACCCCAAAAACCATAATAAAAATGTTATCAAAAATTAATTTTTTTTAACTAGAAATCTATGGGTGAGATTGAGAGTAGTGTATGTTTGATTGACTTTGTTACGAAAGAGAAGAGCAAGTTTCTGTCGACTTAAAAATGGTTAAAAGCGAGTATGTTCGTTTTTAACGGGTCCTCGTGGTTTTTCACGGTTCCCGCGGAAATGATAAGAGATAACATGTTAGTGTCTTCGGCAAAGTTGTAGCACTCGAGGTCTTCTATAACATCGCTGAACACAGTTATCTCTTATCTCTTATCAGTTCCGCGAAAAGCGCGAAAAATGATAAGAAAAAAAAAAGTTCTATATAAAATTTGCTTTTTTATGTGCGCGATTTGCGCGCAACTGATAAGAGATAAGAGATAACTGTCTTCAGCTTAGTTATAGAAGACCTCAAGTACTACAACTTTGCCGAAGACACCATGTTGTTATCTTTTATCAGTTGCGCGAAAACCATGAAGACCGCGGAGGCTAGACGGTACTACAACATACTCTACTTTAACGCCAACAGAATCATCAGAAAACATACTCGCCTTTTCAAAAATATAAACCGAAGAAAAAACATACTCCACTCTCAATCTCACCCATAGAAATATGAAAAAAATGATGGGACATATATGTCCCATTGGTCGGTAACGGTAACTACCTTTGTATGGAAAAAAAATATGTCTCCCATAAGAACTACGTGTAAAATCTTTTTCGTTTTTAAAATATTCAGAATTGTTTTGAACCGAAAATGGTTTGAATTGTGCTTTGTTGTGCCCATTTAATCACGAATTTAATTATATTTTTGTAAATTTTTGTGTTTGAAAATTCGCGAATAATGGCCAAAATACAGGGAAATACGGGGTATTTATTTACCTTTACCGACCAATGGGACACATATGTCCCATCGCGCCAAACGCAATAAAAAGTGGAAAAAACGTTTTTTCTAAATAAAGTCGATGATTTTTGGAAAGTAATGGACATTTGGCGAAAGTTGAAAAAAAAAAGTTAAGATTTTTTGACTTTAGAGTGTTCTATCCAATTGCGTTTACAATAAATATCCAATATTATGGTACTTTCTGATAGCTACATTAATTCTCTTTCAAACGAAACCAATTTTACTAAAATTGGTTAAAAAATGTAGTTATTACAGATGAAAAACAAAATGGGACATATTTGTCCCATTGGCCGTCAAAGGGTTAAGTAACTTAAAAGTAAGTTAAGTAACAGTAAAGCCGTTGTTAAGCTTCACGTCAAGCCTACTGTTAAGTTTAATTACCATTAATATTGAACTAAGCAGTATATTCAAGGCATATCCAAGGCAAACACCTTATTGATTTCTACAAAAATCAATATATGGCGGTAAGGTCCTGCTTATGCCCTATGCAAGTAATCTTTTGATAGGAACTGCCTATACAAGAGTGAAGAAATTTCATTCCGACAATTTAGGTAGCTATGGAAAAAACTTAAAGTATGTCATTTTGACAAACTTCAATTACAAAATCTCGGATTTTGCTCGAAAATTTTATTAATGTCCCTTGTAAATTTCAAGATAATAAACATAACCGCAGAAACCCAACGACAAAGTTCATTGTGGGAGAAATAGAAAGTTTGTGGGAAAAAAGATGCGGTATTGTAGCCTCGCTATTATGGAGTCGCAAAAATAGAGCATTAACTACTTTTAATGTAGTTAAGTTGAGACTTTATCGCCTCCTTCTTGAATCCACGCTCCCCTGTTATTGTTCCTGTTGACGGATTGGTATGTTATAATTTATCTTCGTTTTCAATTATATCCAAAGGTTTTCACGTTTCTCTGCCTTTCGGCCTCGATTAATTTCCTATTCGGTTGTCGCTCTCTCTCTCTCTTTCTCTCCGTAAGACATTCTCGTTTCAGTTTGATTGGATTGTGTGCAATAAATATACATGGCCTCCGTATTCCGTAAGTGTTTACGGTGCCGCTAATTAATTGATTGTCACGACAATGGTATGGGAGTTGCACAATTACAAACGAAAACAACTGTTAATGGATATGTTGGCAATGGGAAAAATAAATAATAAATCGCTTGTTAATTTCAATGATGTGTTCAACCGAATCTGAATTATCCGACTATTTATAACACGGATTTATCAATCACACATGCACGAAATACATATGTGCTGCCCGGAACGTCGCATATTTACATACACGGAAACATAAACTTATTATTATTATAGCACATGAATAAATTGATTTGAAGCTTTATCGGCTAAAACTTAGGTAATCAAATTACACCATATACATTATATTCATATCGAGTACAGATGGCGTAAGCTTAGTGGTTTTTTTTTTTAAACAGATTTATCTTCTGACGGACTATGGTGCCATTTCCAGTGCATTCATATAGTTTGCAGTTTCAGTAGGCGAATGAAAATTGGATTATTATTATTATTATTAAAAGGTTTGAATGAATGTTAGCGTGTACGAAAAAATATGCAGGTGAAGTTTTACAGACATTCAAAATGGGCTCATACTTCAAATAAACAAAATAAAACTTGAATGAAATTATGTATTAGTAATGAAGTCGAAAAACATCTGATTGAAGCTATTAAAATCAATTCGAGGTCATTTAAGGCTGCACATAAATATTCAAAGGCTTTCATTACTTGAATGGAATTCAACGACCCTTTTTATAATTTGACACTGCCCTCAAGTACGTTATAATGAAACGAATTTATAGTCGAAGGGATACATAAAAAATATCTAATTGGAAAATGGCAACATCAATGTCAAAAAATAATACCTGAAAATGTAGAAAAAGCCCTGCTTTGGGAACCATTTCCATTGACCTATCATCGTGACATGTATGGCTCAGCCACAGATATTAAATTAACAATCACTGAGAAGTTCAGATGCGCCCAAGCAAAAAAGTGAAAACAAGAGAGAAAATCGTTCGCACACAAAACCCAATATTTCCATTACTGTTTGCCCCGAGAGATATTCACTTTTGTACCTTCAACAAAATATCATTCATTTTAGGAAAGCTTCTCATCTGGCCGTTTAATGTTAGTTTAGGCGTAACGTAAACCACACGTATCATGAACAAATTTCACAAAATAGATTGAAACCAAACCATGTTACCTTGACTTTATGATGAATAGGTACAACATATGTCTGAATTTCAATCTTTTTGCGCGGTGCGCTCGCAAGAGAAGAAGTGTAAGAAGAAAAAAGTGGAGGAGTTTACTCAAAATGTACCAAAAACAAAAACACTTGCAAAAGTGAAAAGCTCCAGTAAATCGGCGCAGTATGAAATTGTGATTCCAATTTAAGGCCGGTAGTATGGATTTCAAAACATTTCATATGTAAGTGGAAGACAGCTTTCGCTAGACTTTGTGTACTTTTGATTGAAACATTTCTACAGTCATGTACATCAGTGAGTTACGATGAAACTGAGACCTTATATTTTCGTTCTGAAAAAGAAATAAGAAGAAGAAAAAATGATCGAAGTGGAAACATAAACTTATTGGCATTTACTGCGCTAAAAATCTGATATGCCGCGAGATTTTAATGCAACTTTTTCCGAATTCCACATTTAACTACGCATCAGATAATGTCCAACGAATATTCTCAGCAGCTCAATTTTTATATAAACAAGGGGGTGCAGCATTGACAGCTGGGACCAAATTCTGACACATACAAAACATAACACACAATCCGCGAAAGTCATCCACATATGTATACACGCCACAAATATTGTTATATTCTTGTTCATGTTCGTTCGCGTTCAGTTCAAATTATTCAAAATGAGAATAACAATGTTTATGTTCGTTCGAGTTCATGTTCAGTTTTCTCAAAATTGTTCACGTTCAGTTCAAGTCTGTTCAGATTTGGTTTAGAAAACACTCTAATTAAACTGAAATAGACAAATTGATACACGCGAACATATACAAGGTCTGTTTAAAAAGTTCCCGGACTTTTGGTCCAGGGCATTTTCTGGCGGCGCCATCTATATGTGGGGACATTCGTTGGAAAGGAACATCCTTCCTTGACATTCCAGTGAAAATTCATGACATTCGGACCACTGGAAGCAGAGTTATAGCGCCTAAAGTGACAGTATGTTTTTGTTGTCGGTACAAAAATTGAATGTGTTGAAAAAAAGTTGTGTTTTAATAGTTACAGAACATAATCAGACGTACTGTAAAGTATGCAAATTCTTTCCAGCGTTAATTGTTGGTGTCTAAAGAACGCCTATGACACACTCAAGCCATTTCGAAAAGTCAAAATATCTGTCAATATTGACAGCAAGAGAAAAAGTCCGAAAATCACGGGTTTTACAAAAAAATCAAAGAAACAAACCATACCGTCAACAGAATGTTGTCAACATTTTTTCCTTAAGTCTTGGAAATGTATCCACAAGTACTGGTAATAGCAAATCAGAAGAATATTTGCGATAATTTTCACGTTTTTCCCAGATTTTCGAGAGCTGATTCAATTTCATGATCTTGGACACCTCATCAATCGGCAATTTTGACCAATTTTGAGTGAAAATTCAATTGTTCCTTTGCGTTTTTCTTTTGTTCTGGAACCTTGTGACTGTAATCTGTCCTCCCAAGTGCATTAACCAGTAAAACTGCGTCTGTATCACATTGTTTTATTCAAAATTCTTGTGTCGACCGATGGCACAAACATAGGGTCACTTTGGGGGCCATAACTCCGCTTTCAGCGATCCAAATGTCATGAAATTTGGATGGGATGTCAGTGAAGGATGTACTTTTCCAACGCCAGTCATTGTCGATAGGTGGCGCCACCAGAAAATGCCCTAGCATAAAAGTTCGGGAACATTTGAAACAGACCTTGCAATACAATACAATACGTTCAGTGCACGTTGTTTCACAGACTAAAATAAGGCGATATAATTAGTTGTGAAATGCGATTTTCGAACTGGTTGGGGCAATCACAAAGGATCTCGGGTTCATTTCAACCACTGTAATTGCTTTCGATTGGTATGAAGTTCACTCAGTTTTTGAACACGCTCCCAACCAAACACATTATATTCAGCCTTTTTTGTTGTTAATGCACACTAGATGCCATTAGAACCACTGAGAAGTGATCCGGATATTCAGCGTATTTCGAGGACCTTGAATAAAAATTGTCATTATTTCCAGATCAACTGTTTGTCAAAAATTGAATTTCAATTGAAAATCGATATGAATGAAGTCAAAACGTTGTTTCTTCTTCAATTCAATTATTCTTTTTTGAGAAGAAATCAACAACAATAAAAACTTAATGCCACAGACTTGTTGAGTTACAACCGATTTGAATTGAACGTCCGAATTTTCAGTTTATTTGTGCCGATGATATTATCATAATTACAACGAAAATGATGGCTAGCTGGCTGGCTATGTTTCATGTAAGGCGCTTCATCAACCGCACTGATACTAAATTTAAACAATTTGAAAATGTTTCGCAAATTGGATATGAATGATACGTTCATTGCTGGCAGCCACCAATTTTTAATCGTTCGACGAAAATTTTATTTCCTTGATAAAACTTCACAACTAATTGGGAAATCAGCGTTATTGAGCGGTTTACAAAAATTCGCGAATATATTAAAACAATGCGTCGGATTCTTCGCATGCAATTTTTGTGTTTGAAATTCGCCGTCATTCTGGAAACTTCAATCGATTTGCTGCTTTGCTTTTGATTTTATTACGCTGGAATCAAATGGAGCAAACATAAATTTTCTTTTTTCCAATTTTTTGTTATTCAAAATACTCATTTCGTTCCATATTGGTTTTTGGTTGCACAAAATAATATTTGCATAAGTAAAAATAATTAACTTCCATGAAATGTTGTGTTTTGTGTTATTGAAAATCCCTATGCTGTCTGAAACGTCATGCGATTAATGACGACTCTTGCGAGTCGAAATTGAATTTCGATCACATTGTGTTGTAAACTAACGGCATATGTGTGTATTGCATTCACACTGAGAATGAACGTCTTGTCGAAAATACGTTGAGTGCCCCGATACAGAACATACACAGACATGAGTCTGTGTGTTTGATGCTCTTATGCTTCACTTTTTCGTTGCCCGATCGATGCGCGTGTATAAGTCATTACCCGTGTACAAAAACTGAATGAACTTCATTCGTACCAACCGAAATCAATTACAGTAGTTGAAATGAATCCGAGATCCTTTGTGATTGCCCCAACCAGATCGAGACTCGCATTCTAAGCGTCAATATTTCACAACTAATTATATCGCATTATTTTAGTCTGTGAAACAACGTAAATTTATAGAAAATTTATCTTCGATTGAAATCGTTTTTGATGATTTGTAGAAAAAACTATTCTGAATAATAATGCAACTATAATTCCATTGTGCACTGCTTATGATAATAGACATTCTTGTGATATGAATACAATAAAATTCGATGATTAAAAATGTGGGAATTGTGTTGTGGAAAATGAATAAAAATGCTAAATATACATGACCCAATAAAATCGATCTATATCAACGTGCAATAGCCAGTGGGCTCTTCTAGAAGAGGTCATCAAAATTGGTACAGAAACATCATCACAAAAACCACTTCAACATACACTTCAAATATCACTGACAGTCGCATGAATGACAGTTTGAAGAAACTTAGGGCGTCTCCATCCAATCAATATATGCCAAAATAGTTGCTCGGGCCATAGTCAAAATGGAGGCGCCATTGTCGATGTGGCCCAATTCTAAACCCCCTTGCATATAAATATTTGGAAAATATTTCAGCAGCTTTGTTTTTCTGATTTTTCAAAGTGAACTCAACTCTGTGCTAATAGTCACACCGGAATATCGAAAGAGAACTGCATTAAAAAATGACGAGATGTTACAGTCAAAAAGACTGTCTTTCTTTCGCAATAATTGATATCAAAATGATTTTGAATTCGTTCATATACAAGTAGTTTTGACGGAATGAAACCATTGAATGTAGCATTGTTTTTGCATAAAAATCTCATCAAGTTGGAATATTTCATTGGGATGAATGAAATGTTGGCGTTTATACTTCCAAACATCCGAACAGCTCAATATCATTTTAGAATGTGTTTCACCGAAATCATTTCAATGTGGGTTCCATTATTATAGTATGGTGTTCAAAAAACAACACCAAAAGTGTTCGCCGCAGACTTTTAAAATTTATTACCGTAACGTTTATATTTGATGCAAGTTTTTCTATAACTTTTGATGTCTTATATATTTATGATAATACCGAAAATACCAATAACATTGACGAGAAATTGCCTGGAGCTATCGAAATATATCATAAATAAAGCTTCATATTCGCGCATTGCAATACAAACAAAATTGTTTTACTGTTCGGCTGAGTGAATCGGGCAAGCCCGCAACACTTAATGAATTAATATATTGACGATTGTATTGGGGTAACAAAATTTGTTATGAACTTTTCGTAATCGTACGGCAACGAATTTGAATGAAAAAAATATGAAGGGAACTCCTTCAATGGGCGGGCTGCAGGTATTTGGGAGGGGTAATATATCAATATATAGAACAGAAGCCAGTGCACAAAATACCGAAGCTAACAGCGCATTTAGCCTCGATTTTGCAAAAGTGTCGCTCTGTTACTGTGTATCAACATATAGGAAACGTAAAACAAGAAAAATAAGTCCTGCCATCTGGAGACAGTTAGCAGAAGCCGTGAATCATGCACATATTAGTCTGCGAGTGCGCATCTGTGTTGGTTGTAACATTAGAAATGTGGCACATTGCAAACAGTCTCCAGGTGACGCTCTTCTTGGGTTAAAACGGTTCTCACAGAGGCTGCTGTGAAATATGCATACTCAGTTCATATTCATGGAGAGTGTTTGGTTTGTGGTTGTGAGTGGCGTTTCATATATTTTGAAGAATGAACAGTGTATTTTAAACGAACGAGAGAAATGTGTCAACATTATTAAATACTTGATGTTTTATGCAAAAACCCAACAACAAGCTGCATTGTGCAACAGACGCGCACACACAGAAAACAGGATGAATTTTAAATATGTGGACATCATTGCAATAACGATAGATGGGTTTAAACAATTTATTCTCCTACATAAATACCCATGAGGTTTGCAAATGTGCAGCCTAGGGGCCTCACGCCAATTTCCATATTTAAAATTTGTTTTTTTGTTTATGTTTCATTATATTAAACAGATATGTATGCATAATTTCAATTTTGTTCAATTTTGTTCAATAAACCGACTGTCAGCAGAACCACGTCTAATCTGTTGACGTCATTATCTCTTCAAAAATTCTGGAAGTGGGTTTTGGTGGATCCTCAGGATTGTTCAAAACCGATCCTGGTTCTGGATGTGGATCCTCAGGATGGACCAGGGCATTGTCAAACCCAGTCTGATCCATTCTGAAGATCCACCAAAACCCACTTCCAGAACATATTGTTCAAGGTGAATATGAACAATTACAACGCATTCGGGCAATAATACAAAATATTTGAAATCTAGCGTGAATTGTACATGATTTAAATAATAGAAATAGATTTTGCTAAATAAAATTTGGCGTGAAGCCCCTAGTGTGCAGCATAAGCGGCTAGCGTAAGAGAAAAAGAGTTTATACGTCAATACGGCTGTGACACCCACATACTTGCATAAAATTCAGACAAAAACACATGTGCAATTACGTAAAACAACATTGAATACGTTTGTTCAACAATCCACCGCCATACATAAATAGATTTACATTCATATATCGGTATCGTCATCCAGTCTCTCAGTCTTACGATTCGAGAGCCGAATCAAAATTTGACAGATTTTCACATTTTCGCGTGTGATACATCTACCCAGAAGCTAGAGAAAAATACGATAACAGTAATAATCATAAATTCTTTTTTGGGAAATAATGTGGCATAATGGAGCGCGATATAGGATCGTCCGCATGCGAAGTGCCATTACTTGAGAATTGAACCAATTTTTCGCTTTAAAACTATGCAGATAACTACCCAAATAATAAAACAAAGTAGAATGATTTGGTTTTCTAGCTGAAGCTTCCATTTTCAGCACCCGAACTCTGATACGCAATGGGACACTGAATGAAAATGGTGATGTTGATTGTGATACTGTACTACAGCAGCTGTAGTGATTGAAGAGCGGGTGTTGAGCTGTTCATTTGTAGCCTTATCAGGTTCACATTTGAAATGAAGCAGTCGATTTATCAATTGGGCCCTTGGATTGGTAATAATCAGCCCGTGATGTGCTATTCAAAAGAATCGAACCTTTTATTTCAATGGTCATTAAACTGGCCCAAAAAAAAAAGTTGGCCACAAAACAAAAGTAACGTCCAGTTTCGAAAAATATACCTCAAAAAAATAGGTTTTATCCAAAAAACGATATGGGTACCATATAAAATTCCGTGCCAAGTCCCATATGAAAATTTTAATTACAGCGATTTTGGAAGCCATTTTAGATCGCAACATTTCGACCGATTCCATTATTCTAGCCAAATTTCGGCAAAAACTGATGATGAGGTTTTATTTGGCTCGTCAATATCTATAACTTTTACCCAGACATCAGTCCTTGAAAAGGCCTTTTGGGCCAGTTACAGTGTAAAATGACCGAAAAAATGGCAATTTTTCGGCATTTTTTGCATTTTTCGCTCTACTGGCCACCCAGGTGGTAGACTTTTGTTCAGTTTTGGACTTGTGTCGTGTAGCCAAAACCTGCACAAAAATTTTGGTACTTGTCAGATTGCGATTTGGATGGAATTTGGCGACAATTGATTCACACATATAAGACAAATTTCAGGCTGAAATGAGCAAATCACGACTACGAGCTTCGATCTGACAAATAAAAGCAAGCGATTTCTACCTTCTCTGCCTTTGAACATTTAGTATGGTTTTTTACGAACATTTTGGGTAAGTTTTTGCCGAAATTTGGCTAGAATAATGGAATCGGTCGAAATGTTGCGATCTAAAATGGCTTCCAAAATCGCTGTAATGAAAATTTTCATATGGGACTTGGCACGGAATTTTATATGGTACCCATATCGTTTTTTTGGACAAAACCTATTTTTTTGAGGTATATTTTTTGAAACTGGACGTTACTTTTTTTCATACCCCAAATATCAAACTGATTTTTGTTTGTAACTTTGCTAGAAATGGTTCTTGACTAATCTGTCAAACATATACCAATATATTGCGCCTGTAAGGCACATAGATGTCGCTAGCAATCAGGTTTCTCTCAATATAAAAGATATGCTTTTTTTTGTGGCCAACTTTTTTTTTTGGGCCAGTTTAATGGTCATTGTTTTTTTCTCGTAACAACAGCCATTCATCTGGTTTCGTATGCCATTGCAGTTGCTCAAATGATCAATATTTGTTTTCTGTTTGAATGGCTACCGGATGTGAGGCTTCGGGTAGAAAATACACAAAAGAAGGCGCTATACTATGACGTGCAAGCGTAGCAAAAACAAAACGAAGACGCTTATCGTGTTCCATTAAATGTGGGAAATGCTTTTGATTTACATTAGCTGCTGACTGCAAAACATGTGTATACAACAAAGTACACATCGTGCCGTTCACCAAGCAGAAAAACTTGTATTCGATATCGGCTTTGTGCTTATTCTCCAGAACTATATTCTCAATCAGGCCCAACGGCATTGCAAACAGACAGAACGACACAAAGTGAACGAAGCGTTCACATATTCACAAATAATTTCGTCGATGAAGTCTAATCTTGCCATCTAGCAATTACGCTTGTCATAAGAATTTTATTTAACGCTGTACTTTCCTTGCCTCGATTTGTCATTGTCGAAATTTTCGGTTTTACCATGCGATTGTTCGCGTATGACGATGACTTTTTATTGCTCTGATTTGGGTGGCTGCTGAAAATTTTATTGCCTTCATATTTCTGTCTGCTTTTGTAATGTTTTTTCGTTTCTTTTTAGCTGTTGTGGTTTTTGGTTGTGGTGCTCACATTCTTGTCCTCAGCGTTGTATATTCTACTCTATATTCGTTCAGCATCAATCGTATTCCATCAATTTCTCTGGGGATGAAATATTGCAATCGACGTTAAAAGCGCTTGTCACTTTGAGCTGCTTGTATGTTTTATGTCTGATCTCCACCGAAGTATCGATAAGGACCTCTTTACACCTCGGAATTTTATGCACGGGATTTGATTAGGTCACGGGACTTTGCATGGGATTTTCAAATGCACATATTTTCATCCAGGTGCATTTTAGAGCAAAATTTCTGAGAATAAAATACTCTTCTTGATTTGAAGAACACTTTTTATCAGGTCGGAAGATTGTATCACACACCAGAAGGCTGCAATATCAATCCGAATTGTGCACTTAGATATGACATTTGCCCGCAAATAAGGACATTTTTTTCCGCGGGCAGGAAATAGTGCAGTGATCTTGAGATTGATGTCGCAGCTTTCTGGTGCATGATACAATATTCCAACCTGATAAAAAAAAAATGTTTTTCAAATCAATATGAGTGTTTTATTCTTAGAAATTTTGTTCTAAAATGCACCCAGATGAAAATATGTACATTTGAAAATCTCATGCGAAATCGCATGACCTAATAACCTACATATAAAATACTTATTGTGAATGACTTACTTTGATTGATATTTTACTACAAAGCGTAGTGTAAGTCTATCACAGTTAACTGATATCATTTGAAGTTACAGGTCAATGTAAATTACTTAATTTGGGAGAAAGTAATTTTCTTAGTACAAAAACATAAATTCAATCAATTAAAGTCAACTGATGAAGTTGTAGTTAGTCAGTTATCTTTTCACATGGGATATGTGCATTGACGAAGACGAGAACAAGTTCCATACAAAGTTCCAGAGTGTGGTTGCACCGATTCACAATTGGAATTTCATGTGTAGCGCCTGTCTGAGTAATGGAAATAGATGATTGCGTTTATATGCATGAATTCATTTCCAAGTTCATTGGCAATTTGCATGCTGTGTGTCACGGATTTTGTAATGTACTAAAGAGTTCGCATTTGAAGAAGCGTTTATGTGAGAATATCAATGTTGAATACGTTTGTCATATTCCATTAAACTTTTATTACGATTCAAAGCAATCAAGATGGTGATCCCGATGATGTGTTTCTGCTTTGTTCTATGCTTCCTCATCTTTTTTTTTAACGTTTTTTCGGCGACAGTGGCGGTGGTGGCAGCCATGTGTGTGTATGTTGAAGGTCGGGTTAGTTTGTCCATCAAAATGGAAAATGGAAAATGGAAAATGGAAAATGGAAAACAGTGAATATGATTTTGGATGCTGTATCCATGCGGCAACCTGAAATACATATACACAGATGATAATTCAATAACAATTCACGTTAAAGTGCATGGTATAACAAACAACCACTACCTCAAATCGCACGAACCTACATCCACCTCGCTCATCGTATCGTATCGTTGTGATTTTACCGATCGAAACAAATACATTCGCACAGAACATATGCAATCCAGTTTGAAGGAAACGAGCTAGCAAGTGAACGAGCGCACAACACCATAAATGCGTATAATACACATATAAATGAAGAAGAGCAGAGTAACGGGTGATATTGGCCAAACCAGGCATGGCTTCATCGCTAAGTAATGCCAGAAAACAGTTAAAAACAAGGAATTGTTCCTTTGCTTAAGTATAATATATATTATACATGGTATTGTAATCAATTCACTTAATACAACTGAAAATACTATATGTACTTGTACACATCACGCAAATTTGGCCGTTTTCTTGTCTTGCCCCTTGGCTTGCCTCTGTTTTCTCTTTCATGTGCCATTCTCTACTAACGACACAAACATTAAATCGTGAATTCCAAAATACTTTCGCAAATGTGTGGCCCACAATAGCATCACGTTATATGCCATAGACGTATATAAATTACATAAGCGAGTTGAAAGTTATGGTGCCGTTTTACTCCGGATACATAGCAGTATTAGAGAACAAAACACTCGAATATACGTAGAAAACAATTTTAAATTTCGTAGTAAAGCAATTTCACTACAGTTACTACCAAAGAATCTTCTGTTGCTTTTTGTCATTTTTTTTTATTCTTTCACTCTATCCCAGTCCCAGCACAACTAACAACTATTTCTCAATTAACTGTTTCAAAGGCAATGGCATGGCCAAAGTTTATGCGGTTAATATAGCGATTCTTAGTTCGCTTCGAATGAAACGTTAACGCAGAAATAAAGTTTAGAAAAAAAATGAGTTAGACGTTAAAATACAACCAAAACGGAACCATTATCTTTTCCAAAATGTACATATCAATGTATGTGTACGGTAAAAATTTTCTGTTCCCATCATATAATAAAGGATTCATTCAGCTCATGCGGCGCGCGTAATACCGTTGTAGCAAAGTGCGAGAGACTATAAGTGAACATGTCACCATTGGAGAAAGAAAGTAATATGGTGTTGCGATTGTGCACATACAACGTGTATTTATTCAATCTTCAAGTTCGTTTGTACGGCTTTTTAAAGCTCATCACTGAGCCTTTGCATAGTGCACAGTGCACACACAAACTTAACGACAGTATAGAATTTGTACTCTCTGCCTTTTCATTCTCTCTCTCTCTCTCTCTCTCTCTCTCTCTCTCTCTCGTGCTCTTGTTTCTTCTATAAACTTTACCAATGCCATCAAGTTCTTCTGAATATTTTCTATCATTTGGATAAAAATACGCGTCGCAAATGTGTTGTCATAAGTGTCATGTTATTATGCCCGTTTTCGTATCCATCGTCAGTTTGTTGCTTCTGTTTACTTCTCTATGTACATTGTACAAGCAGCATCCGCAAAGGATTTGAACTGAAGACATTAGAGCCCGTTACTTCTCGGCTATATCCAATTTTTCTCATACCTTCTGCATTCACAGTAGCTAAAAATGTTGGAACAGTTGTGAGTTATAAATACTTGCTCGTACTATAAAATGAAGATCAATTCTAAAAATTGAAGGAAATGAAAACAATTGCCTTTTTTGCTGGATGTGTGCGAGAGTGAAAAGATATGCGACGCTGTATTTTATAGCTGCAACTTTGTATTTCAAGTCGTTTGGAAAAAATTACTGTAATTTTGTAACTGTTGGCATTTCTATAGTACGATTATCATGTTTGAAAAGTCTTTTTCAAATTGTCCAAAACAGAGATGATGCAGACTGGAATAAATGAGAAAGAGTGTGAGATTGAAAGAGAGAATCATGAGAATATTCACTATGGGAGTGAATGGTTGCTAGAAAATTTACGAAATTAAGCAAATCGTGTAATTAGTTAGTTGCTAACACAACCGTTGCTCCACTTTAACGGCAGAATAAATCTTTATTTCATTCATGCAGTTTATCAAATGTATTTTACCTTATATTTGCCATTCAATTCGCAGTTTTTAATGTGAATTATACGTGAAGTAATTATATTCGACAAAACAATTTACACCACAAGAGAAGAGCTCTGCGCACTGTTAGATTGCTTCTATGGGTGAATTTTGGATGGTTTGAGGGAGGTTGTCAAAGCACGTTTTCAAGCGAAAAGACAATTTTCCCAGTAAAAATTTCTCGTGCCCAAAGCCACAATTAATTAATATGTTTTTTGCAAAATGTCAAATTAATCTAATCAATCGAATTAGTTGTTCTGTATGGATGAATTTCCATCATTCCATGTGCTAAAACAATGTCAATGTTGGAGGAAAATAGACAAGAAAATACGTATCAGTTTGATGAGCCTGGCAAATAATTGGGCAAGAAACAAAATCAAACTTAACAAGCTCAACAATCGCGAAAGTTTCATATCGGTCAATGTTTAAGCAAACGTAAGTAAATCAAAACGAATCCTTGGACCAAAAAGCAAACACATACATGGAACTTTGAAACACATAGCGAAGCAGCAGCAACAACAGCAGCAGTGAGAATTGAGTAAACAAGGTTTTAACTCAATGTCAGATTATGAAATGGATGCGAGGTTTTCAATTTGAAATTTCATTTGGTCGGAAGAACGTGTACAACCGTCTGCAAGTAGATTAAACCATGAATCGAGAAATCGAGAGAATGTGAAACGAGGACGGAATTCGATTTCGGGTAAAATGAACATGTTTGCTTATTGGATCCGACTTAAACATATTGTGACCAAGTATTTACCGTTTCGTTAGAGTTTGGTTTTTATTTTCAAGTGGAAGTACGTGTTCATCGTTTCAGCAAACGAGAGATGACCGTTTTCGTGTAAGACAACACCAGCAGAAGCACATGCTACGGTCCAACTTTCAATTTTATTTTTCTTGACCCGAAATTGAAAATCGCTTTATTTAATTTTCAATCCTTTCCTCTCAGAATTCAATGTCCTGCAATGCTGTGTGTGTGTGTGTTTTGCCTATCTGACGGTCCACAAGTGCGGACAAAAACGAATAAGAAGAAAAACATGATAGTCATTGCAATCTTGTATGTTCGTCACTTGATTTCTATGGTCATGATTTAACACTTATCAAGATTATTCGTGATCTGAAAATGAGACAAGTGGTTGAGCGATGTGAGGTATGAGAGTGGCGACGGATTGGAAAAAATATCGACGATGGGAAATAGAATGAAATTTCAATCAGTTTGAGGAACAGCATCAATATTGGCACTCAAATAAATTTAATTACAAACTTGAAAACACAATCGCTTCACCAAGAATATGGCAACCTTTTTATCGCACCTCTACATGTACTCAATCAAAACTTATGTGTGCCGCGCTGTTATGCACACGTATATATATATATCATAGCGCTAGAGAACGAGTACATGCAGACGCTCAAAGTTTTCCTTTGCCAATACAAACTCGAAACAAACATTCCTTATTGACTTCAGAGAAAAAAAAGAAGAAGCATTTTTTCCCTCGTTCTTCTTTTTGTTTCTCCTTCTGTTCTTGCTTTTTTGGTGTCATGGCCTCTATTTTCATTCGTCTATACATTATCTCAAGAACGTCACACTGTACGACACTTTGGAACTTCAAGCAGTCAGCGTGACAACAACAACAGAACCGACCGTGTATTCGTGCATGCTTTTGGAAAGGAAGGTATCGCTGATTTTCACAAACGTGTCAAGGAAAAAATTATTTATCCTAATTCGTCTTATGTGTGATGTTCAGTCATCGCATGGTGGTGTTCCGTATGTGTAAATATCACAACGGTATTCGAGCCATTCTCTCGCACAAATCCACGTACATAACGCCGTTTCTTTTTCAGGTTGGTCTGAGTGAAGTGTGCTTCATTATATGCCATTCGTATTTGCCACTGGCAACGCCTCTCGATGTAGTCGAAACCATACCGTTCGCTTCATATGCTCATCGCTAGGAAAATGAACGATTTAAAGTTCAACGAAGATGAGCAAGTCTTCCTCTCTCACTCTCGCTGTTACAACGATAAGATGAACTAGAAGAGAGTGAACTCATCCAGGGAAATTCACATCTTACACCTCATTCTATGGTGTTACCGGCTACGAAAAAGACAACCACTACCGAAAGCACTCACACACAGTGTACATATAATAATGAAGAAAAACGTTCGCCTGACAGCAACGCTTGCGACATTGGACACATCATCATATACATACAATGTCGGCACATCATTTATTTGCTTTCATTTCATCCAGAAATCGTTGAATAACAACCGCTGCTAGTGGCATTTCGTCATTTTTTAGCATGACAGGTCACTCATTTCTCATTCGTCAGAAACGTTCAACGCATAAGCCCATTTGAAATCGGGTGTGAAAACTGCGGCGATTTTACCAAAATCATCTACAACTCTATTTGTATCTCTCCACCTCCTTATGTATACATAAATAATACTCACTCCGTCTCGCATTACAAGAATCTCTAGTCTAGATTTTACACGCAAACAAAGCCACACGAAAGTCCTGGAATAAGAATAAGTATTTCTACATTATGTTTATTACGTATGCATAAATCTGGCATCCGTGTAATTGATTCCTTGATATTACTATTCTGATTGTCGTAAATAATAACGATGGAGAGAAAAAGAGCGACAAAGAAGAAGTACCAATCGCTCTCAAATCGTTGAACGAATTTAAATGGAAATTTTCTCGAGCAATTTGAATTGGTTGTGTGTGTAGGTGTACAGTGTACACTGTACACAGACCTAGTCAGCAGTGTTTTAAGTAGATACGGTTTTTGTATCTATATATAGATACAAATTTTTGAAAATTTTCATTTCTTATCTAGATATAGATATAGATAAATATCTGAAATTTTATTTCTTGATTTTCCTCTAAAAAATTTGGAGCGAAAAAATGAGGTAAATGTCACTGACCAGTCCGAGTACAAACTAGTCAAAGTTGATATTTTGTCAAATTTTGGCAATTTGTATGGTGACTCCTTCTCAAATGCAAAATGTTGTTGTTTCAGGGTCATATTCATATTATTTAGAGTTTGAACTGATCGTGTGCAAAGTCTCAGAGTTTGTACTTAAACCGGGCCCGAGTACAAACTCGTCAAAGTTGAAAATTTGTCAAATTTTGAAAATAAAAATAAAACGAAAAAATTTAATGGCGGCTCCATGTCAGAGGACAAATGTTGATGTTTTGAGATCATTTCCTCATCATTCGGAGTTTGTACTCGCAATATGCAAAGCCTCAGAGTTTGTACTCGAACTGGGCTCGAGTAAAAACTCGTCAAAGTTGAAAATTCCGAAAAAAATGAAAATTGTGTATGGTGACTCTATCGCAAAGGCAAAATGTTGTTGTTTGAGGGTCATATTCATATTATTTGGAGTTTGTGCTGATCGTGTGCAAAGTCTCACAGTTTGTTCTCGCACCAGGCCCGAGGACAAACTCGCCAAAGTTTAAAATTTGTCAAAATCGGTACTATTGTATTTTGTATGGGAAGTACTCAAAATAACCACTTTTCAGGAGTTTGGTCAAGGCAAACTGCTATTATTTTTCGAAAATAATTATAGTCATTGAACAACTGAATACCTGATTCCCCATAAGTTTTGTTCAAAAGCGACATTTCTTCATAAAACAAGCAAATGGCTGAAGAAAACTCACTTATGATGGACTGATGTGATTCTATTTCCACATAATTTTTGACGTGGAATCAATTTAACTTTCACTCGACCCATGACTCAACGATTCACGGTTTGACAGGTATGATTCGATTCAAGTAAGAAAGTCTGGCAGGTTGAACGATCTGAGTTTCAGAATCAATCTCTTGTGGTTAACCGTTAACTCTGTCAAACGATTTGCTGAACCGAACTGAAATTCTCATCTAAATGCTTTTCACTCTATGTTCAAGAGCTGGAATCGCGCCAATTCAGGTGCCTGAATAGATGAATTAAGAAATTGGAAATGGTTTTTAGTCGTGTGAATTTTCGCTCGAATAATTTCAGTACCTGTTGTGCGTGTTTGTATATGAAGTCATGCCTGTTGACAGCTTTGAGCGGTACGGCAACAATGTGACAGACATATGGTGCTAATTAGACATTTGTAAATAAAATGAATGATGAATGACGAAAAATGATCGTGTTTTTGTCGGCTTTCATCAGCATCATTCGCCGTTAAGTATGAGATAAGTATTATGTCATAAGTAATTACCCGTCAAAAAGCGTCACTCGAACCACCACCACCACCATCTCTCATCTATTCAATCTCTGCTACATAAGAGACATGAAGATGCCAACCTTGACAACTAACATATGCACATGGTGTCAGATAATGGAATTAAAAGTATCGTTTGACGTACAAAACAAGAAGAAGCTACAAAAATGAATGTAATAATGCCATATACGAGAGAGAGAAAAAATGTGTCATCAACTTGTCGACGCGATTCGTGCATAAGAAATTGATTCTTCGTCAAAAATTACGTGGAAATAGAATCACATCAGTCCATCATAAGTGAGTTTTCTTCAGCCATTTGCTTGTTTTATGAAGAAATGTCGCTTTTGAACAAAATTTATGGGGGATCAGGTATTCAAGTGTTCACGGGCTCCAATTATTTTCGAAAAATAATAGCAGTTTGCCTTGACCAAACTCCTGAAAAGTGGTTATTTTGAGTACTTCCCATACAAAATACAATAGTACCGCTTTTGACAAAAAATCAAATTTCATTGAGTTTGTACTCAGACCTGGTGAGAATGCAAACTATGAGACTTTACACACGATCAGCACAATCTCCAAATAATATGAATATGACCCTGAGACAACAACATTTTGCCTTTGAGATGGAGTCGCCATACAAATTGCCAAAATTTGACAAACTATCAACTTTGACGAGTTTGTACTCGAGCCCAGTTCGAGTACGAACTCTGAGGCTTTGCATACAGCCAGTACAAACTAACCCGAGTCTGAATCCGGAATCGGTTTTCTATTTTTCCGACCGAAGGAGGGAGTGGGGTCAGTGACATTTACCTAAAAAAAAATGATGTTTTTTCGAAAAAAAATGATAAGAGTTTTCATTTCTACAATTTCGTATAATCAAAAATGAATAATCATAATAAAATCATCCGCAATTCCCAAATCGAATTTTACGGGTTTTTGCTATTTTTTGTGTATCCAAATATCTGTGATTTTCAGATAGATAATCATTTTCATACATCTAGATAGATACTAGATAATCTGAAGATTTGAAATAACTTCCAGATATAGATATAGATACATATCTATCTGAATATCTATCTATTTTTTAGATAGATACATATCTATTTAAAACACTGCTAGTCAGGTTCTATCGACTTCAAGTAATATTACATACGCCGCAGTCGTATACTTTGCAATGGCATTCCGTGTTTTGCGAGCAAATGCAATCAGATGCAAAGTTTTCTCGAGAATAAACTTGATTTAAATTCTTATAAAATCGAAAATTTTCTTTTAAATTTTCTATTTTGCTTCGTTTTCATTTCAATGAAATAGTATTCACCATCGCATCGGAATACGTTTACTTTCAAATCACACAGCATTATGCCGATAAAGTCCCATCGCAAGAAACGAGAGAGCTAGAAAGAAAGATTGAGTGAGTGAGTGAGAAAGGTAGAATGTTTTGTTCAGATCCTTAACGATCTGGGGAGACAGAAAACAAGCGCGTGAGGGATGCACGTCAGGATGGCAAAAGAACGAAAGGAAAAGTTAAAAAACGATCAAAAAACAGTGCAAAAAGTCTCATGGGTTTATAGTTTTTCAGTCAAATCACCAATGGATACCTTTCCATAAAGATATGTTTTATATGGTGACGGATTTTGTGTGCTTCATTTGTAGTCAATATCAAAGTTAAAAATTTGGCAATTGAAAAGAAGTAAGTTCATTTTTTTAACCGAATGAGCAAACGAACGAAAAGCGGCAAAAAAATGAAAATTCGGTTTATCTACATCAGAGTGCCTGCTACCAACATCGTGCGTGCGTGTGTGTGTGTGTGTATCTGTGTAAGAGAGTTTGTCTATGTGAATTCTGAGCGAAAAAAGTAAATATAGCAGGATTAAAGAACATTTGCTTCGTTGTTTTTCGCTCGTTTTTTGTTTGCTTTTCCTCGTTATTCTCCGCACAAGTCTCCATACTATATACTTTCTTTTTTCTTTTTTTCTTTTTTCCCCCCTTCCGTATTCATTTTTTGTGTCTTGTATCGTTATATCGCACCAGCGTACGAACGCCGGAAGAGGCAATATCAAAACAAAACTTTATTCTCAGAGTCGAGTAAGAAGAACAAATCGAAACTAAAGAGATGAGCAGAATGAAAAATATACTTTCTCTATGCTCTCAGTCAGGCTCAATGTGTATGTATGTATGTGTGTGTGCGCGCGCGTTTAATGCCAGGTTCGGGTTTATGTGTGTTGGAATGTGTACGCGATTTGAAGACCATTAACATTTATTATTTTCGAATTACATGATTTGAGCCTGAGCATCGTCTTCGTCGTTGTGCTTGTTGGTGATGTCGTTCTGCATGGGTACGAGCTGCTGAATGTGGGCAACGAGCGATAGCTCAAATGTAATGATGATGTTTTGCTTATCTGAAGTTGCCAAATGTGCCACACATTGATAGGCAATGCGAAATCGCTCCGGGGGTATCATAAAAAACGTAAAGCTTTCTATCACATTCCCTCCTCTGAAATTGTGCAAAGTAAGCTTTTGACTTTAAGACCATGTGCATATATTGTGATGAAACATAAAGTATTTGCTCAAATTACCGAGCACGGTGTAGACGATGGTAGGTCAGCAGCGAGAATAATGAATACGAATATCAATTAGTAATCAATCACGTGTGACAGTGCAAACTAGAGTGGTTCCATCATACAATGTTTGTCGCCCCTTGTGTAATGTGTTTAATGCTTGTATTCGAATTTCGAAATAGAGTGCAAACTTTAAAAGATGGTCAACATCAAGAGTTCTTCTGAATTAATCCTGATTCGATGAATGGTATTCATTGAATGCGTTTGTGAGATTAGAGCGTACAGTGTTACTAGCATTCGGAGACTCAAACGGCTAGCTGCGGTTTTAACTTCGAAAATGGCATGGTTTTCTCTTTACACTGAATATGTTTATGCGCCGAACGACATCAAACAATTCACACATAATCACTTTCAAAAATTGCCACAACGCCTGTAGCGTCGCTAGTTGTTGAACATCTGCCGAATATAAAGAAAACAGCAATTCAATTTTGTAATTCTAAATGTTGCCCACGTTCGAATGATGTGTAACGTGCAAAAATAAAAATGAAACTTATTTTAACTCCCTAAATACTCGTGTGTTCACTCGATGGCACATGAACATAATCCGGTGCGTGCATGTGTGTGTGTGTGTGTGTGTGTGTGTGTGTACCGCTCTACGGCCATATGTACTGACCGAGCAAGTAGTGTTAATGCGTCCCATAAAGAACATAAAATATTTATTTGTGATGCACTAATTATTATCAATTATGGTCATTTGTTCTGGTCGCTTTTGTTGGAACTGATTTATTGTATATTTGCTTTGAGCACACCGTGGACGCAGTGGAACCGTACGCAAAGGCCCAGCTCACTACTTCAACAATACACTATATCAATTTAGTTTGAGCAACAATTGTTCTTATCAGGGTTTGATGATTTTGTTCATTTAAATTCAAATCAATAAATAAAATCAAATGATTATACGATATTTTAACAAAATTCCTGTAATCGAATCAATCGTTTTATTTTTATATTAATTGCATTCTGTTTAGTGCACCTTAAAATGTTCTATCAAACTTTTCTTTATATTGGCAATGTCAGAGAACTAAATTTCCTTATATCATTGGATGTAATAACAGAGTAGATACAATGCATAGGAAATAGCACGCTTGCCATCAGTAGTTGTGGTAATCTGTCAAATTATTACTCATACAAGTCACACATATAGCAGAGGTAATAAGACATGTGACAAGTCCGTCTCTTTGTTACGATTTACAAGGAATTTAGCACAAAAGCATACACGCTTCGTGAAATTGTTAAGGGTGCAGATGAAGGATTTTCACCAGAAAAATCCCAACTTTTTTTCTCAATTTTTTTTTTTTTACTGAAGTACTACTCTTTGGATCGCACATTTTTTACCAAAAATTTTGAACCATGAAACTGTTTGAATTATCCGAAAATTACCCCCTCCAATGGCTCGTCCATATCAGAATTTATGAATCAATTGATTTCAGATCTTCGAACCCTGGTTGTTTGCTTGCGTTCGATTTGGAACTGATGCGATGCAATTGAAACCATCATTCACAAGGGGGAAAATATTTCGTATAGTTCAAAGTATACTTGCGGTGTTAATAGTGGCATCAATAATGAAGATATTTTTTTCTCTCATAAGTAAAAAGAAATCAATTTTTTTTATCTAATTCAAATAAAAAAAAAAAAAAAATATTGTTAAACAAGTAAATTTCCGGACGAAAAATACCCGAGTACGTTTATATTCTGTACATTCTAATTGCTATATTGCTTCCTGCCTAGAAAAACTGTCAAGATGAGAAGTAATAGAAGAATAATGGTCGAATTTTAAAAATAGAAAGCTAATAGCAAACTGAAAGCTACACTGTAAAATTTTTTCAACATTTATGTGTAGGCGTTGCTAGTAATGTACTGTGAATACACGGATATCTGCGTGTAGACAAAAAAAAAACAATGAAAAATGGTTTACATTGCCTACTATTTTATATTTTATTATAAATAAACGATTTTCCCCTGGATCGTTCCAACATTATTTGTGAGAGCCACTCATATTTTCTATTCCTATACGTAAATCGAACTAATTGCATTTTATAGATCATTGTGGCAAAGCGAGTTGCATAGATCCCGGTACCAGCGTGTGATCGAAGCAGATGACGACGAAAACAAGAACGTGAGGATGAAAGAGACAGAAGGAGGAGAGCTTATGAATATGATGGATATTATAAGCATCAGTTCAGTCGTGGGTACAAATTTTATTAAATCCGAAACATTTCACATGCTGTATACTCAATTGAAATAAATCAATATTATTGCGCTGCTGCCATGGCTATCAGTTTGGTTCGTGGCTGCAAAATGCACATGCATATGCATATGCATCTGCCATTCCAATGGAGAAATGTGGCATAGCATTGCAACACATAACGCACTACACACAACACACAGAATTCTCATTCACTACAAGCCAGCAAATGTGGAAAAATCAACCAAATAATAATAATCAATTGGTGAAATCATTCACTTAGTTGAACGTGCAGATCTCGGTCGCGTACATTTAACGTGCGTGAACAAGTTGCTTGTGCCTGTGCTAGCCTCTATACTCACTTGCACCATAATATAAGGTGGCTAGCAGCCACTATGCACTGCACTCTACCTTTTCTCTTCCCTCACTCTCACGCTTTTACACTCTTATGCTTTATAATACAACTTTAAATTTATAGCATTTTACGTTTCAACGTAAGCTGCAATGAATTATGCTTTTCGCACAATTTGTTCAAGAGTAAATGATCGACAATGACGACAGCAAGAACACCAACGATGTAGAAAAATATGCTGCACAGCGCTCGATGAACATACAAATGGTGATATACAGAAAATCAATTAGCAAATGTATTGCTTTTTAAACATATTTATTGTTTGGCACATTTTACGCTGCAAATTGCTGTGAGGATAGCATTACCCAAACAAAATCCATGTGCACATTATTCATCCACCAGGTGAAAATTGCAACATCATCATTTGAAATCTCATCTTGTTCAGGCATAACGATAACGGCCAATGTTCAAGGATACATTGAAGGCCGTTTATCGCAAGCATCCCAATTCAGAGCTTGTTATTTCTGGTTCTTTCGGTAAAGCTGACACGAAATAAACCGACGACACGAAATAATATTTTATCCGAGTACTTCAACTGATGTTATGCGCAGCATTCGCACGGTCCACACTCAATCAAAGCGACAAGAAAGTCCATTTTTGTCTCTTCACTTTTTGCAATTAAAATAAAACGAATTACATACGAAATCCAAACTTTTCCGCTCCGCAGCAATTTAGTTTACCTCCCGCTTAATGTTTAACCAAAATTTCAATGGACCCTTTTTTCATAGCATTTTTGACCTTAAAATATAACTATTTCGACCATTTTCCATACAAAAGTGTCATTTTCGAACAAAATTTCAAAAATTTCAAGAAAAGTTGATTTCGGACCAAATTTATGGGCAAGAAGGTGTTCGGTTGTTTGACGCTCCCATTATTTTTGCAAAAAACCTTCAGTCTGCTTGACCAAAACCCTAAAAAATGGTTTTCTGAGTGATTTTTTTTATACAAAAGTCTATTTTTCGAGGAAAATTTCAAGAAATGTCGATTTT
>NW_022601408.1:3369987-3375666 GCF_009176505.1 Sitodiplosis mosellana
AAGAAATGTCGATTTTGGACCAAATTTATGGGCAAGTAGGTGTTCGGTTGTTCTTAGACTCCCATTATTTTTGCAAAAAAATGGCACTTTGCCTTGATCGAAACCCTGAAAAATGCTTTTTTCGGGTACTTCCCGTACAAATGTACAATTTTTGAGGGTTTTTCTTAGGAGAGGTACCCCAAGGTCACATCGGATATAGCTCAAAATCAATCCGAAGCTTTGTCTCGACATGCCAAAACTTTTGGCTTTTACAGATCTCAATTATCTTGTCAACTTTTTGAGATAATCGGCGAACAAAAAACGCAAACGCGAACGCGGACGACGCCATACGAACATCGCTATTTTACACATTTTTCATAGTAAACAACATGTTTTTGGAGGCGGATAGGTCTTGATCGATAGGATTTCATCCCATCTACATTGCCTAGTGTACAGATATGTGCTTTTTCAAGTTTGGCGTGACGTTATAGTGGTCCGAAAGAGGAGATGTCATGAAATTTTGGCTAGTAAAACCAATACTTTTCCATACAAACAAAGTTTGCGGAAAAGTAATTGAAAGTGCACATTGGCTCGAAATTGAGTAAAATTACACATATACAACAAATTTACGTGTCGTTCAATTCACAGTTGATTCCTGCGTTATATGCATGGCCATTACAATAAAAACAGTATGTAAAACCACACTGTTACTGCGGCTAGCAAATGGAATCGCATTTTGTGTTTGCCATGTCGCACCATGATTATCAATTGCCCACATGAATACATGAATATTTGATTTTTTTCAACAGACACACTGGCCGTTGAACAATCAAACAATCTTTCGCTCTCTCTCACTCTCTCACACGCTCACGCTCACTCACACTCTCTCGACGACAACTGAACACTTCAACATTGCCTCGGATTCATTAGTCTATTTCATTCATCACATTTCAAACGAGCGTAGCTTTCGAACGCTAATTTGAAGTGTGTGTGCCTCCTTTATGAAATCATCAAAATAAAAATGACGATCCTACGCAGTTTAGTGTCGCTGAACGACAGCTCAAATCTATACAAATACTTGATGGATTAAACAAAAAAAATTACTTAAAGAAAGTACCTGAAACCAACCAGATCGAATTCAATGAAAACACATTTGTGTTGTTTTACCTCTTTTTTCACTCGTTTCAAAACGCGTCAAGAAAATCACGTATTTTCCCGTAGGCAATGACAAAAGAAAAACCATTTCAACGTGCTTATGCAAAGTATATTTTCAAACATGACTTCTGAAGAAATATGTATAAATGCGGTTTCAGATTTGTTTGTTCAACATGTATTCAATTTATTTTTGTTTCTGCTTGTTTCGACATGTTTTGACTTCAATTCGGTTCAATGTTTTTCCACACAAATATTTAAAATTTATCAATGGATTTTATTTTTCTTGAATAAGCAGTTGTTGTTTATCGATTTTAACAGAGATGACTGAAGCGCAACGAGTTACCGGATAACGGCCGCGCTGCAACTGAATTTGCGTGCGTCAAACACTCTCAGTGCTTGTAAGGTGACCAAAGACGAGTGGTTTTCTTTTTCTAAGAGTGCTCTAGAGCGTACCCGAACACTTGTATTGTTTTTCACATTTTTTCTTCGTTCGAGAATTTTGTTTCAATATTTTACCTATCTTGACAAAGTTAAATTCTTAAAATACATGAATATATTGGATTTATAAAAAAAATCTGCATAAGTTATGATTGGAAAATTGAGCAGATGCGCAGCACTGACTCTTCCAGGAAGTGTGTGCAAATGCGCGAACTCAGTGCGCGTGCTGGCTGCTGGCTGGCTCTCATTTCAGTGTACAATCATGCAACTGAGTGTGCGCTCAGTCATCTCTCGATTACATTTACTTGATAGGAAAAAAAATGTGAAACATCATATAATTTATTCAAATAACAGTTACGTCCTTGAAGCGAAGTGATTGAAAATAGTTGTTTATGCATTTCAAAATTAAGAAAAGTGAACATTTATTTGCTGTTTACTTTGATATTTGATTAACTTTGTCGGCAAAGAAATGAAACATATTTTTAGCGAATTGAAATGGATATATCACTTTCATATATTTGAATGATTTTATCACCAACATATTGCAATAATCATGATTTTGTTTTGCTTGCAGCTTCTTGTCGACTCTCTTTTTATTCACCGACTCTCCCAACAACACAAATATGGATCTAATTTCTCTTTGAATTCATGTATATAATCATGCTCTTTCTTAGCGAGTGTATGGAATGTATCTATCGTCGATATAGACAAGAAACATTAAACAATTCAATTGGATACAATGTAAATAAAAATCGACTCTCATATCTCTATAGAAATGAAGCATCTGTAGCCAATTTTGCATAAATCACCAATAAAATTATTGGTATGGATTTTCTCCTCGATGGTACGTGAAAACGGAATCGCATCATTATGCGATGTCTCTCTCTATCTCTCTCTCTCTCACTCTCTCTCTCTCTCTCTCTCTCTCTCTCTCTCTCTCTCTCTCTCTCTCTCTGTGTGTGTCTTTCTCCATCGGTGAGCTAACAAAGAGTGTCTGTAGAAGTTTGATTGTGTTAGATACAAAAAAAAGCAAATCTGAACTTTTCAAACTTTTCTCATTTTATCGGGAATAAAGTCAATTAAAAACTATATGTAGTTTACCGCACTGCGAATATTATTAGCGGTTGAGTCATCGCGATTCAGTCTGCAGCTCATTTTCATTTGTTCCACTGTTGGAAATTTAAATTTCCTGCAAAATAAGGGAAACGTTGGTACGATTTTCGTTATAACTTATGATTTTGGGACGAGCCGAAATATCGTCGACTTGAAGGGGAAAAATCAGCAGCGAATTATACTGTAGCCGAAAAATTCAGTTGATGTTTCAATACATCAAAGAAACGTCTTTGGTTTCCGTTCTGGATTCATCGTTTTGCGTCACATTTTTGTGTGTTTCTGTTCTGGAATCTTACTTTCAAATTAACCAAGAAAGATCATTATCATCATCAAACATATCGCATAAAATATTATGAATTCACTTACTTGCTGATTCATTTGAAGTAAAATGCCAATTTGCATCCGAGATAGCACGCAAAATGTTAAAAATTCGCATTTGAATTACAGGCCATGACGTGTTCGAGTCGACTGTGTTTCCTTTTTCGCAACGTGAACGAACCAAACGAATTCAAATATCTGAATAATTAATATATATAACTCAAATTGGAATATTCTCCTTCGCATTTTCACAAGCAAGGGTTTTACTTTCGTTTTCGAATGGATGCTCAACAGATAATTTTTTGCACAACCAATTGCTTGCCTTACTTCTATCTCAACATTCATTTCAATAAGTTGTGGAATGAATTAAAGTGAAGTGTGTACCATTGAATCAAATGCAATGAAAGCGATGCCGTAGAAAACTCAGCTTTTCTCTTAATCAGCAACTTTATTATAGCAGCAAGTCGCAGCTGTCCATTATATTTCGTTCAAATTGGTGATCATTAATCATACACTTTCAACCCGATTTCATTTAGTTGACAATATTTTTTTTTTCATACCCATTTCATTCGGAACGATATTCAGGACATCAACAGAAAGAGTCACAAATCGTCATTTGGCAACTCTTCGACAATTTTCGTTGCTGTTAATAGCCGTACAGTACAGCGCAGGAATCAGACGCAATATTAATGAAATGATTTGGCTTAGGTGTATACTTTGTATCAAAGCAGATTTTTCATCATTTCATTAAAAGACTTGATGGCACTTAATATTCTAAGGATAGGCACAAGGGAGAGTGAGAGAGAAAGAGAGAATGGGGTTGGCCTTTCAGCTGATTGATCGATGGATTGGAAATTTAGCATGAATATTGATTTTCAACAAATTAACTCAATTATTCTAAGATTGTAAATTTAGATTTAGGTAAAGAGTAGATTAAGTGATTCAACGCCACAGTTTTGGTTAATCCACAGCTAGACAGCAGACATTGAACTGAGTTGTGTGAAGCAGCTTTGAATCGGCCTAGATTGAATAAATATACATGAAATTAATTTTATATTTCTAATTCAAAGTGCACTATGATTTAAACGCATTTGTGTACGCACAAAGGCCATATACGTTTATCGTCTTATGGTAATATAATAAATCATCATTTTAAAGTGACATGAGTGTCAAGCAAACAATTCAATTAACGCAGAAATTCCAAGAGTCTGCAATGTTCCTTCGGATATATATTTACATGACTTCAATAGCTCAGTTCTCCCATGCAATGTTATTTTCCATCACGCACTATCCGATTAATCGCGAGATATGTGCTTCAAAGCCAAGTTGACGCCATCTATTAAAATTTTGTTCGAAATTTGATAGTGCCCATGATTCACAATTATATAGTTTTACTATTCAACTTAGGTAGATGGCGCTAATATGCTGTTCTAACGTCGTTTGCATTATTTCTTGAAAACAATGTACGTCTCTCGTTCCTCAAATCAAAACCGTAAGTGCTATGCACCAAATTACTTCATCGATATAATTTGCAAATTGTATGCTATAGCATGGAATTAAGTGAATGCGTTTATACGTACCAACTACTATGTATCCAATAAACTAGCTATGATTTGAACAGCATAAGGACTTGAGCTGTTTTTCGAGAAGTCCGTGATTTTACCCATAAAATCATTACAATCATAAAAATTAAATACTTCCCATTCATTTGAGCATTACTTTGAGTATGAATACACATTTGAACGTAATTATTTCAATGAAATGCCAACTTGCCGTCTCTCTCCCTCTGTGGCACACATAAGCCAATATATCTCCACCTTTCGCCAAACTGCTATATCAATGCATAAATGTGGAAATTGTTGCAGTTTGACTTTCTTTGGAAAATCATCGCATTCATTATGAGAAATACTTCAGAACATGCTCTGATGACACGCAATTCAACAACGTCCATCAACATCGGCTCAGCACTTGAATAAAGGCTATCGAAGAGTAGGCCCAGTTTAAATCTTATTTAATCATTCAGTTGTTGTTGTTCTTCTCTCTCTCTCTTCCTCTCGATTTTGGTGCTTTTGTCTTGCGAGATAAATTGAATGGAGTTTGAAGTAAACATTATTTTTATAACTAATATTTTTGCAGACTTGACCGTTGTCATTCAAGCATTTGTGTCTGTATCAGGTAAATATTGAGTTTAAATAGAGAATGCATCATTGTAAATTGTGGCAGTGGAGCTCAGGTCCTTCTTGACTTTTCACTTATCAAAAGCTTTGACGTTAGAACGAATTTAATGCAGGGAAAATCGTTTCTCATGTGCGTAAGGTCAATCAATGTTTTATTTGCAAAATGTTAAAAGCATTTGATCCATGTAATTTTAAATAAATAGCCACTTGTTCACTTTTGTTGACTTTTAACGTACTAAATGAGACTAGGCATTAGTTCAACCAATTAATATAATTAAGTATTGAAGCAGGTGCTGAAAGTAAATGCGTGGTTCCACGAGACTTTTAGACTTTGGCTTAAGTACACAGCCAAGTTAAACAGTTAAACAATGTTGATAATTGACACACCAAAGTGCTTAGGGAAAAATGCAATTAATTTTTTGCTGCTCAAATCAGAAATAAAGGATAAGAGCGAGAGAGAGAGAGAGAGAGAGAGAGAGAGAGAGAGAGAGAGAGAGAG
>NW_022601408.1:3375676-3401995 GCF_009176505.1 Sitodiplosis mosellana
GAGAGAGAGAGAGAGAGAGAGAGAGAGAGAGAGAGAGAGAGAGAGAGGAAAGCTTAAACTCAAACGTATTCCGTTGCCAATGTGCATAACAATGAAAATGATCATCAAAATGCAATTATCTTTAAATAGAAAAGTTTGAATTACTGCATGTTAATGCACTTGACGATATAATTGAGGTATTTTATAATTGATTTCTACTAGGATTTCTATGCAGTCATCAATTTCCTTTGCCGGTACAATGTAATGTGGGTAGCATGGGCTCAAATATGGCCTTGAACTGGCGCTGTTCACTTCGCTGGAAAGAAGACCATTTGACATTTTCTTCACGTCAATGTAAAACAATGGCCAAGTCAAATAAGGGGTTACACGGCACACAATTACTGGACAGCATACCGTGTGCGTATATATATATATATATATATATATATGTGTGTGTGTGTGTGTGTGTGTGACGAAGAGAGAATATTCTTGGGTCTGTGGATGATATTGCTTAGGCGACTCATTCATAAATATATTCAAAACCCCCAAAAAAGAAGATTTATACGCTAGATAGAAGTAGTTTGACTCAGCGGCACATAAATACAATATACATATATGTATATGTATATGTATATGAATAGACGAACGCTGGCGGAGTCAAAGTCATACACAAACTCGTACACGCACACATAGACAGAGTAAAGATGAATGAGTATGTTTTATAGGTAGGTTTTATGTGATATTTTATGATTTATGAGAATTTGTTCTCTCTTTTTTTCGCTTCTGGTTAAGTTTCGTTGTTTAAGTCTAACAATGGTCGCTCATAAAGTTCAACTCTCGTATATTCGGTGCTTTGCGAATGGGGCATTTTTTAGAGAACAAAGACGTTCGTAAATTACATTAGACTTTCGTGTTTATGTTTATATGGATAGGGATCTGGTTATGGATTGGTATATTTGTGCGGTGGTGCCTTCAAGAACAGCGTTCGGTTCGATGTAATTCATTCGAGTGGAAAAAAGGTTGTCTCTTAAAGCGAGTGAATACACGATGATGACGACGAAAAGAGACGAAGCAAAAGACAGACTGAAACAGGATAGATAAAAACAACGAAATATTCACGCATTCACATACCCAATAAGATGTTCCACATGACCACATCAAATGCGATTGTTCACTGTTCGTTGGCCAAAGGAAAAGTTGAGCTGGCACTTCGAGTGAACTTCATGGGGTGCATAGCATCTTGACATGCCAAACATTCGCTGTCTATGTCTATATTTGCTGGTCTCTGATTCACGATTTCACGATTTCACGATTTTCGATTTGATTTCATTTCATTCTGCCAACGGAGAGATTGTTCAGATCAATGGGTTTTCTTTTATGACTACTTAAAAACAACATTCTTCCTCAAATTAATTAGTAGATAAGCCAGTCAAATGAAAGAAACAATGTGCAAAAAACGTAACATTTTTTAATGAAATTATAAAACGGCAAAACCCAATTGAAAATCGATGGTTTACTTGAGAGCAAACAACATCATTTCATCCATATTAAAAGTTTATATGCCACATATCGTAAACTATACAGAGATAGTGAAAAAAGCAAACATGTAAGTGAAGCAAAAATGATGATGACGATGATAATAATAATAATAACACTGATGGTAGAATAGGATGGAACGGAGTGGAACTAGTGCAGTACAACTTCCCTTAGTGAATTATTTGTTGCTCTTTTTATTGTTCGAACTTCATGCAGATGATTTGGTTTATTATTTGTTTGTTTGTTTGTTGGTTTATTTATGATTTTTTTCATTCTTCCTGCATGCATAACGATCATGCCAAAGTCGTGTCGTTTGCAATGAGCTTGAGAAATGAAACATAACTACATGGTGCGTTAAAATTCTGAAAATTTGAGCGAGCAAACGGGCGCGCACCCATATTCGCATGCTAACTAAAGTTTGAACCATTTAGGCCATACAGTTATAGTTATGCTTATGTTATCTCAGTATATGTGTTTATATGTGGTTGCTTTTTGGTCGTCATTTTTTGTAAACGTATGTGCAACTGCAGAAACGTGTATGAAATTTCCGTTGAAATTATGTAACGTGGAGCTCGAAGGGCTTGCGACGCCCAAAATTATTTGAAATATTTGACATATTTGAAAATATTTGAAATTATTTCAAATATTGCTGTACAAAATTCAACCTAATATTTCGTATATTTGACATATTTGAAAATATTTCAAATATTTGGAATATTTGAATGTATTTTAAACAGACGTCGCATTCGGTGGAGCTGCACATGAGCCAACACGTTATGTCAAACTAAAAGCAAGACAAAGTTTAAAATTCACAAAATTTGGGAGAAAGAGTAAAAAGGACAATGCCGATTGCGGATGCAATAACGGTTCATAGTAGTAGTAAAGCATTGAAAAAAGTGTCCCAAATTCACTTTTCCACATGAATTTGCTTAGTTAGCAAGTCACAAAGTCAAAATGTTCCAATCTCAGCTAGCTGGGTTTCTATATTCGGCATATATCACGTATTCATTGATCATTTTTGTTGGTTCGAGAACTCAAATGAACTCAATGTTAATTTTGAACATCTATTTTTCCTGTGAAAATAATTATAGATGAATGGAAATTTTTGCAAAAACTCTTCCAAAAGTGTCTCTTTTGGAAAAACTCTTTCGAGCTAAACAATGGGAGATCGGAAATTTTAAGCCCAAAAATTTGAAATTTAAAATGCGTGAAAATAAAAACATGAAAATATGTAAAAAGTTTGTGAATAAATAATTTTATTATCATAACACATCGGTCAATAAGTCCGTAGGATAACAAAGAAAACACAGTTTCTTCGGCCAAATTTTGCTTTATTCATCGACATAGTTTCCTTCAAGAGTGATACAATCCGTCCAATGCCTCTCTAGCTATTCGATCGAAAAAGATAGTTTTGTAGAACAAATTGTCTTTCGACTCAAAATACGCCTCAGTTGCGGAAATTACCTCTTCATTCGAGCCATATCTTTTGCCAGCGAGCATTTTTTTCAGGTCTGCGAAGAGCCAGTAGTCGCTGGGGGCTAGATCTGGAGAATACGGTGGGTGCGGACGTAATTCGAAGCCCAATTCATGCAATTTCGCCATTGTTTTGATCGACTTGTGTCACGGAGCATTGTCTTGATGAAACAGTATTTTTTTCCTCTGCATGTGTGGCCGTTTCGCAGCGATTTCTCGCTTCAAACGCTCGAGTAATAGCATATAATAATCAGTATTTATCCTCTTTCCCTTCTCAAGGTAGTCGATGAACAATATACCATGCGCATCCCAAAAAACTGAAGCCATTACCTTGCCAGCCGATGTTTGAGTTGTTGGTCGCTTTGGTCGCGGTTCTCCCGCTGCTGTCCACTCGGATGATTGCCGATTTGACTCCAGTGTGAAATTATGGATCCAAGTTTCATCCATTGTCACATTCCGACGCAAAAAATCATTCTCATTGCGCAGAAACAGCTCCAAACAGGCCTCCGAATCGTCGACACGTTGTTGTTTTTGGTCCACTGTGAGCAAACGCGGCACCCACTTAGAAAAGATCTTTCGCATCGACAAATGCTCATGCAAAATTGTGTGCACACTGCCTTTCGATATCTTTAGAGTGTCTGCTATCTCTTGCAACTTCACTTTACGATCGGCCAAAACGATTTTGTAGACTTTTTTAATGTAACTGCTTCATTTGGCCTTCCACTGCGGGGCATGTCTTCAGTCGAGCTACGACCATGTTTAAACTCGGCAAACCACTTCTCAACCATTTGTCTCGACGGAGCAGATTCCGAATAACACTTTTCAAGCCATGCTTTTGTTTGAACAGTGTTTTTTTCCCATCAAGAAGCAATGTTTTATCAACACACGAAATTCGGATTTTTCCATGTTTTTAAAAATAACAAAATTTGCGTCACTTCGAGCACTGTAGCTTGTAAACAAATAGTCAGAATGTCATGAAATTGTGACGCGTCACTTCTGAAGGTTAGTACTCCCTGACAATACCATTGATTCGGCCGAAGAGGTGCCGTCTGTGTGTCATCCTACGGACTTATTGACCGAAAATTTGCACTATTGAAAAATAGTGCACCAGATATCAATTGAATAAATAATATAAAGAGTATATATGAACGCGTGAGAATAAAAAACTGACACTACCAGGTTTTTCGCAAAAGCGGGATAAAAATCAGTTGCACGCAAAAGAGACATTTCAAACGGTTGCACGCAAGAGAGAAGTATATTGTTGTTGTAATCATGGCTTTAAAATTCAAAATACGACAAAATAAAATGTTCCGTTTGCGTGTAAACTTTTGAATTGTCTCTTTTGCGTGCAACTGATTGTTATCCCGCTTTTGCGAAAAACCTGCTAGCGTCAGGCTTTTATTCTCACGCGTTCATATGTATATCGTAAACCATCCAAATTGTAATAATTGAACAAATGGACTAATTTTCTGCAAAACTTTGAAGGGTAACGGTTGTTTTTTATATCATATTTGAGAAGAACACGAAAAAATCTTCCGATATGAATATATGTATTATTTGGTTTTTTTTTAGAAAAGTGGTTTATTTTGAGGCTATGTTACAATTTGGATGGTACAGACACTTGTTCCAACAAAAAAACATTCTAAATTAGTTCATTATACTATTCGGAAAAATCCTATACTCATCATCTTGCATAAATAATCCATTAAAAGGCAAGTGAATGAAATGGAATGGAACGGCATTGATGTGTGATTTCACTCCAATATTCAACTTTCAGTTTATGTCACTACATGAAAAGAATTGCGCACATTTCCATATACAAATTTATGAATCACAATTTCAACCATCGTTGCCGAAAATACATTTTGCGTAATCGTCTCTTGTGTGAAGATTTACAACGTACGTACTCTACCTAAAGTATAACGATTGAGGAATGGTGAAAAAATACAACAACAGCAGCAGCAGCAAAATAGGGAATAATATTGTTCTGTGATGGCGAGAAGTATTCGTTTATGTGTTTTAGGACACGGAATGGGCAAATGATGGAATCGATGTTAAGAAATGTAAATAAATACAGCAAAGAAAGGGGCGAGAGCAATTGAAAGATATGCGCACATAGTATGAATATAATGAAATGTGTTTTGCTCACTTTCGGTTGCTGGTATCTTTCCATCTCGGTTCCATTTTTTTTTTTGTTCCAGCGCACCCATAATAACATAACATCATTCGTATTGTAATTTATGTAAACTGTGCATGAGCATCTATTATAGCAACGAATTGAAGAGGTCTGTTGAAAATATTCCATGGATGCACACACATATATTAAGAGGACAAAATGAACGTACATCTTTATTTATTTTTACGATCAATTCGTTTGGCTGTTTGGCACACAAATAGTGACACATTCATTGCTTTGCCATTGTACGAAATGGATCCACATTTATTCGGATGTGTCAAATGTGTCGAGCATTTTGAAATATACACGTGAGTCTTGCGCCTGCATCGAGGGCCAGAGGAAAATTGTCGCCAAACATTTGCAGGCGCGTACGAAATCGCAAAGTTGAATTAAAATCTTTTTCGAGCTATTTAAAATGAAAAGCTTCTTACATTCACGTCGAAAATACTTGAATAAAACTCTAATGACTTCAACGGCATTGAAAAAGCAAATCCGATTGGTTGACGGTTCCCATGAGAATTGTTCCATGGGAACATCTTAGGCCAAAAATACATGCGAAAGAAAGCGACCGGACCAAAAATACACTCGGGATGTTTTCTTTTTCCGGTTTTGCTATAAATTGATTTATTCAATTGCTTTTCGAATTTTCGTACCATCTTGAATTATTGTCGATTCAACCCGAGTAGCACCGATCAGGATTTGTAGCAAATTTTTTGTGTTATTATGTAGTTATATTTCAGCAACTTGCAACAACTTGCAACAAATTTGGTTATAAATATGTTATCATTTTGTCATTTTGCAACTTTTTTGAGAACTATGTTATAAATAAGTTATAACCATAACCATACAAGTTGATAGAAAATAATTTATAGCTTCAGCGATGTTACAATAATTATAAAAACGTTTTAATTCAGTAACAAAATCAAGTGGAATTTTAACGAAATTGTGTATATAAATTAAATATAACTTATATACAATTATTCGCATTCATAGCGATTTACTGTAGTAGCAATGTGTTTTTTTAAATTCCCTTGTAGTGCATATTCGTTGTTGTTTGACGTTTACATGCAACACTACAGGGGAGTTCAGTAAAACACAATGCTGCTACAATCAAAAGGCAAATACAACAGCCGTCAACAGCGAGTACAACTACCATTTGGTTTGACATTTTGCTATTAAGTTAGTTTAATTAGACTAAATGTGAGTTAAGTAACAGTAAAGTACTGAGCTTCATGTCAAGTCTACTGTTAGATCTAAACCTTAATGATTTCTACAAAAATCAATAGATGGCGTTAGGGGGTAGCAACTAACTTGTGGCTACAATGAATGCGAATTCTATAGGATTTTTGAATAGCAGATGGCGCTGTGTTCCTCTATGTGTAGGCTATATAAATTCATATTTCTGTTATTATTATCATATCACAAGTTTGTAACAAATTGTGTTACTTGGGAAAACGATATAAAGCAAGTTTTATCAAAGTAGTTTTTCTGACATCCATCGAAAAGTCATGCACCAAAAAGATTTGACTTATAACCAAAACAAAATTTAAACTCCATTTGAAGGAATAATTCAACAAAAAAAATTAGATATTATTTTATTTTTATTGTTTATTTTATTCGGTGATGAAATCTGCATAATGTATATATGCGTGCAATGATTCCAACACATGCTGCCAATTGGCCAATTCCATTATCTTAAATCTATTACATTTTGTTTACTTTGTTTTTCAAAATAAAAACGATACATTTTCATTGAAAAAAGGGACTATAAAATTGACTAAATGCTCTCTGTTTTAAATAAAATCATAATTAGTTATCATCTTTGTTTAATAAATAATTCTTCATTTCTTTCTTAAAAATATCATTATCTTCAATATTGCGTATTTCCTCTGGTATACTATTCCAAATATTGGGTCCGCCAATATACATGGAAGTTTTATGAAAATTAGATTTCGACAGATTAACAATCAATTTATTTTAAGATCTCGTATCTGTTAGTGTTAATTTTAATTATTTCGTTTAGATAAGGTGGAGCTTCTTTGATTATTATTTTATTAATCGTACTACTAATATGATTGGTTCGACGATCATATAATGTCATTAAGCCATGTGTTTTTCTATGTGGGGTTATGTGCTCATGTTTTTTAATGTTCAAAATATATCTTATGCACATATTTTGTAGTTTTTCAAGCTTATCACTTTCCCCATTTGTACCATGTACACCATAATTGTGAAAAATGATGTCCATATAATAAAAAATTGGAATTATATGGGGATTTAACCAACTGCAGTTTTATATCGTTCGGCAGCATCATTTTTAAAGGTTTGATTGTGCTAATCGCACCATAAACTTTTTATATAATTTAAAAGCGACGCTCGAGTACAAATGACCAACACAAACCTATATATGCAAAATTGAGCACTTCAATTCGATAACTGTAAAATTACAAATCTTCTTTCTTCATGTAAATAGGATTATGGTCGTTGTCTATTTTCACTTCATTTCTCTCCCTCTCTCTAGTGCATCTACTCCATGTTTTAACTAAAGCAAAACCATGGTCCATGGTCTAAGATACCATTGACTCAGCAACTCAATAACATAATAGTGGATATTTGATCACGTTTTATTTTAACCTTTTTTAACTCAATTTCGGAACAAGTATCAATTTGTTATTGTGCGATTGCTTGTTTCAGACTTTGCGGCTAGCTCCTTTTTTGCTTCTATTATTTTTTCTTAACTTTTTGAATCTCGATTTTCCTTTAAAGTAATGTCCTCCGCCAATTGTTTGTGTGTGTGTTGTCACAATTTTCTGCTCTTCTCGCGCGAAAACCTTAACTCCATTAAAATACTACAACAACGAAAAAAAAGATGGGAAGGAAAAATGAAGGCAAAATTGTGTTCAGTTTTGTTGTAATGATGAACGTGACAGCAATCATGGTCCCTCGCAAAACTGAACCGAGAATTGCAACCAAATTGATATTCACGACGAGTACAGATGAGTCGGCAAAAAAGAATTAAACAATTTTTACCGATTCAAGCATTTTCAAGGCGGAAATAACAATGCCATCCACACCCACACCCACACATACACATAAACACACACCATGCAACTAACTCTTCAAATGTAGTGTTTATCTCGTGTATGTCAACCCTAACATCAAATGATTACATGAGTTCCCATCACATACACTCTCACAACATATTTTCTACATCATCGCCTGCAAAAGCAGAATGCTGAGTGTTCCATAGAGTTTAGACCTGGCACGTGATTTTTCCTTTTAATGAAATATCTGACCCCGGGAAGTGAAGTGATCAACTTTTGTTTATAAATAAAAAGTCGTTTGTTTTTCCCATTTAGTTGTTGTACGTTTTGTCGGAATGAGCGTAGCAGAGCCTCATATATTAAAGTGCGTACAGCTTTATTGCTTACCAGCGTAAGCCAGTCACACCACACGCTCTATATTGACAATGTATTTTTTTTTAAACCTTCATTTTGATACGCCACTAACATAATTTACACTCAAGTATCTACTTTGTGTATAAAAACGCCATTTAAGGTGCTGCCATCTTGCGTATCACTCACAGAAACTTAGTACTCACAGATTAGACAAAACGACGAGCATGTGGAGTGACTGGCGTAAGCCAGCTAGCTAGCGAACTGTAAATTAATATCGAAGAATCGAACGAAAATGAAAAATCAACAACTACTTTAAGTCAAAGCCAGAAAAACGTTGCGGTTGTGCGAAAATAACATCAAAACATACTAAAATAAACAATAAACTTGGGCAAACTATTTTATGACGAGGCACTTTCATGTAGGCGGCTGGGGGAGAAAAGTATGCAACCGTTGGCGTTGCCTGTGTGATTTTATGATATACATCATCCACCACATATTTTGAAAATATGATTTTCTTACTTTAATTCGACAACACGATTTTTTCTTGCGCTTGAATAAGTACATTAATTAAAATTGGAAGAATATTTGAAGAAGAGCTTTCTTGTCGCTTCAGTTTTATGATCATAATCTTCACTTTGCACATTTCCGCGCTATCTCTCTCTTTCTCACAAACACTCACACAAACTGTAATATTTATTCACCGAAAATAAGTTGAGATTATGGAATTTTCGCGCCGCATAATTTATTCATTTGGAGATAAAGTAAGCTAAATGTAATGAACGTCTCGGTGCACTACCATGAACTGCTTCAACAACTGTAATTTAATTGCCTCGAGATTTTTTTTAATGGGATTTTGAAGAAAATTGCCACTTATGTTAATGTAGCTGATCGAATGGAATCTCAAATATGCCGTAAAAGCAAAACTTTGGCTAAACATAGCCCATTTGCATTACAGTGACATGTTTGCAACATTACACTGGCGCCAACGAATAAAAGAGGAAAGATACGGCAAAATTCGTAACTACTTTTGAACCTCACGTTATAGAGTTTTAGGCTTTTAAAACTTCACCATAAACTCTGAGGTGAGAAAAGCTATCAGCTATTCAGTACGAAGAATGGAGCCCTGCTTCAGTATCCTCATGAGAAACTCATGTCTACAATTAGGAAGAAAGATTAAGTATTGGTCAAGTAGCTATTGCAATAGTTGAAAAATATTGTGAAATTCAATTGTAACTCAATGTCAGTGATTAGGGAGCTCTGAATTTTTATATTGGTTGCACCGTTCGGCGATATTCTTTTACAAGGAAAATGTGTCTGCTGAAACAGGTCTTATTGAATGAATTTTTTTAGCTCTGAAAAATGCTTGTATTTATTGGAACAAAAGAATAAATTATCAAACATGAGATGATTATTGCTGGTGGTGGACCAGAGCGGTGAAGTACCTCGGAGTCACATTTGATTCAAAGCTACTTTTTACCGATCACATAGGTAACAGCATCGACCGAGCCAATAAATGCTTCCGTGCCCTATATTCCATACTTGCACCATACTCCCATCTATGGACTGCAAACAAAACACTTATATACACGTGCGTCATCCGCCCTATTCTAACTTACGGTTGCCAAGTTTGGTCATCCGCAGCAACCACACATGTAAAGAAATTTCAAATATTACAAAATAAAATAATCAAAACTATTTTTAATTTACATCGACGCACGCCGACTGTAATGCTTTAAGAAATAACGGGCATCTGCCCCTTCCACAAAGTAATTGATACATTAAACATTAACTTTATTGAAAACTGTCAATCATTAGATTACAATCTGATTCGGGAAATAGATTTAATGTAAATTTGTAAACAAATGTCATACTTATCCCATAGAGTCCGGGATCTAATCCCATCAAATATTATATTTTTATTTTTTATTCTAATTTTATTTATTTATATGAAAAAAAAAAAAGAAAAAAAAACATACCAAAAAAATTTTAAAATCAGTAAACTCATCGAGTGGAAGCTAAGACCGAAAACAACTGTGGCGACGCGAGCGCCCTCAATTCAAATAGGAAAATCAATGTAATTTCGTAATTTTTTTCTAAACTAAACAGCGTGCCAATTTGAATTTTGTTGATGCTTCCACCCTATGAGTAAACTCAGTCATATTGTGGTTTTTCATCGATTTTCCACAAACACAATCCCAATTTTCACAATTATATTAATTAATATCCAACCTAGACCATAAGAAAAATATCATATGTTGTATAGTCGAAAGACTGATTCTCATAGCCTCAAAACATATTCACTGTATAAACAAAAGAAAGTACATTCGTAATAAACATTCAACATTGCTGGTGGTGGATTTTTCACGTGATAAAATTGTAAAGCTGAAGCATTTGACAGGTCATGAAAATAGTCCAGAATTATACCACAAGCGTCACTGCTGTGTTGCAAACCCAATGGAAATGGACTGTGTAGCTCAAGTTATATTCATAGGAGGAGAGAGAGAGAACCTGATTTCATACATTGAAATATTACTGGAATATATTTAAAAAAATATCTGTATCCATTTAGTGAGTGAGCCGCATGTGGATGAGGTGAAGCAAAGCGAGAGAATAGCACGCAAAAACACATTTACGAACGATATATTGTGCATTCACTTCGTCGTTAGAAAACGAAGAACACGAACACAATGGGACGAAGTGTATACACACCATATCGTTCGTTTGTGTGGAGCGTATGCCTGATTTATTTTCCCTCCCAGAGGAAAATAATTCGTGTGTATTAAAAATCGTAATTTTTGTTGTAAGTAATTATCTTTGACGACACTCATAATGAGCGATTCATATCTACGGATTAGTTCAAATTGAATTTCAAGTGAGAAAATCTTGACATTAAAATCGATGTGTCCGTGCGAAAAAGCCTAAATACTGAGTTGACATACATGATTTCTTTCTTTCGAGTTATTTACTTTTTGCAGTTTTCTTCCCAGTATATCGTCGAATGGTTTTGCGTACAGAAAGTTCTTATGTATGCGCATTGCGTATTATACAGGCTCAACAAGCACACCATCATCGTTTCTCTCTCTCCCCTCCCTCCGATCTCTCTCACTCACAAACACCAAACACACAAGAAGAAAGAAAAGGGGGGGAGGGAAAATTGTTTTCAAAAAGATTCAGAGAATACTATGGGATATTTTTATTCAGATGGGATAGAAATATCGCATAAAAATATCTGATATTTTTCGCGCGTTGCATTCCGTGTAATGCATGAATATAGCACGAAGAGAGTTAAAGGAAGAAGTGAACGAGACATGTGTATGCATGCTTCGTGCAGCTCATCGTTAGTGTGAAGAGTTCAACACAAAATAGCGATTCTGCAGAATAATTTGAATTATGTTGCATTTGAACAAAGATTTGTATTTATAAAATAAACTTCGATTAAATCAACATTGAAAACATATTCAAATCAACATAAACGTCATTTTGTTTAGATTTTATTTGCACGAATCTGTTTTTCATCACCATTTTGAAGCATACAAACATAGAACGAAGAGAGTTGAAAGAAGAAGCGAGCGAGACATGTACGTGCATCATCATCGTCGTCAGTGCGAAGAGTACGACTTTTGTGTGTGTATAAAATCACTGTTTTGTGTTGAACTCTTCACACCAACGATGAGCTGCACGAAGTGTGCAATGTGCATACACGTATCTCGTTCACTTCTTCTTTCAACTCTCTTCGTGCCATATTCATGCATTACACGGAACTCAACGCGCGAAAAATATCGTATATTTTTAAGCGATATTTCTATCCCATCTGAATAAAAATATCCCATAGTATTCTCTCAAAAGATTAAAAGTTTTCTCATAAAATTTAATTTATGATTTCCAAATTCAATTCATGTCATTTGTGTTGGTAAATAACATAATTCATATATGACGGCATGTATTTGATACGTTTACAAGTGCTTAGATGTGCTAACCATGAATACTCTTTTGGTCAAAAATACCGACATGCCCTCTAAACGAGCAAAGACTTAAGATAGTCATCGATATATTGAGTGGGCACTGTCGACGCGTTTATTTGATGTGCGTCGTGTTCAATATAAGTTACACGAATTTTACTTTTCCAATCATTAGAAACTATTATAACATGTGTGTTATACATCATCGGCCTAGTGCTCGCTCACACGTACAAACACACATACACATACGGCACGATAAACTGATATTGTACTAGTCCCTCTATTCCAACCATGTAATTTCCCATATACCTAGTATTTATATAGTAATGTGTGCTACGTATCTGTAACCGGGATGCTGAACAACAATCGGGCAGCATCAAAATGGGGCACGTATATGAAGCAAAGCACGAGGTGAAACTTTTTTGTTCCCATTATATTGTTGTAGGTGTGCAAAATAATATATTAATACGTGTAACATTGATACGCGCATCATCAATACCATCTCATTCTGATTATACGCAATTTGAGCATTTATGCCGGCGAAGTTGCACAGCTCGTGCAAAGTGGTAAATATGTGTGTGCATATGTATGCGGGACTGCAGGAGAAGGTTTGAGCGCACGCGAGCAAACAAGTGAACAAACGAACGAATGAGCGAGTAAGCAAGTAAGCGAGTGAGCGAGCAAAATGTGAACGCAAGAATGAGGTGTAAAATTAAATTTTATGAAGTCACCCCAAAATTCACTTTTTAATGTGACTTGTTGATAATTTACGATGAATTTTTGACCATATTTTCGCAGTCAGGTACAAGACGAATGGTTGCTACATGCTCGTTGTAGCTCATTTTATCGTTATCATCGTGTATTATCATCGCCAACGCAGTCAGCTTGCTTTTACCAAGTGGCTATAATTTTAATAGCTCCAATAAAATTGCAATTAATTCAATGCAAGTCGAATCTAGACCGTCGAACGCATATTGAGGTATTTATACCATCTGATAAAAAAAAGTGTAATCGCGTGTTTAAGCAGTTTCATAGCCCCGAGTCGAAAAAAAAAAAGTTTGAGTAAATGGTAAATTGAATGCTCAATATAACTAGTTTTAGATTTCCCTATGCGCTTTTAACCAATTTACCATTAATTCAGATATTTTTAGAATTCATAAATACGCTTAATTTGGTTCGTGTTTTTGATTATATTCTACACTAGTAAACTTCCGATTAACAAATCCCATCCCAATCAGCGATATGCAACGAAAAATTGTATGGAGTGCGTGCACGCACATGCAACGAAGTTTTACAGGGAGCGCGTGCATAATTTTGAAGCAAATTTTGTGCACAAAATGTGATTACGTAAATTTTGTATGGAAGCACAGAGCCGTGCACACACCATATCAACTTTCACTCATTGGGATATCTCACCTGGTTTCACTTGACCGATTCATTTTATTGATTAAAATCATAGGAACACCGAGTTAAAAGCAACTGCACAAGAATGAGACAAACGATAATAGCTAGAAAGTAGATTTTGTTCATTCTGCTCAGCACGAGTATAGTTTGAAATTATGGCCAGGAAACAAGAGCACACACAACAATTCACACATTGTAGATACGTGCATTGAACAATCCCAGTGCGGATTTTAATTCCGATTAAAGCGATTTCCATTGAGAATAAATAATAATTGCATCCAAAATACCATTGCCCAAATGGAGACGTTTCAAAGCATGTTTGCAACATACCATACTAATCGTCGACAATGTCCGCATACATAAACACACACCGAGACGGACCGTTGAAGGAAAAATACGGCAAATATCACATGTCACAAATCCACACTGGACCACGATAATTATATCGTTGTGATATTTTCCACTTTCATGCTCTTGAGGATTCTCGTATAAAATACAGAAAAGCCAGAGCACAAAAATAAAAACAGAGAAAGACAAAACGGAGAAAGACCAAACGCATTAAAATGGTATTCTCTTAAATCCATGTTTGCTTTCGTTCATTTTAATTGACCGTATCATTTTTTTCGTAATTCAGAGTAAAATAAAAATGGTTATACCAAAAGAGGCGAAGGAGAAAGCGCAGAGGACCATCACCCAGAATTACAGAGAACTAATGACAAAATTCAATCACGAGAACAAACGTGGGTTTAAGAGAATACCATTTTCTGTGTTTATATTTTCTGCGTTTTATCTGGATACCCGCTTGAGGCGCACCATAAAACATTAAGTACTCTTGCTGACCTATGACAGGCACATTGATTGAATCGAATTACATATCATTCTGATGGTGTGTATTTATTATACATTCTGAGATGACCTTTTTGCACTGATTGACCATCATTATCGGTATGGTAAATTCAGTATAAATCAATCTGATGAAATCATCATTTATTGTGTGTAATTGCTGCTGAACTTCTAAAACTCTTAAAATGATGCGATTCATTCACATCGGGTCGGAACCTTCGAAAATTTAATGTGAGTGTCAAAAGTTCCAAGAATAAGCTCACACCGCTGGCAGTTACTGTTTGACACGCATCGATGTGTATCGTAACAGATTCAAATTGAATCGTTGAAATAGCTGAATTTGTGATCATGCAATTTGTTCCCGAATAGAGCGGAAGATGTGCCAAGGCACAAAAGTGATTTTCGACAACGCCGATGGAGCGACAACACAACACAACACAACCCAAATACACCATACTCTTTGCATCATTATTTATTTATGTTGTCCTTTTATTCTTCTATACTTCAGACACCCTTCGGTGTGTTCGTTTATCACACCGATGCATAATTTATTAGATGTACACACCAAATTGATGATTACAAAGACGATTGACTGAGGCTGTGGTTGACGATACAACATTTTATTGGTAAGGAATATAACATTTTAGGCATGTCGAAAGAGTTAAAAGGTTTTGTGTATGCGAAAGCGTCGACAAATTTACTTCTCTTTGATTTATCAGGCAACACATCGCATGTCATGGAATATGAGTGTATGGAGTGGGAGTGGGTGTGAAAAAAGGTGATTTCAATGTAAATATGTTTGCCAGAAATGTGCTTGTGCCGACATTCACACATTCACGCACCCCCAGCCAACGATGCTACCAAAAACGCTTGCTCTAATTCAATTGAACAACAAGTCACCAAGATGTGATTTCTGAAGGCACAAAAAGCAAATATTTACAAGTAATCTGTGCGTCTGTTTATTTTAATGTTAACTCGCATCACAAGTCTGCTCCAATTTGGTCTTACACACTTGAACCGGAGCGTCGTGATTTTTTTCTTCATCATACAGTTGTGCATTAATATTTAAATATTGTTAATATCGTCAGATATGAGCAAAAGACTTTCTAATTTGGCCCGTTAATTTTGGTGCCCAAAAAAAAGTCCTACAAATGAAAAACGATGTCGAATGTGTGTAGATTATCGTGCCTTGAATAAAAAGTTAATTGCAGATAAACACCCACTACCAAGAATAGACGATATACTCGACAGTTTTGGTAATGACGGCTTTCAGTACAGAAAGGGAAGCATTTCAATAAAAAGCTCTGCCATTTGGCTTAAATATAGATCCAGATTCTTTTAGTCGTATGATGGCTATCGTTTTCTCTGGTCTTCCACCAGAAAGCATCACTTGAAAAATTTTAAAAGTGTTTTCAATATCGCAAGTTTAACCTCAAGCTCAATATCGAAAAATGCGATTTTTCCAAACCTCAAGTAACGTTTTTGGGTGATACTTATACAGTGTAACACCCAATGGTATTTTACCCGATGAAAGAAAAAGGGGCGGTAGGGAGGCTAGGCTGTAGGGAGGCTACAAAAACTTAAATTTTTGGGGTGACTTTTAAATCGAAGGGGTGGTTTTTTGAGGATGATTTGTTTGGCACATTTTTCTATTTCGACTAGATCTACAACGTTGTCGAAGACACTTTTTTAGAAATTCCCACCCGTTTAGAAGCTTTGGTCTCCAGATAAATGAGGGTTTCGAACTTTACACCCCCCCCCCCCTTTTTTCACCTTATTTTGAAATGATCGGTATTGAGATTTGTTCCCAATATTTAAATATGTTAATACCGATAAGATGATATTAACATATCGCATTTTGTGCAATTGTACTTCGTCACATGTTCACGATATACTGGGACAATATTTACGAACAAGTTGACTCATTTATATCCCAAAAAATGAAACGTTTTATTGTAAAGCAATGTGTATGTGAATAGGTCACCTCAAAACAAAGAACATTTAAATTGATACAACCAAATTGTTTGCTGTCAAATCCTGTCTCGCTCACACCAACTGTTACACTGACTCGTTCGTGTACGAATTAGTATTAGCGTAAAAGAGATGTTGTTCGCAGTAAACTCAGTTTAGATGTTCTTCTCAAATGCAATATTTATGCTCAATATCAGCCAACAAATTGCAGGCATTTCAATAACATAAATCTTGGCAAGTGCAATATCCAGAAATCGATTTTCACTGCATTGAAAACAATAAAATCTGATTATTCGTCGTTCTCCACAGCAATATCACATGGATTTAAGTTGTTTAAAACCACGTATTGGTTGTTTGATATATTTGCCGTTTGAAGCTCAAGTAATCACCAAAATCAACTTATTACGTGATTGAAGAAAAGTTCTTAAATATGCATAGTGATGGAGTAGAACGTGGATAGGAGTTAGTACACATGCAACTAACAAATTTCAATATAAAGTGTCGTGGGATGATTCAACTGTTCGCCACGTCACATTGCTTAACAGCAAAACTGGCCAGACGTGTTCAAGGGGTGGGGGGTTCCGGTTTTACCATCCATCTTGGATTTTAAAATCGAAGACCCAAATCGAGCGATTTTGACTAGTTTACACTTTTTTTTTTAGGTATTCCATTGACAAACATTTTGAACCCTCATCTGGCAAAAATGTTTAGCCCCTCTAGGATTTTTGACCTTGCACACGTCTGCTTAACACCCATCCCAATCAGTGTGTAACAAGTGTGAAAAAAATCATAAATTTCCACAATCATAAAAACGGTATAAAGATAGCAATTAGGTACATGAATGAGCCGTAAAATTGTATTGTTCTTTGCCATTGCCGTGTCCTCGCGCCATCTACACAACTACAGTTTTTATTCGGCGAAATAAAGGAGAAGAAAACTTCGAAAACAATTCTTCTTGCTCTGCCGATTTCAATTTCCATTAAACCAAAAAGTTTCAAAACATCGTAAGGTATTTTACACACAACCATTGCCAGTGGTCTACACCATTCTTCTTTTACGCCACGTTCGAACAGCATTTCTTTCGACATCCATTATATTTTTTGGTAGTAGTCTAACGCAATTTCAGTTGTGTCACTTCAAAAACTTTGCACCACCAACATGGAAATGGAAATCGATGGGAAGCACTCAACAACAATAACACAACGAGTACCTACGCTTTTATGGATTCGTTTTGTATGGCACGCCATGAATTCGTTGCCACTTTCGTTTCTCCTTTATTCGGCGGCAAACAGCATCCAATGCACAAAAAATGTTCGTGATGGTTCGACACTTTTGTTTCGTCAACTATCACCACTTTTACGCCGCTTACATACATATGAAAATTGACCGTTGGATAATATTCACTCAACACGTTCGGACGTCTGCAGCGAACAGAGTGATGTGCGTCTAATATTCCACTCAATTCATTCATTGCAACGTAAATAGTGGTGCATGCAACATCTTTGGTCGTTCGTTTGCTCTGACATGCTGATGATTATAAGGAGCTGTTTGAGGCGGTCAAAATCAACTTGTGTACATAGATGCGATCACCTGAAACAATATTTCTTTTGGGCAACGCGAACAAGTGGTCATTGCTTGCGATGGGTCACAGTAAAATGGTTCGCACCGCCATAAAAAATTATATTAATTGATCTAACAACAGCTTGAATATCTTCAGAGACAAATCCATTGTCTACTCATAATCCATGTGCTAATATATATTGTTTTCCAAATCATTGAGTGTAATATTTTTCACCAAACTAGCCCTGTGTGAACCACATAAATTGACAAAAATATCTGTCATAACCGCATTTTGAAATCGAAAAGCTTCACTCCTCTTTAGGAGCGATAATGTGGAGTGGTTGTATGAAGAGTTATATGAGTTTTTTTTTTAAAGTAAGCTAAGTCCAGAATATAAGAATTGATTTCTTATAGACAGAGTGGACCTAGTACATTTCATGAAGGTAGGTCGACTAAGTGTAGTGGCCAGTTTAATTCATATTAGCAGGTCATTTGAACTGATTTACTATACAACGTTTCATGATTTAGTTGTACGTGAATTTAATCCTATAGACGATAAAGAGTAAAGTTTTAATATGACTAACAATACGTTATCAATGGTTCGGATCAAAATGAGTCTTAATATAGACACAGAATTCTATTCAAGAAAATCTCATGTATCGATCCTCGAACAGATTTTATTATCAAGCTATTGTGCGTTAAGATCCACATTGAATACATATTTTTGTGATAATAGTTAAGCACTTTCAAAACACTTAAAATATAATAGTTTCATAGAAAACCCGTACAATCTAAAATTCTCGGGCTAAGGTATCGTTTGAATGAGTATGCGTGAGAGAGAGAGAGAGAGAGAGAGAGAGAGAGAGGGAGAGGGAGAGAGAGTAGAACGCGCAATTATTGGAAAATTCTGCTATGGAAAATATCAACCACGACATTGCAAACTACAAATGATGCAGCTAAGCGCATTCGATGGTATTCCCGAAATAAGCCAACTATTTTGACTAGGAACAATTTAATATAATAAATTGACAACATTCTTGCTCCTATCAAATATTTCAGGAACTTGTTTCGTTTTACATGGGTGAAATCACATTGCGTTAGTCCAACGCCATTGAAGTAGTGAACGCTTTTTTGGCACTACATGAAATGTAGAGCCACTAATCTGCTTTTTTCTCTAGGGGAATTTAACTCTTACGAGTGCAGCATGTTTTCTGCCAGTTTGCTTGATTCGCGGAAGTTCGACGCGTTCTTTGTACGTACTGATGCGCACGATCACAAGTTTACACAAGTTTGTTTATGGTTTTGCGCGTTTTTCAAGTTGTTATTTGACAACTAAAACGCGTTTCAAACTAAAAATCGGTTGTTTACGTGTATAAAGATTTTTCACATCCTTTCCAAAGTTCAAAGATTTATATAATTATAAAATGGACAAAGGAAATATTTTTAAAGAGCTGGAGAAAGTGTTGGAAGCAAAAGTTAATCCAGATAGATATAATAAATGGAACGACTGATGTGTCCGCGTCGTCTAGCTCCATGTTTGCACACGAACTCGCACAAGTTCGCGCATGTTGTTTTAATACGGAACTTGTCAACTGAGTGGAATCATGCAAGTTCTCTGGTGAATGTAACAATTTCGTGCGCGTTTATATCATTTTTTTTTTAAGTTTTCACGTAGTTAAATCCCCCTAGTTTTTTCTTCTTAATACTTTTTGAGTGATGAAACAAATTATGGTGAATTTGAATTTTATGCTCATATTTTTTATTTAATTTAAAACAGTGGCAGTAACGACCGTGCGGCGGCTGTTGAACGTCAAAGTCATTTGAGGCGACGCGAGCGCCCCCAATTTCAAAGGGCACATCAATGTAATTGAACATTTCAAATCGGAACTAAACAGCGCGCCAATTCGAAATATAGGAAAATATAGTGTCAACAGCCGCACCATGGTAACGACAAATAAGTGCATAATATCTCGAAGCCCTAATCAAATTTTTATGATTAAATGTTTTTTTTAAAAATTACATTATTTCAAGCTTTTTTCGTACAGTATTTTCTGGGTCTTGAACAGAATTAAAGTGACTTTCGATTCTATGCTCATATTATTTATTTAATTTAAACCAAAGGCAGTATATATATTTCGAAAAAGAAATAAAACCAAGATCTTGCAATTCATTTAGCAAATAAATATATTACTTCAAAGTTACTTTGATGAAAAACATTTCATGTAGTGCGCCAAAAAATAGTTTGTTGTGAGGCAACAAAATAAATTAAGTAACCAAAAGCTCAAGAACGCAGAGCGGAGCGAGATCTGCGGTCTTTTTTCTTCTCCTGCTGTTCGTTGTATTACTAATGCATTGGGAAACAATTTTCAGATTAAATCGATGAAAAAATGAATAAGAAAGAAAAGTTATCGAATTTTAAAGTACTCGAGCGTTGAAGAAATCCAGGCATCTGCGTGGTTGCCAAATAAAATGAAAAACGAGGGCATGGAATCCAATTGACTATGGCCATTTGCCATTCTCCTTTAAGTTTATTCCCATTCTTCTTTCTACCTTGTTCCATTCGTTCATTTTCTCATGTGAATGTACTACTGAAGTATTTACACACATTTGTTTGGGCTATTTTTGATTGTGCCTTTGTTGTTATCATGTTCCAGCCGAAAAGAAATGATACAACCGTTGATAATTATCAATTAGCTAAAGCCAACTAACGGAAGGTAACATTTTAATTTGTTTCGATTTTTTTTTTTGAGAATAAATACACAAAAAATCAATAGGTGGGAATATTCGGATTCAACTATATCGGGATAGTACAACTCCTACACTTTTTGGGAACTTTCATGAGAAAAAACTATATTTTTCCAAAACAATAGTTGAACAAACACCATAAGTGGCTCAAAAAAAATCTTCAAACATTTACACCGATGGATTTTTGTGCATTTTCCTCAAAAAATATAAAATATAAATATTTTATGAAAAAATATAATATATAGGGGTAGTGGGGGCGAATCGTGCCACTGGCGATATCTCGCGACTGGCAGCAAAATATGTCAAAATGAAATTTATCGTGGATCTGTCATATTATCCCGCATATTTCGTTAGTTAAGACTCATAGTTTTCATTCACACACAAACGGGAAAATTGACAAATCGGTTTTCGACACATGCTGTTGTGACATTTTGTGACTTTAGGATTTCAAATAACTACAATAAATTTTTATTTTTCCCAAGTGAATGTAAGTGATTTTTACAGCTAATGTCGAGTACTTTCGCGTAGAAATACAAAATTTTGGTTGTTGTATTGAATATTTTGTGATATCGCCTTTGGCAATCGAACATATACCTGGGGGCGAATCGTTCCAAACGAACTTCCCTGCAACTATCCCAACTTACACGTACGATTAATCATCTAACCCATTATCATTCTTTTTTCCTTGGAAAGAAAGCAAAAAATTATACTCTAGATTATACTTTGGTAATTTTTCTAATCTTATTTCATAGAAAAGAACAAGTCGTTCCATTTGATTTCATAAAATAACTCTAAAACTTTGTTCTAAACGGTTAAAAAAAGTAAATAACAAATCGCTATTTTTTCAATATTATTGCTATTTTTGCTATTTTCCTCTAGTATTTATATGAACTTCAAAAAAATAGCCAATGATGTCTATCCCCATTGGTACAGCAGTACATGAATACGAAAAACTTCCGATACAGCTGATAAATTGTAACGAGTAAGGTATCAAATGAAAACTGATTCGATTCGCTACATTTGTTTCCGAAAAGGCATGCAAAAATATTTAGTGATTTGAAACCACTGGTTTCGTAATTACAGTATTATTATATAGAATTTGAATTTGAATCATACAACAATTTTATTTGCGTTATCGAATGTCTTATCAGCTGTTTATTTGTCAAGTTGACAAGTTGCTTTTGAACATCTTTTACGAAGTACAATTTTGCTGTGAAATAAACAACATTGATGATGGAAAGTTCAGTGAACAAAAATTAAACTTCTTGATTAATAAGAGTATAAATGAATAGTAAATTATTAAAAGAACTTCATAATATTGCTTGTAATTGTAATTATTTGTATACAATAGCGCAATGATAAATTTAACGTTGTCTTTGTGCCAGTTTTTTATCGCCAATCTCTAAGTGGAATCAATATAACAAAAATATTTTTTAAAAAAATGCAAAAACAGATAAAGTTTTCGATTGTTGTTTAGCACGTATATACAATTTTCATAGCTGGAATTATCGTTGTAATCTTGTAAACACATATCTGACTACGCACACACTATTTGCGCACATAGTGTTTGCGAAAGAGATAAATGTCATTATTCAAACGTTGATAATAAAATAATTCAACGAAATACCGAAAGTGACTTTCTTAAAAACAAATAGTCCGAATTCTTGCTTTCGATTAGATTGTCAATCGATTTGGAACAACTATGTAAGTGGCTATGTGTTATACATTGGTTCCATCCAAATGGGTCCATTTAAATATTCAATTTTATTTAACAGGTTCAATATCATCCGTTAATGCTACTCTTCTTTGACATGTCATCGAAATGAGTGGAGAGGGAGGTGGTTCAAAAATATCCACGGAATTCAAAAAGCCTAGATTGGAACTTGGACAACAGAAACTGGCCCTGTTTCATCAGCCATGGACTGTTGAACCAATATTGGAATCAGACGTGTGCAAGGTCAAAAATTCTAGAGGGGGTTAAAATGATTTTGCCAGATGGGGGGTGAAAATTTATAAATGGGTGTCAAAAAAAGGTCCTCACTTTGGAAAATCCATTCTATCTAGTGTAAAATTTTCCAAATCGCTCGATGGGGGTCTCACATTTTGAAATCCTAGAGGGGGGTAAAACCGGAAAACCCCACCTCTTGCACACGTCTCATTGGAATTACTTTAGTTGGACATTGATTGTTTGGAAGAGCTTTTTGAATGGTTGTCGCTAGCCGATCTGTTGCTACTCCGTGAAACGTGTAAGCGATTGAAAGGAAGTGTCGACCATTACATCAAAACCAACTGGCAGAAATTTGCAAAAATTACAATACATAACTCGCAGACTTTTGATGTATTACGTCGAATGGACATTACTACCATCAAGTTGATCAAGAATCTTGTAGTGGCCGTACGAAAAGATGATCAATATCAATTTGAGAACATAAAAACAGTCCTTAACAATGTCGAAAGAATTACCATAGTCGAATGGGAAATTAGTTGAGATTTCTATGAAGTTTTTCTAAACTGTCTAACCGTCCATATGAGCGGCGAGATGATTGGTTGCTTCGTGAGTATCAAACGCTTGAACACCTTCTTCCGAATACGAATGTACAGAGCATCTGGGCGACGTGTGATGATGCACCTTTTTTTAACTCATATCGACATCACATTCGATCAATTGCGCATTCGCTATGATATAAAACAAAGAACCTTAAGCATTTTCGTGCTTTTTGACAGATGTACTAAATTGAATGTTTTCTGTGTCGCCATCTGGTTTGTAATACTAATATCTTCTCACACGGTTCTGATGAAGATTTTATTTATTGTTTATACAATTTTATACAAAATCACTTTTTCATTCTAAAAACTCGATTTAGAAAAGAAAATCACAGTTATTTCGACAGTCGAGTTATTTTGCATGCAAGTGAAAAAATTGTCATCATCAAGTTTACACGGCACGACCAATTTCAAGTGTTGCAACTTTGTTTGAAAGAAGCCGAATATTATCTGGAAAAAAAAACACTAATACAAAATAATAAATGGCAAATCATTCTTTTGTCTCTTTGTGGACATTAATTCCCACATTTTCGATAAAAAGTGAATTTTTTCACACAACTCATAATTTCACAATCACGTGTTTAGTACATTTCATTGTTCAATACCGACAATGAACACAACGTCAGCAATGGTATCTGTCAAACTTTACGCTCTGAAAATGACATTCATAGCAAACATTCAAAAACAGTCAATATTTTATTGTTTGAATTTTTATTTGGGAAAACTAACATAACATTCACTTTCGAAATCATACCATTTGAAAATTGTCATGCCGTTTGTTACATACGAATGTGCAACGATCAGTTGTATCGTCTCGACACGAAAATTTTCAAATATTTGTATATGTATATTTCAAATGGTCGTCCCGAAGCGATACAATCGAATTGTATAGTCTCAACACCACCTCGGCACGATCATTTTCAAACATTTCGTTTATTTCAGAAAAACGAACTCAAATATTTGAAAATTGGTCAGGAGGATACGGCGGGTGCGGAAGCAATTCGGGGCCTAACTCGTGCTTTTTAGCCATTGCAACCATCGATGTGTGCGACGGTGCATTATCGTCCGAAAAAAGGATTTTTTAATTGTCCTTCTTTTTTGGAGGTAGTCGATGAAGATTATTCCGTGCGCATCCCAAAACACACTGGCCATTACCTTCCCCATCCATTATTGCGTTGTTGGCCTCTTTGGCGGCAGTGAATCGTGTTCCGTCCACTCTCTAGCCTTTTGACTGGACTCCGGAGTGTAGTGATGGATCCAAGTTTCGTCCATCGTCACTAATCGACGCAAAAACTCACTCCGATTGCGGTTAAAATAGGCCAATTTGGCTTGAAAAGTGGTTACACAAATGCGTTTTTGTTGAATTGGCAGCAAACGCGGCACCCATCTTGCGAATAGCTTATCCATATGGAAATGTTTATGCAATATGTTAAGCACCCGTTCATATGAGACGTTTACAGTCTCAACTATCTCACGCACTTTCATTTTCGGATGATTTAACACCAGATCATGTATTTTGTCTATCATTTCTGGGGTAGTAACCTCATTTGGACGACCTGGGCGAGCTGCGTCTTCGATGCTCGTGCGACCACACTTAAATTCAGTGAAATACTTGTGGACCATTTTATGAGATGGTGCGGAGTCCGAATAATACGCAAAAAATAGTGTTTAATCAACACACGAAGTTCACTTTTTTCCATGTTTACACAAATGTTTGGATGTTGGTTGCTTCAAAGTGCTATGACTCATGAACTAATGGTCGGATTTGGCTCCAATTTTGACAGCTGTCTTCTGAAGGATGGTACTTGTCAAAACCATAAGGATTTTGTATCAGTGTCTTCCTCTCATAGAAAAGTACCTGACTTATCAATCCATCTAGTAATTCACCCACCAAACCGGTTGATATGCTCAAAATTTGTATTTGGGAAGTTTTTAGGATGCCCTATCGAACGCGAATAGGCATTTGCAATTTGTGAATTGATAGTATGGAATATTTATGGGTGGAACGATTCGCCCCCAAAAAATGGTGGTCGGAAAATTGGCCATCAAATTTTCCGAGCAGGTTGCACACCATAAGTGTTTTCTATCAAAAGTTGCGCATTTACAATTCCTATTAATTGACATATTATGACAGGTTGTTCAAAATGCCTAACTGAGACGGAGATATTTGGATTTGAAAAAAAGTGGAACGATTCGCCCCCACTTCCCCTATTAAAAATATAGAAACAAAAAAAAAATCGAAATTTCACCACCGTTTTAAATAAAATATTAACGGTTGTATATCTTCCATTTAGTTGCCTTCAAATGCTTTGTGAGAAACGTCGCTAACATCATCTCGGCATTTCATATTTATTTGATAGCCTTCGTGTGTAATGTCGTTGTCAAAGATCTATGGAACTGGTATGTAAAATTTGTGCTACTTCCCACGAATATACAATATTATTTTGGAGCAAAATGCATGTACGCATACTCAATGAAGCAGCGGACTTGTCGGCACACTCGTGGATTTAGCATTTCACTTGCTTTGGCGATTCGTGAGTTGCTGAAGCATCATATATGCAGTGCACTCGATATTTAACGTGAAAACCTATATTCGATACATCGAAGTTGGCCGAGGTATGATTTCGTTTGCGCGTAGCGCGTAAGCAATTCACTTGCGATATATAGTAAATAGGGATTCACGTTATATCGCAAGTGAATTGCTTACGCGCTACGCGCAAACGAAATCATA
>NW_022601408.1:3411995-3498111 GCF_009176505.1 Sitodiplosis mosellana
ATATGGATTTTATAGTCGTACTCAAACTTTTGATCGGCACTGTATTTACATTTGAAAATCAAAATTGAAGAAAAACTGACATTTCCGTTTGAAATGCATTATGGGCAGTTCGGCACTTACGCACCCGTTCACGAACAACGTTAGAAAACAGTTTTCACACTTTGAAGTTTAAATAAAACTCTGAATGAATATCATGGAGAATTTTCTTTTTCACTGCCAACACTTTTTGTACACATTACGAACACTGCAAAAAATAATAATCAAATACACGCTTCTCAGAGCTAATTCTTTTCTGTGTTCAATCTTCCCTGTAGACTGACTTTAGACGTAGACTGCAATTGAATTTAAGCATTTTTTCTTTTTCTATTTGTGTGTAACATAGATGGTGGTCGGTTGTTTTCGCTGGGAAAGAAACAATGTTTTAGCTCATCCATAGAGCTTAATTGCATGCAATCGAAGACTCTTTTTCCATTATCTTTAACTTTCACATTTTCTGGACACCCATAACTTTCGTAGCATTCATTAGTTTAGACATAATAAAGTAAATCGCATATTATGGCTTCAATGTAGCTTGCCGTTTTTTTTGTTTTTGTGAACACATCCTTTTCGAAGACATTGGTTTTATACACCGTGTTTGTTATTTGATGCAAAATATCCAATTTTTTATTCGTTTCTTTGCTTGTTCGTTCGCTTGCGTTGCTTTCTTTCTACTTTTATTAAGGTTTGTTGCTCGCTGATAGAGATGAAGAGACCGAAAAAAATGCTAGATTCTATGCGATACGTAAGAGTAAGTTTGTTCGAGCGAAGCGCGAACATTTCGGTGTGGCTTCAATCATTTGCTGCACTCTTCAAAATTATTAAATCACGTAATGATAATATTATTAAGAGCTACGAAAATATTTTCTCTCATTTTGCCCGTTTTCTACCCTGTTTGTTTGTTATGCTTTGTGTCGACTTTCTATATTATATTTTGAACTGTGTCAATGTTTACTATTAATTGTAGCGTATGCATGAACTGAATTTGAAGAACATCGTTTTATGTTACTATTCTTCTGCATAGCGCCAGTTCGTGTTGCGTTTTTTTAGATTTGGTTGAAGTGAAAAAACATATTTGATAGATTCGATTAAATTTATTTGTGTTTCATTATATTCATACGCTTTTTGCATTGTTTGACAGATAAAAGTCATTTTTTAATAAGAAATCGGCGTCGATGGGATACGTTTTTTTTCAAAATGCGGTAATTTTTTAAAGACCATTGCAAATTTTTCATAAAAATTAAAGGGCTAGCATATCCGCTAGGTATCGTTTTATTCAGTTGATATTGAACCAAAAAAAAAGTTCCCAGTGCTTTCAGCGCTTCAAACAAAACCGTTATGAATCTGACTTTTTTCAAAACAAAATAATCCAAAAATATTTTATAATAAAAAAATGTAGAAAAAAGTTGTAAATTCAATTTCTCAAGACACAGTTTATAAAAAATATTTTATTTGCATCAATAAAACTTGGGAAAACTACAATTATTTCACTGCAAACGATTCCCACTTGAAATTTGAAACAACAACACACTTGTCACTTGTCAATATGGCGAATGGGTGTTGTAACGGATTTTCGTTAGATGTCGCTGTTAGTTTCGAAGTTTCAAACTTCAAATGGGAATCATTTGCAGTAGAATAATTGTTGTTTTTCTAAGTTTTATTGATGCAAATAATAATTTTTTTATAAACTGTGTGTTGAGAAATTGAATTTACAATTTTAGTTTACCTTTTTTTTAGACGAAGATGTTTTTTTATTTAAAAAAAGTCAGATTCATAACGGATTTGTTTGCGGAGATGGTAGCGATTCAAGCGGCATATGAACGCTATTGAAGCGGCCTTTTAAATTTTATGACAAATTTCATAGTTCATATTGCGAACGTATTTGGGTATTTTATAATGCGGAACCGCGATATGTGAGCATTATCAATTTGCACACCATGCTCAAATCAAATGCTGATATGTGGATTTTTGTTGGCAGAACGTCATGCGGTCTGGACGTCATCGTGTGTCAGACACAACGTCGTTTTTTATGCGCGAAATGCGCATATCGTTTGTTATCTTAATAAATCCTAAGACTCAGCGGTAAAAACATTTTATTTACTATAATAATAACATATTATTAAGATGGATTTATTAACTCAATTAATAACATATTATTAGGTTTGGATTTTATTAATTCAATTAATAATATATTATTAAGATGCAATCTTAATAATGCTTTTTTCGCGCATTCTTTTCCCTAGCTGGAGAGAAAAAAAAGCACTGTACGGTGTACACACCTATAACAATGCAGATAAAATATGGTAAATTGATCCTTTCAAGGTCGGGACTGGCGATTTCCTAAACTTAATGGATAAGTTCAATACACGATAATTCCGTTTCAAAGAGTCATTTTAATTTCATTGCAACAATGCAAAAATTCATGTGTGTACTCCGCAGTGAAAAAACAACTTGTCAGTGCTCCGGCGAAAAAAATGCGCGAAAAAAGCGTTATCAAGATTGTATCATAATAATATGTTATTAATTGAGTTAATAAATCCATCTTAATAATATGTTATTAGCTCCGAATCATAGGATTTATTTACCGTTTGTCTGTAATGTGGGGTCTATATGACCCCAGATACTCTAAATTCGCTATAACTTTTTAATTTCAAGTTGTATGATGTTATAATTTATTGACATCTTCAATCTAGTTGAAACACGCATTTTGAGCACTTATTTGTCAAAATCGGTCCATAAAAACCCGAGGTATTCTGACTTGAAGAGAAGACTTACAAATGCTGTAAGATGGGGTCATATGGACCCCAAATTAAAGTGCCCATGTTATTGCTAAAATCTTATTTTATCTCATTAAATCAAGAATATTTTTAAAATTTGAAGTTTTATCTTCATTTTGAGCCGCATTTTGTTCAGATACGACAAGTAGTTCCATTGTTTTGATCACTTCCAAATGGCACCTAAATTGATGAAATTCCAGTTTTTATCGAATTATTACATCTTATTGGTCCATATTTTTCCATGTAAAGCTCACATCAACTCGATATTATACTTATTTTATTCCTTTTGATACGCCCTTTCAAAAAAACAAACTTTATTTTCACAAATATTCATAGATTTTTTTAGAAAATGAAGCAAAATAACGTCAAAAATGTGAATCTGCCAAATGATTCAAGACTAGTACGATGTTTTTGAAATCATCATATCTAAGTAATTTTTGGTTCAATATTGACAAAAATAGGCTTAAAAGATGAAGAATGCTTTAAATTATTGGATCAAAACGATATTTTTGAGAAAAAAATTATTTTTGTTCCATTTTTATCAGAGCGTGTTTTGAGCTGACGTTAGCAGTACTCACTAACGTCAGCTGCTTATATTAGCTGCTGACGAGTATGCATTGAGTTGTTTTAACGCATTTGCAGTATAAAAACGAGATATTTTCCAAACATATGACCCCACATTACAGCATTTGTAACTTTCGACTTATTGGGAGTGTCGGTTAATAATGTCGATTTTTTGGCCTGAAAATGGCATTTATTTGTGAAAATGAATGAGTACATTAACCAATATATTGCCCATCTTTAGCTATGACTTCCTCCCATCTTCTGGGAAGTTTGTTGATTCCTCGTTGGAAGAAGTCCTCATCTTTTGTTCCAATCCATTCATCGACCCATTTTCGCACTTCTTCAGCATTTCGAAAGCGTACATCTGCCAGGCTGACCTGCATTGATCGGAACAAATGGTAATCAGAAGGAGCAAGGTCTGGAGAGTACGGGGGGTGATCAAGATGATCCCAACCGAGCCTCTCTATTTTTTCCTGAACGATTTTTGCACGATGTGGTCTGGCATTGTCATCGTGAAATAAAACTTTGTGATGTTTTCGAGCTATCAATGGTCGTTTTTCGTTCCGTTTCTTTGCCAATTCGCCCAGTTGTCGTCGGTAGCGATCAGCTGTAACCGTTTCATTCGGTTTTAACAGCTCGTAATACACCACACCTTTCTGATCCCACGAAATGCATAGCATAAGCTTTTGGCAATGAATATCGCGTTTTGATTGTGTAGTTGATGGTTGGCCGGGATCAACATAGTCTGCTTTACGTTTAGGGTTATCGTAATAAACCCATTTTTCATCACCAGTAACAATTCGACTCAAAAAACTATGTTTTTTTTTGCTCTGCGAGATGTTGCATGCTGTGATTCGGGCATTGAGTTGATTTTCGTTCAGTTGATGTGGAACCCATTTTCCAAGTTTTCGAATCTTTCCCATTGCATTTAAACGTTCAGAAATGGTTGATCGGGCGACACCCAATTCCAAAGCAAGTTCTTGTTGCGTTCGACACGAATTTTCATCCAATAATGCTTGCAATTATTCGTCTTCAAATTTTTTTGGTTGACCTGGCCGTTCTTTGTCTTCCACGTCAAAATCACCACTTCTGAAGCGTGCAAACCCAAGGTGTGAATAAATGGGGCAACATTGTTGACAGCGCCACGCCAAAGCGGTTGCCCGGCCAACTACAGTCAGTCGTAACGCAAAGTGGCACAAGCATGTCCCATTTTCTGTATACACTCGTTGCGTTCATACGCGTGTGTATGCGAAAAATGGTACAAGCTTGTGCCACTTTGCGTTGCGATTGACGTATGCTTCTGATTGAAAATAACCAGATTAAAGATAACTAAAACCAAATGAAAAGAAGATCCAAAAAAAATTAGAGAACATATTCCCTGAAAGAGTACCTTTTCTACTTATATTTGGCAAAATTTAAAAAAAATCATAGAGTTGGTTTCGCTGCAATAAGACTTTGAAATGGATTTCTACTTTTATTCTGACTAAACAACAAAGTCTTGTTGCAGCAAAACAAAGACTATGATTTCTCTAAAACTTGGTTGAATATAAGTAGAAATTACACTTTATTAAAAAATATATCTCTCAAATTATTTGGAATAAATTTTCATTTGGTTTTAGTTCATTTTAATTGGGTTTTTTTTTCGAACACAAGCATACGTCAATGCGTTGCAGTAGTAACCAAAAAACAACCAACGTGAAGTTGGCTGCGTTGCCCGGTATCCATTATGTTCACCCTTTGTGCAAACCATCGTTCACAAGTTTTTTTGAGTTGGAACATGTTCACCGTAAGCTTCTACTAACAATCGATGACTTTCAGCGGCCGTTTTCATCAAATGAAAGAAGGTTATTAAACTTCCCCGCACGAAATTCGACGTTTTCGGAGCAAAAAAAAACTTTGTTGTTCACACTTCAACGAAATGACACATATTGAAATTTTTAGCCTAATGACAGACAAAAAAAAAAAAAAAGAAAATTGCCGCGGTGTGCTCCGATGCACATAGCGCTAGTTACGCCATCTGTTATCTGAATCGACATTATTAACCGACACACCCAATATTACAGACAAACGGTTAAGAAAAATCCAACATATTTAGTAACATATTATGTTATTATTATGCTGAATCTTAATAACGTTATTATTATGTTATGTTGGACCAATATATCGGCCGTTATTATTATGTTATTAAGTATAGTTAATAATATGTTATTGCCTGTAAATCTGTAGTGAGAAAAGATTGAGTTGCATGATCTGTTTTTGCGCTATTCATTGAAGCGATATACTTACACATTAGGGTGGATCAATTTTCAAAATCCATGAATATCGAAAGGTAAATGTTGTTTGAATCAATTTAATTTATCAACTTGATTGGAACGACTATCGCAAGTATAGTATATATTAAACGCATCAATTCATTTTTCATTGTTTTCAAATTAAGCGCGAAAAAGATTACATCAAGTCTTAATGGAAATGGATGCGTTTAGTATTATGGTATCTGGCGTTGCTGTGCCACACGATACTAGCAATCGTCGGATTGGAAACTAAAAAGCGCGCTAAATTCGAAATTTGGTTTTACTTCCATCCCATGATGAATATAGATAATGATAGTACCGTGTATGGCTATAATATCGGGAAATTGAATTTGAATTGAAAATATCTTTCGATTTTCTAGGGTTTTTTTTTCTTGATTTCTACATTTTACACTTTTACAATTTCATCTTATTTCTGCATTTTCGATCACATATTTTTAGAAATACCTTGATCGGAAGAGAGCCTATGTACAAGAAACTTTTGTTCCACGCATGCATCATTTTATTGGCCGAAAATACGGATGGACTGTCAATTCGGCTGAAAAAGAGACAGTTCTCTTTCAGTAATTTTAAATGAATGTGATTTTAAAAATCGGCTCACCCTAGTATACACACGGTCTGCCGTTTTGAGGTGAACATTTTGCAAAATGCTATAAATTGAAATATCGATTGCGAATCAGTGAACTATACGATGCACATGATTCGACCGCAATCTTTCTAATTTGTTTGTAATTATTGTGCATCATACGCTTGAAACCTCGAACAGGTTAACATCACACATTGCACATCGGCAGGCAGCTGGAAAATCGTGTTTTATACAAAGTCAGCATTCGAACAATAAAGTGCACACATCCACCCGTCATCTCAGGGTAAATAAATACTGATCGATACATCCAGAAATTCGTGCATCATCACTTCTCTCGTTGTTTCAGCATCCATCAAAATTCCACACTCAATACATCGATGATGACATCGATAGCAATCGCCCTCAAACCAAAATAAAACTCCAATTTGCTTTACTTTTCAACATTTCCATTTACTTTTATTTGGGTTTATTCTCTGTGTTTATTTTATTAACAATCATCTCTTTTATCTGGCAACTATGGAATGCTAATATGATGCATTTAATGAAAATAAAATTCATATGATTGAATCCGTGTTCAATTGATCAAATCAGAACGTGCGTTCTTTTCCATTCTGTATGACCTTACTTCCTCTCTTACATATACATACATAATATAGATTTTTTAGTATCATTTTTTGCAAGAGAACATTAGTCTCTGTCGAACTATTTCAATGGAGCAAAGTAAAGAGGATAATAGAACTGGAACGATGCGAGAATGCATTTGCAATGCATTCATTGCAGTGGTTTTTGGTCATATGAATCAGTTGCCCAGGTGACACTCGTAATCTCTCTCTCTCTCTCTCTCTGCGTTAGATTGTAAGAGCAAATTATTCCCAAACTAAATATACACTTTGGAACTGAATGGTATTGTGTGTTGTATTTTTTTCTGGTGGTTTGGACATGCCCCGATTTGTACGATTTAACTCCAAACTAAGTCAATTTCACTTGGTCACCTGGTTAGATGGTCTAGTTCAGGGAAAGCAGTTTTCATTTGATTTTCAAAATATATAGGACAATGAGTAAAGCCAATGCCTGCTAACAATTGACTTTTATACCTTTCAAAACGTTCGCAGCGCCGCAGTAGTCGTTTTTGTAATGTAAAATACATTCAAAAAAATTCAATAGAAAAAAATCATAACGAAAAAATTTCATTCCCTTTTCTGTGGATCTTCTTCGAATACAGTAACATACTTGAGCATTGCAGCGCCACTATAATCGCAAAACTAACTATGTTGGATGCAGACAAATTGTTGTCGTATTTCCATACGATTGACAGAATGCTGTTACCCATTGAGTAAAGCACAACAACTGAGAGAGAAAAATGACATTGATTTTGTTTTTATATTTCAATAGAGATTGATTTCAACGATATAGCGAATTCATATGAGCCTGAACTGACAATTATTTTACACTGAACCTTAAAAACGTCCAATAATAGGCCAATCAAATAATCATGTTAATTTTACTTAAAACTAGAATAAACGAAGAAGAAAAAAGACATATCTACTATACATTAGTTCTCTACATTGGGATACAATTTGGTTGAGAATTTATTTTAAAATAATTCATTATAACGAAATCTGAATTACAGTTCTGTTCTACTTTTTCGTTCTAAATGTACATATCTATAGAATGATCTTCTTTTCATGTGGTTGGTATTGTCGGCAAATATGTGAACGGTATTGTTGGTTCTTCACACCTTTGGAAAGAAGAAAGAAAAAAAAAACGGTTAAAAATGTTATGAAATTTTATCAAATAAAGACTTTGAAATAAATGTTGAAAGACAAGAGATGTCAAATAATGTCTGTTCCAGGACAATTCATTAAATCAGCTTTGCGTTTTATCCACTATTGTTATTGTGTAGAAATGGTGGAATAATGATGAAACTAATTTAATTGTGAGAGGAAAAAGTTTTGTGCTCGTTTCCCTCAGACCAAATGTATAGGGAGTAGAAATATGCACGAGGAAGAAGAAAAAGGAAAAAAAGACGGAACCCGTTGAAACAAAACCAAACATGTGTTTTAAGATTACTGAGCATCTCAGCATTTCGTAAGGCACGGATATATCCGAGCATATCGACGACGCATACTGTATAATACAGTGGCGTGTGTTGCTACGTGTAGCCGCAACGACTCGACCGAAGTGTGTTCAGTTGATGTGGCTGCACGCAGCAACAACATACACATTCCGGTCGAGTCGTTGCGGCTGCGCGTAGCAACGCACGTCACTGTATGCGTCGTCGATATGCTCGGATATATCCGTGCCTTACGAAATGCTGAGATGCTCAGCAATCTTAAAATACATGTTTGAACAAAACATGCGATGCCAGTTGCATAAATTGTTATGTTCGTACATATTCAGATGAGATTTTACTCGAAAAGACGAAGTATTTCAGCTCAAAAGTTTTTGGTGCTGAACACAAGAACTAAGCTAAAACGCATATTTTAATTGGTAATTTTCACCTTCAACAACAATCATTTTCAGCTTTTTTCTTTATTATAGTCCCTGGCCGAAACTGGAATTTGTCGCAACAACGAAGATTGCAACGTGCAAGTTATCTTTGCACAAATTTTTGCTACGGATATATGTGATGTGTAACTTTGTAAACTGTTCTAGTGAATTCACTTTTCGGCACAACATCAGATGTCAAAGTAAAATATTTTGTCAAGAAAAAGTTTCTCTTGTTTTTGAATTGCTCCATATCCTTCGTGTGCTCCTTTTAAACGGGCCATATTTGCAAGAGCGAAATAAAATGAGAAGGAGAAGGAAAAACAATGACTGAAAATGTGACTAACAATGAATTTTTTCTAAATACGACGTCAGCCCTACGTTGCTATTTTCCCAGTGTGTTAATATTCATTTGAGACGCTGTCTCTTGCAGTTGTTGAGTGTTCTTTCTATGTTTTGGAAAAATTATCTCACAGAATTGAAATAGTTTCATCGTTGAACGATGCAATGATGCAAACTGGCATATATTTTACATGGTAAACGAATTAGAAGCGGATTTCAGCGCCATCTATCTACGCTAGAAAAACTATTGTGAAATAAATGTAATACTACATATCAATTTTTAACGTTTCAAAACGATTCAATGTCCTCATAAAGTTTTTTTTTAATGAAATTTGTATGGAAAAATCTATAGATGGCTTTAGAATGAGACATTGCCTCATTTAACGATGGAATTAATAATATGATTTTGTTCAAGTAGTAGGTAGATTTAACTAAACTGCTCACTAAAATATTTTACAGAACGTTGGCCTTATGTTGTGCCAATAAATATTTTATATGAACAGTTATTGATTGATTGATCGTTTTAGCTAACTAAATCCAAGAGAAGTGATTATCCCGTCCTGCTTTCAGTTTTGCCAGCATTTTAAATCTACATGTTGTGTATGCACAATTGTTCCAATCAAATTACCGATTCATCGGTCAAACCGTAAGCAAATTGAATTTATGCAATTGTCAAAGTTTGAATGGAGTTTTTTTCTCTATCTCACTCTCCGTACATACCTCTGTTGTAAAATAACTTTGATTGCAGGCATGTATTATATACACGCAAATGTATATGAAACGAACGATGTACTAAATGTTGAGCTAAGTGACACTCATATCGATGAGTACTTTCTCAATGAGCACAGCTGACGATTCGTAGTGGAATGTAATGCCCAATCGCTTTGCATTTTGTGCATAACATTTGCATTCGACTCTTGGGCATCATTTGCATAGACAATCCAATTACATACATCTTTAATTTTGCAAAATAATTTTAACTTTTGACAACTGAATTTCATTTGCACTACATAATCGCAAAAAAAAAAAAAGAAAAACTAAAAAAAAAACATTCAAATCATGGCTTTTGTTCATCTGGTTTGGATGCACCCAATTTCCATGTAGTTTTCCACCCCTGTTGATGATAATTACGAAATTCCGTAATTTTGTGGTGTGTGTTGCAGCTTTATATGAAAATGAACAGTTTGAATTAAACATTAATCGCATTGGGGTGACAAATCCGACGAGAATTTTCCGAGAGTTGCACGAAACAGGTGCAAACACATATACATAAAATATTTACTGTACGCAAACGCATTAACAAAATTGGCATATTGCGGCGAGTGGAAAATATTTTTGAATATATTAGAACCATTTGAAAATATTCCGCAATTTATGTGCACACAGCAGGCAAGCATCCGCACTTCAAAAACCCCATACATAAACTTTGTGCAATATGGGGGAACACGTGCAATTATGCTATGAATAACTTGAATTTTGGGGAGAGAGTACCGAGAGATTTGAGTGTTGCAATACCAAATATGGGATAATATTTATGTGGATGTACACATATCGTCGAGAAATTATCACCGTTTTCTTCTTATTGTCACTGATATTATAACATTCTTCTATCTTTATACGTGGTATAAAATCATTTGGAACAATTGTGCTGCTTTTTTACTGACCATTGTGAATGATAATTTTGACGAATGTTCACAAAATTAACCTTTTCTCGAGACGTCAACCGTTCATTTTGATTTTGATTGCACCTTTCATTAAATTTTCCATCATCATTAACTATTAAGAGATTATTTGGTGTGTTGAATTTATAAAATGGCTTGATAATGAAGCTTTGAGAGCATTTACCTGTCTAACATTCTCTCTTTCTCTCTAGAATAAATTTCGAATAATTGGCTGAAAATACCCTCGATCCGATGCGTGTATTCTCGATGTGTTTAAATCAACAAAATTCGCATTTCCATAGTATGATTTTTCATTTTATTATCATTATTTTTATAGCATTATTTTACAATTTAAAATTCTATACAATGGAACAAACCAACAAACAAATAAAACACTTTTTTTTTTGAACATTAAAATTTAAATGAAACAATTCCTTTTTCTCAACAAACTGTTGGTGCTGTCATTACTTAAGTAGTGGATGTTGTGTGTGTATGTAAGTGTATCTATTTACGTGTTTGGATTCAGAACATTGAAAATACTGTGTATTTTTGTGTATATTCAATTGATTTCGTTTTATTATTCGATTATTTTTTTTATTCAGTTTTGTATTTTATGGCCAGCACTGGGTTGTTTTTTTTTTGTTCTATTCTTTTCTCTCTGGATGTATATAAATATAGTTTCTATGGTTACTTTGGATTTGTGCAACATTGGAAACCAATTTGGAAAGGTTTTGTCCAACATAATGTTTGCCTTTTGATTAAATGTACTTGTATATGTTTTTTTCTTCATTTTGGTAACAACCAAATCATAAATGTTTTATTTATTGTTCATTGCCATCACTACATTTCAAATTAGTGTGTTTGTTCTTCTGACAACATTGATGAACAAAACATTTCGGTTTTGCCATTTCTTATTATGAATCAAACAGACAGAGAAAAAATCTTTTAGCTAAAATTGTATAATACTTACAGTGTGTGTGTGTGTGTGTGTTTGTTTTTGTGTTTAAGAAACACGAGCAAAAATGCGATTTTTTTATTATATTTTTCTTTTCTTTTCTCATAACATGATTCTCTTTAGATTTTTTTGGGCACTAGTTTTGGGGCCCACATTTTTGCTTGAGTTTTTATGGTATTTCTCTTTAGTGACGTGAGTCTCTTGGATAGTACTCGGCCAAAATCGATGCTGGAATTCGTTTCAACATTTCTTTTGGGAAAATACGCAACAATTGCCATCCAATTTCCAATGATTCGAATACTGTGCGGTTTTCGTAGTTGCCCTGTTCATTGAAATGGAACAATAAAATCAAATGTTAACAAGTGTTTCCTCTTTTCATATGTATCCATTGAATCTTACTTGAGAAATGAAGTTCTTTTCGAATTTTGTCAAGAATTCCAAGTAGAGAAGATCATCTGGGGTAAGAGCTTCCTCACCGACGACAGCTTTCATGGCTTGGACATCTTTACCGATGGCATAGCAAGCATACTAGAGTGGCAAAAATATAGCAACGATTAAGTCATGAGTACGGAACATGTATAACATTTATGGTCATGTGATTCAAAATTTACCAATTGATTCGAAACATCAGAGTGGTCTTTACGCGTCATACCCTCACCGATGGCCGATTTCATCAAACGTGACAACGATGGAAGCACATTGACTGGTGGATAGATTTGTCTGTTGTGCAATTGACGATCAACGTAAATTTGACCTTCGGTAATATATCCAGTCAAATCAGGAATTGGATGGGTGATATCGTCGTTTGGCATAGTCAAAATTGGTATTTGTGTGATTGAACCATTACGGCCTTCGACACGACCAGCACGTTCGTAGATTGTAGCCAAATCGGTGTACATATAACCTGGGAAACCACGACGACCGGGAACTTCTTCACGGGCGGCTGACACCTCACGCAAAGCTTCAGCATATGAAGACATATCGGTTAAGATGACCAAAACGTGCTTTTCGCATTGATAGGCCAAGAATTCGGCGGCGGTAAGTGCCAAACGTGGCGTAATGATACGTTCAATGGTTGGATCGTTTGCCAAATTCAAGAACAGGCACACATTTTCCATGGAACCATTCTCTTCAAAATCTTGCTTGAAGAAACGCGCCGTTTCCATGTTCACACCCATAGCAGCGAAAACAATGGCAAAATTGTCTTCATGGTCATCCAGCACAGATTTCCCAGTCTGCTTAACAAGACCAGCTTGACGACAAATTTGAGCGGCAATTTCATTGTGTGGCAAACCAGCAGCGGAGAAAATTGGAATCTTTTGACCACGAGCAATTGAGTTCATCACATCAATAGCTGAGATACCAGTTTGGATCATTTCCTCTGGATAGATACGTGACCATGGGTTAATGGGTTGGCCTTGAATATCTAAGAAATCTTCGGCCAAAATTGGTGGACCTTTGTCAATTGGTTTTCCAGAGCCGTTGAATACACGACCCAACATATCTTCGGAGACTGGGGTACGCAAAATGTCACCAGTGAATTCGCAAAGTGTGTTTTTCGCATCGATGCCTGATGTGCCTTCAAACACTTGAACGACAGCTTTTGTACCGCTCACCTCAAGCACTTGACCAGAACGAATGGTTCCATCGCTCAAACGGAGCTGAACGATTTCAGCGAATTTTGGGAACTTCACTTCATCCAAAATAACCAATGGACCGTTTACACCAGAAACTGTCTTGTAGGCTAAAAGAAAAACGAGAGCAATTCAATAAAAAAATCACCGTTGAAAACACATAATTACTTTAATCATGAATTTTTTAAACGATTCCAATATTCAAATCAATTTAAATCATCGAAACACTGTTGATTCTCATGATTTTTCTTACAGTCAGGTGTATATTATTAGGTCACATGACATGTCACTGCCAGTAATTCGATTCAAAACATAAAACAAACATTAGAACTTTAAAGAAAAAAAAAATGGGTGAAAACTCATTTCGACTGAATTTTGCACGGAGCATAAGAAAATTGAGTTGGATTATTCTTTAGATTTATGGAAATTTATTCTATAGAAAGAATTATTTGCAATTTTTCAGTTATCACAATCAAAGTATATAAGGAAAGTATTGATTAGCAGCAGTCCAAGATGGCTGACATTGAACGAGATGTAGAAATGCTGAATGACACTTTTTAGAATATTTTTATGTGATTTTTGCATTATTCATCAAATTAGTTTCCAATTGGAACATTCGAAAAGAATTCGCCCGATTGCAAAACCAATATCATACTATCAATTTTACATTGCCCAAGTCAAATAAAATTCCTTTCGGGTGTGGAGCCTTAACGAATGTTTAGTATGGAAATTTGTGACAATTATCCGAAAACGAATATTTTCCTGCGGGAAATAATATTGAAATAAAAACTCACTTAATCTTGGCTGAGAGTTGAAATCCCGTGAAACAGCCAAAACATGTTCACGGCGCGCCTGATGAGCTGACAACGACATTTTTCTACGATTTTTTTCTCTGCTCGATTCGATCACAAAACACAAACTATTGACGATAAGATTTGTTGTGAATGAAAATTTTACAGCAACTAGAGTTAGTCAGCTGAGTGAATATCAGATTATCAAGCAAAGTTCGACTTGACCGAAAAAAATGGCTCATGTGACTTTTCATACTGTCATGTGACCGTGAGTTGCCCGATGCGTTCCCCAATTTCTTTTTGGGCTAAACAACTACAGACCCACTAATTGTGTGTAGCCTTTTAAAGTACAAGACGTTAAACAATGTATTTATGGTTATTCAGTGTATAAAATAAAATCTATTGAATTTTATTTGTAAACGGCAAATGTTTTTGCTTTTAGTTTTGTTAAATTTCACTCATTAAATTTGAAAAGAAATCATTTTTATGCGAATATTTTTAATAGAATTCAACTCTTGCCTGTTGATTGTTAGACGTGTACTTTGTTATCGACATTTGAAAAGCTTCACACTGTGGTATATTTTGACATAATGTTAGGTACAGATGCACATTCCATTCTTATTTTATGTTTTGTAAACAAGCAATCACAACGGTCGTTTGGCTACTTTGTTAATACTTATTTCATAATTGTGTCCTTGTCTGTTTTTTATATTTGTTTTTTTATTTTGTGTTCATCAGTATGTCGCATAAAAAAGACCGGATGAAAACATCTAAACTGAGTTCAACCGTATTGGATTACTATTATAAATACGGTCAAAATCGTGATTTGGAAAAATATCTACGCATGAAACGAAGTACCAGTAAATCCTCCAGCGACAGTAGTTTGAGAAACTATGAAAGTAGTAATTATACAGCGGATAGCAAAAGAATCGCAAAATCAATGGACAAATTGGATTTAAGTGATGGAAAATCGAAGCCAACAGATGATTCAGGCCGAAGAACGGTCAAATCCACTGAAGATGTGTGTGAATCTGGCGATGGTCCAAAAGAGAAGCCCAAATCAAATGAGAAGAATCAGATAAAAATAGAAAAGAAAACACAACAGCAATTCAAGAGCAAATCGAAGAGCAAATCGTATAATTTAAACTTGGAATCGAGCATTGAGATTAATTTGCCATCGTCAACTTCTATGCCAACTTTGCCCACGACGCAAACTATTGATTCCATTCCGAAACGAGCTCAAATTCCAAAACTAGAGTCGTCTGGAACGCAGACGAATGCATTTTTATCGAAACCAATGCAACGGTCGACTTCAGTTCAGGTAGCATCACCGTCTTCTGCAAAAGCCATAGTAAAATCGGAACGTGAACAAATGAAAAAAACTCAAGATAGTATTCAAGAGACGTCACCAGCGAGCAGTGTTGCATCGGCCAAAGTGCGCTTAGAATGGGATTCCATGGCAGACATTGGATATAATCGAATCATTGATTTTAAGTCACAAAGCAATAGTAATTTGACGACATTTGAAAAAAGTGCACTCACAAAGTTTTTCGCCAAGCGTGGATTGAATTTTGATGATAATTTTCTTATTCTTGCTCCGGCTGACAACAAAAGTCCATTACAAAAACGAGAATTCACACAGTCTGCCATTGAAATGCGTGAAGCACAACGAATTAGAAAAGAGCTGCCGAAATTATCGCCATCGACAAGTAAGAAATTGTGGGAAACGGCTTTGGAGAAATACCGTGAAAAGTATAGAAAATCTAAATCGGACGCAACAAGTGGCATCGATACAACGCATTTTATGTCATTGTCAACAGCTCCTCATCACAGTACACCACTGCCTATTGATACTAGTAACAGTGGTCGATTCAGCGATGAACCTTCAAATCATGAGATACAGAAGCCAATTGAAAGTAAACCCGGAAAACCTCAAGTGGAACTCATTGAAAAATGGTGCCAAACATCATCCATCGACGTTGAAGCCATCGGCATTCAAGTTGAACAACCGCAATTCAGCCGCATATCCCGATCCGTGCAATATGAAATAGGTGAATAGAAACCCAAATTTTAATTAAAATATATATTGAAATATTTAAGATGTTTCTTTTTCTCTACAGAACAAGTACATGAATCAACTCAAAAAGATGATGAGGATTTGACAACTGCAACGAGTTTTGAATTTTTGGCTCCGAACGCATATACAAATCGACAAATGGCTGAACAATTAACACCAATACTCAATAAATCAGCTGCTGATGAGATTCCAAATCGCAAAGAAGTCCGAAATGAAAGTATTTATATTCAGGATGAGAATCCCGATGAAAAAGAGAATATACCGCCAATGAATGATAAAGAAAACATTCCACCGCTGCCATTGCATGCAATGCAATGTCGCAATGACCAGCCAAGTGCCTATAAAACGCCAGAAAATACCATAGATAATAATGAATCATCAGTGCTGCCAAATGATTTGCAAAAAGGTGTCGATTTGATCAATGCACTAATCGATTCGTGCACAAACGATACCGCAACCAAGAAAAAACTCATTCGTAAAATTGTACGGCATCTAATTAAATCGAAAGATACAAAAGATATAACGCAAATGATTATGTCCTATTCGGGGAAATCGATGTCGAAAATCTCTGGAGTTGGCTCATTGGATTTAAAAGAAAGTGAACAGTCGGGGGCGGACATGGCTGCCAATGATACAATAAGTGGCATTTCTGCGCTAAGTTCATCATCGAGCGTAGCATCGGCTTCCGTAGAACATAGTCGAATGCCTGTGAATAGTAGACAGGAAAAAAAAGTAGATGGGAAAAAGGGAAAAAAAGAGAAAGAGCAAGGAGTAGAAAAGGAAGAAGAAGAAGAAAAGAAAGATGAAAAAGAAGAACAAATCGAACAAGAGGAAGATATTAATGAGGAGAGAGAAATTAAAGACTGGCTTCTGCCTGTGACACAATCCGAAATTGAAAAGGAAAATGCACGGAAGTCACAAATTATTCAGGCCATCAAAATAATTGACGAAGAGCAGCCAAAATCAAGAGAACGTCGTGCATCGGATCAACTTACAACTTTTGAAAAACCAAACAAAAATAATGAGATTCTAGAGTTTTTGAAGAACGAAAAGAAGACGCATCACAATTGGATTGATCAGGAAATTGAACACTTGAAAAATTTAAAGTTACTCTTACAGAATGTCAATGCAACTGAAAGCGATGAGAGCGGAGAAAGTATATCCGAGGAAAAAATCAATTCCGTTTATGCAAAGTTTCAGCACAAACCAAAACAAAATTATTTCAGTATTTATGAAAATTTCCGGCGCAATGTAAAACATACGAGTGGTAATAGATCGCGGGCCGATGTTTCCAGTTCAATAATAGGTTTGGATGCAATCAAATGATAAAAAAGTTTGTTGAAATAATGAGAAATTATGATTCATTTCAGACTCGTCCAAATCGAGTGATAACAGTTCACGGTTTCTGAATCGGGGCAAAGTTGGTAGCAAGAGCAACTGGATACATAGAACTACACTCGAATCACCGCCTTCGACAATTTCATCTGGCTCAAAAGTGAAATGTGAGAGCAGAGAATCAATGAAACAACCAGCAAAATCTAAGGAAGCAAACCGTTTGCCGAAATGGGATTCTCATTGGAATATGCAGCAACTGGTGAAAAATCGAACAAAATTGAAAACACCAAATTCCGATGAGAGCATTGAGGCTTATGCAGAGACTTGCCGAGCCAAATTCGATCGAAAATGCTCTGAAACCAAATCAGAGTATGGCAAGAGAATCATGAGCAAAACCAGGTTTCGAGATCAACCGATATATACAAAACCATATAGCTCCGATACATACTCGGATATCCAAAATGTTAAGCAATCGAATGGTGACCGTGTGAACGGCAAACAAAGTGATGCTTACACATCAATGACTGGAAGTGATGGATTCTTGTCACCAAACTCAATTTCAATTGGTTCAATTGGTGCAGCCGCCAATTCGGCATCGAACACAACAACACATCAATATGACACGAAAATCTCAGTTGGCCTGCAAACAACTGATACCTTGGAACGTATGCCAATCATTCAGTTGAAAAAACCAATCAATGAACCAAAGTTGGAGGAGCCAGAAGCGCAAGAGCGACCAACTATTTGTGTCAATAAATTGACGATAAATAAGCAGCTTCAAGTGCGACCCGAAGCTTTGGCCTATATTATCACGTTTGAGGACGATAAAGATCAAAATGACAAATCGAATGAGCTACAGGGGCAAGAGCGTGGTAATCAGCTGTATGCAAATGCAAAAAAAATTAATTCGATCAGCAGCCATGTCAACAGCAGCAGTAGTTCGGGTGATTCAAATGGGGAGAGCAAACGATCTGGTGCAAAGAAGCAAAAAAGTCGGTTCAGAGGTCAAACCAGTAGCAATAGCTCACCCATTGAATCACTCGATAATTTAACGTTGCAAGAATGCTTACAGGCTCGCCGACCAGATTTCTATGCAAATGCGGAACAACGACGAAAATGCTTATTTCAAATGCATAATTTAAGGTAATCAACATCACAATTTATTTATGGATGTAAGTCTACAATTTATTAGCTTCCAATTTGTTGCCGTTATTTTACAGGCAGCAACGGAACGAGCAAAGAAAAAAATTGTTTGCTATGAACGTTTGTACCAACGCTAAAACACTCAATAGAAATATGAAACGCTTACTACCTCCACCGCCTTTAGGTAAACAATACGTATTAATTCCCTTGCTACATGCCGTTTTTCTTATCTCTTTCATTCCCTTCTTGCCTATTTATGATGTATTCGTTTTGTACAAATTCGATTACTTTGTTCATTGCAAGTAGCAATTGGAGTAGATGCCAAGCAATGAAACAAGCAATCAAACCATTTACCCTTTCCCCTATTTGTAAAATATTTACAATTAATTGACCGGTTTATTTACATGATCCTTTAAATTTATGCGCGCAGCACAAATACGAATTTTCAAATCGCGAGAAATCGTAAGCCAAACACGACGGAAGTATCAAAAATTACCTGAGCAAAAAAAGCGCCAGCAATTGGAGCGAGACGTCAAAATTCATCGAAATCATCGAATACTTGCGAACATGTTTAACAAGGTTCGTATGCTTGTTGTTTGTTATTCAAATTCAAACTCAAATAAACAACCATATAATTAGTGATAATTATTGACGAATAATCGATTGTTACAGAATCTCCAGAAGCGTGTATTGGGCGGAAAAACTGATCTATCAAACAGTATGATGATCAACTAGTATTAGCATCTAGTGAATTTGCGCATATATTTTTTTACTCTTTATGAATCACTTCAGACGACTCTTTTAATTTCGAAAATGAAAAAATAAAAAAAAGTAAGGTAACTTTACTAAAGATTTGCGTTTTATTCGATATTGTTCTCAATTTTTTGAATTATTCACCATTATAATTGTGTGAAAAAGTGAAATCTTTCGATTGGATTTGAATAGGATTATAATGGGACTGTAAAAATAGTAACGTAGCGTGCTTATTTTGCTTCAATTTCGAATGCAGTGTCGAATTGATTCGATGATTTCGTCGATGATTTTTTTTTTGTCATGAATATTCAAACTGAGTACACACGAAGGTAAAAGAAAAATTCAGTAAAAATAAACGACGATCAGTGTCAATATGAATTTGATTTGTTTTCACACGTAACTCATTGTAACTCATTCAGACTGAAGAAATGCGATACTTATTCCCAGGTTTTTTTTTCCTCAACCTTAAGCCAAATCGGATTCTGTTTTGCAAGAATAACATTAATATTGGACTTAAGACTTAACGGTTCAAGATAATATGTGAGAGCAGCTAAATACGATGGCGTGCACAGCATTCTTTTCGGTCGATGTCGCATACAGCAATCATAATTCATTATGAGCTTTGCCCAATTTGGTTGACATTGATATTTGTAAATTTCAATAAATGACCTAAAAGCATACATACAACGTATACAATGTATCAACTAAATTCTAAGAACAACAAATCATTTTTATCTCATCCAAACCAACGATCGAACGTAGCAAAAAACATCGCAGAGTTTGAAAGTCTTAAATGGTTTGAACCGTACACTGACTGCCTCGATAAATAATTAAAGCAATCATTCTGTTCGGTTTTAAAAATAACGCATTCGATACAGACAAAGAATGTTTGTGAAATAATTGATGTTTTTCTTGAACGATGTCGGATCGAACCAGTTGCATTTTTTCTCCTCCGTTTTACTTTTTTTCTCTTATTTTGATTGGTTGGTTCATTGAACTGAAAAAAAAGTATGTCCAGTGCGCTTCGATACGCTTGTGTGTGATTCCGATTTGCGTGACATTATGCTCTTCCGAATGCAGTAGCTGGTTGATTGTTGTGTTTTACATTGAAACATGGAGGAGAAAAATTGAATCAAAACAAAGGATGATAGAAAATTATTATATATATATATATATATATAACGTGTATATATATATTTGTGTCAAGTTCATTGAGTTAAAATTGATAAATTCAAAATTTTATTGTTTATCAATTTCTTTCATCTTTTTTTTCTTTTCTTTTTTTAAAATAAACATGCAATTATTACTCTTTTTTTCAATAACCAAATGTTTCAACCTTGCAATGTAGTTGAAAATAAGTGAAATACAGAAAAAAATCCGATTTTGTTGAGCAAAAGGAAATTGTTTTCTCGTTTTGGAATGGAAGATTCTGGCGTTTGAAGTTCATTAACATCGTCGGTAGAGGTTGGTCTAGACACAGGTTGACCATGAAATATTCTACCAACAAAGCGAACTCATTTCCTTAAAGTCAACCATGCTATTTAAACGAAACGTATATTAGAGTTATTCATTGTTTATGTCTGCACATTTTCTTTCTTCCTCGCGCCGCTTTAAATCTATTGTTGTGGTGTCGTCATATTCTTTGTTTTGCTTGTCTGTTAGGCGGTCAAATCGGCAAACGCTGACAAAAATTGAATAAAGACACGTTTAAGCAATATCAGATCTGTTGCCTTAAGAAAACAATAACAACAGCAACGAATTTACAAAAAAAAAAAATCAAATGTTTTGATCATTTATCATAGAAGCTTAACATAAAATCATATGAATGCCCTAGCAAAATAAAAAAAGTGAATTATGTTTAGTACAGCGGACGCTCGAAATTCTTAAGTAGTTTGTCCTTGGGCAACTTAAGTTTTCCGAATTCTTAAGATTTCTGGACGATTTTCAAAATTAACATTTTTTAAAGAAAAACACCATGTATTCATTTGATTGCGTAAAAAAGGTTGTGAGTTTGGTTTGTAACGCCAAGCAGAACTAATTTGAAACTGGCCGTTTCTATGAACGATTTGTCGCACAAAGTGAACAATATTTGGCATGCACGCACTTGCTTGCATATTGTCTATGGCTACTACGACAGCAAACCGCGTCATGATTGTTTTCTTTGTTCAATGGCAACATTTTCAAATCATACCGATAATCAAACCGTCGAAAATGCCAATACATTTGATTTTTTTGTATTTACTTACCCAGAATTCAAGACCAAACAAAAGTGAATGCATAAATTGTTTATTTGTGCTAAAAATCGTTTGTTTGATGATCAAAAATTTATGGAATCATTCAAATCTACGTTGCATACAATAAGATTTTATTAAGTTGAACTCAAAAAAATAATTGTAAAAAAAAAATGCGAACCTATTCAGAAAACTTAAGTCAAATCTTAAGATTTTGGAAAGTTACATACAAAGCAAAAACTGCTTAAGTTTTCTGGACAATTAAGAATTCCGAGCGTCCGCTGTAATAAAAAAAAAAAATGAAATCGAAACTTATGCGAACGTTTGCAGCTTAAAGATATTTCCGTTTGAGTTTTATCTCTTTCTTATCAATTAAAATGTTGTTGTTCATTGATTATGTTATTTCGTCGCACTCGATTTTCAACGGGTGAAAGGAGAATCACAACTTTTTTTCTTGCAATTGCTATGTGTGCAAAATTGAAACGTGAAATGGCACGGAATTAAATTTGTACTGGCAACATGCATCCAGAATGCAAGCTATGTATTCATTGAGGTAAAAACAAAAATCATTTTCCCATTCAATTGGCTTACCACACGCTTGGCATATGATTGGAAGAAAAAATACAAAATAATAATTTTAAGCGCTGGCAAACCGTATCTTTTAGCCAGTACTTACAACTTTGGATTTGAAATACAGATTTCGAAAATAGGTTTTCGATTGATCGATCAATGGCTTTATTTAATAATCAAAAAACCATTTTGTCATTCAGCTAATTTAGCAATGTGATGATAAACTGGCGTTATGTGTTTACGAAATCACCAAAAAATTGAAGAGTGAAACGTAGTGACTGACTAGTCGGGGGAAAAAAAAATAAACACCTAACGCCAATGAAAATATCGGATCATCAGTTACTTGATTACAAATCTATATGTTTTCGCTACAATCATATCTCGAGCATGCTTTTGTATCTTTGCCAAAAATGGTTCTGTACTAAGCTGAAAAAACTTAGCTAACAATTTAAAATACATTGCGCCCCGCAAGCCATCTAGATGGCGCCACAAGAAAATTTGGTTCTTATACGAGGTGTATGCTCAAGATATGGCTACAATTATTTAACGGTTACATGATTGTGTCACATATAATTCGCTTACTCATTCATATATTCGATAGATTTGATACAGGTGTGTCTTAGTCAGAAATGATACAAATACTGGGAATATTCGTGCGCGCGCACGACTTTTTTTTTAATCATTTTTTTATGTGTGACTGTGACGTTATTATTGTATTTGAAATGATAGACAAGCAAACCATTTGCATTATGGTCGATGGTGCTACGACACCGATGACACCGGCGAATAGGAGTAAAAGTGTGAAGAAAGACTACGGTTAACAATAAATTTAGAACGATAGAATAAAGAATTAAAACTAAGTTGGTAACAAATACAGTGGCGATGGAAATTTTTTTTCGTCTGCTGGAATCAAATTCAATCAACATCTTGGTCAGCCAACGGATCTATGGAAATGACGTTTGTTTGACGCTCGTTTGAATAAATGTTTACTCCGGAACATGGTAATTTCGGCAATATACGTGTGCGCAAATGAAACTATAGGAAACAAAACACATGCGCATGTTCATGTCACCTCATGCGAATGCTTCATATGCTATATAATAATATAGTAATAATAATACATAGTCTATATGATACGAATCATCCAGTTACCAACTGTTTTGAGAAGAAGGGAAACCACACCGGATTCAGTATGGAGCAATGCTTCTGCATTATAAAAAAAAACGTATACGATCAAGCAAGAGTGTGTAATCATAGCCACAGCTACTACTACGCTATCGAGTTTGCGAACGTGTTGGTGCTGACGTCGAGCATATGCCTTGTATCCAAGTGCACACATAGACACGCGCACCGCTATCAGTGTTGTAGAATGCATTCAACTCTCGATGCGAGACACACATCTGGCTCGTGTAGAATATAATCGCACACAAACACACAAGCACACAAGCACACAACACTCAGTCGATGTAAATTATTTGGTTCTTTGTGTCGTACGTGCGATGAAAGATTTAACGTGAACATAAACACGCACACACTCGCAAAGGCAAATGAACGTGTGGCCGTAAGTGAACCGAAGCATTCACATTATATGACTGTATCGTTTCATTGTGGCTTAGTTGCTCAGAGACTAAGATAGGTGGCTTAGCGTCATACAACGCACATTTCAAGCGGTTCGCTTCAGCAAGTCGGAACACAAGCAATCTCATTGTCTTTTGACTTCGATTAAACTCAATCGCAAACTATAAGTTAAAATCAAAGTGTGACAGATTAATAATTCGTGAATATAATACACTTGTGAGGTCACAGAATCTGCTGGCTATTCTTATCTTTTGCTGCACCGATTTATCGAATATTTTATTCGCTTTTTTTGTGCCGTCTGCAACGCAACAACAAATCCATTGGACAGAGGAAAAAAACACAAACCATTCATCATCATCATCATCATCATCACCGTTGAATGCTTTCGAATCGTCGAGAATCAAAACAAAGGAAACACAACCATTAACCAACAAGTGAAATCTGAATTTGCTGTACTCTAAACAACAAACGCATCGGATTTTTAAACTAACGGATAAAAATCCTATGTAACATCAACGTGTAGCTGTACATCGGAGATTGAAGAAAATATAAAGAGAAGAAGTTTATTTTTTGTGAACCGGAATTGATTGAAAAACAGATAAATTGATACAATGATCGAAGAGATTGTATTCAATAAAGTCAAACTTATATACATTATTAGTGAACCAAATTAACTTGATTTTATCGCCTTTTGCCATTTATATTTTTGTGCAACAAAAGAAAAGAAAGAGCGAAAATATCCCCGATTTTTTCAAACTTTTTTTTTTTGGGCCAACGTTAAATGAGCATTTTGTGTGAAAATACCGATCGTCTTGTTTTATTTCCATCGATTAAGCAAGCTCGAGTTAGTTCGTTCGTTTATTCATCTTTTTGAAGAGTCTAAGAGAATTTTGTGGTAAAACGAAACCAAGCGAAGAACACCGTTGCGTTTGAGTGCATCAATAGCAAACGGCGTTGTTTTGTTTTTTTTTTTCGGATCGCGGCTGCCAAAGCGATTATCCAGAATCATCGACTAGATAGAGGAAATCTTCATTGTTGCAAATTTGCCGTCAAAGTAAGTTGAACCAAAAGTTTATGCACCCAAAACAATGAATTCTAAGCCGCAAACAACAGCAAACTGAATTATTGCGGCTTTGTGTGTGTATGTGTATGTTTTTGTGTTGTCCATTCTGTTTATTCGTTCTTTTCTTTTCCCCCGAAATGAACATATATATCTGATCATACGGTTTTTCTGTGAAATGTTTTATATCAACGACCAAGTTTTTGTGTGACTTATTTCGAAGTATATGCAAATATCACGATACTGTATACAATACATTAGTCATAGCTCAATTAAATGTGAAAATGTGATACCACAATGTATTTTATGCGTCCATTTCGAGTGAGTGTGTGCAATTTTTGTTTCGTTGCTCCCACTTGGTTAGGCAATAAAAATGAATTACACCACTTTTATCACCCAACGCCTAATCTTCATCTCAACCGTTCGTTTGAATGGATCGACTGCTTGTTTTTGCTTTGAATTTTATATACAGATCTACTTAACAATTCTATTCGCTATCGGTTTCCAAGTAAATATTTCTCTATAATACCGGCGTCGTCAAATAAGAGGCAGAGAAAAAAAACAAAGATAATTTTTTCTTTGTTTCAAATTCGAATTTACTAGCCGAACCGTGTTCATCGTAATATTTCAAAACCTCAAGAGATAGATAAATTAAGCTTTAATTCGTAAGTGCTGATAGATTCGTGCGTTGTACATTCGTGAGAACATATGCGGCTGATTCAAATCACAAGACCAAGACTCGATGAATTTTGATAGAAAACGTTTTGAAAAGCGCAAATAATCGTTTTTTTTTTCTTTGTTTTGTCGATATAAACCGTTATCTAGGTATCGTTGAAAACTTCTTGTTGTGGTTCTAAGTCGGTGCATCTTTTGTCATTTTTGTTGTTGTTGCAGATGATTCGATATATTTATTTGAACTGCTTGATGAACACAAAACAGCTAAGAACCATAGAAGCAAGAGGAATGAAAGAAAATGAGAGTGTTCTCGAATAAACAAAATCGCCGAGTGTTTGGTTTTTGTAACACAATCGTGAATGTTTATACACATTTTAGCAGACTATGCAAATGAACAGAAAAAAAGTGTGGAGAAATCCCGTTCCCGTTCAACGGTTTTTCAACGCTCTGCCATAATGTTATATGCACGCAAAACTATTCTGTTCATTTTTTTTTCTTCTTCTTATTTTTGATTGTGCTTGAATCTAATTCTATTTTCGGGCTGTGATCATTTTTGCCTAAACTGTTTCTAAATACAGAGTCAATTTGAATACAATTTTGATGGAAATGCTTGAGTAATGAACATTTATACTGCCATTTAATTGCGCTGTGTTTATACAGTTGCTTTGTGAGTAATTATCACTCATTCGGTGCATCATATGTTTTTTCTCACTTGATCAACCATAAAATATGCGTCAGGATACTGACTAGCAAAAAAATAAATATAAAGGCGGCATTTGGCTGAGTGTGAAATTCTTCGAAAAATACTAACTTCTCCTTGCTCAATTTCAATGAACTCTAGAATGCGAAACAAGCAACCTCTTTAATAGAAGTGAATTGAATACAATTGATTCAGTTTTGATAACATCGATTATGTAGACGGGTCTGCGTGTATCTTCTGACCATACACACATATAGCCACATTGGTGCAGTTTATTTGTGTATTTGGACAGTACGGAAAAACCAATGCCAGTCGTTACTACACTTTTTTGGTTTTTTTTTTATCAAATAAAGAAATAACAAGTCGCGGCGCTCATCGTAAATCATCTGACATTTCTGTTTAAACGTCAGTTAAACATTTGACGCTTGAGATTGGTATCAACAGTCAAAGCAACAACAAAAACAAAAAACACAAAAAAAAAACTCATAATGTTTTTCCGTTGTATTGGATTTCTTTTTTTAATCACCGATGAATCATATGCTTCATGAGAAATTCATTTCATTTGTCTTGTATTGTGTTATATTTTCTGCTGAAAATCACACAAATAAACATTTTATTTCAATGCTAATACCTCTCTATACGTTTTTTTTTTTTTTTTTTTTCAATTCAGACTTCTTCCCCCGAAACATTGATACGAAGCCTATCTACAGAGGAATTTGATCAACGCAACTGTTTGTGAGGTGCGACGGAAAGAAGAATCTAAAAAAAAAACCGCAAAACAACAAAAGAACTATAGCCGACATTTAGAAACTGATTTTTTTGGAATCGAAATCAAATCTATCCAGCAAAACCAGACGAAAAAAAAAAATAACACACCGTCAACACAACGAAAACCAGAACGGTCATTTTCATTTTACATATATATTTTGGCCGACATTCTCTAAGCTCCAAAAATGCTGACGAACAAACTACCTCAGGAGGTCGACACGCTTTTGTCGAAAGGTCAAATTCCTATAATCGATTTGGCGCATTGTGGTGAGTACTTTCTTTCCGCCTTTAAAAACACATTGTGCAATTGATATTTTGAGTATGTCCGAATATGAGTCGCATCACGTTGTTTTTAATGTGAATAATGTATCGAACGCGAGACAGCACATGAAATTCAAATTAAAAATTAACAGGAATAAGAATAAAATGAAACAATGAAATGACTTGGCTATTTAATCGTACACTGTTTACACTTACATTCATTTTTGGATGAGTATGGCCGTTTGTTTTGTGGTGTATGTTTTGTTCACAAGAATAATGAACGTTTTTCGATAAAAGTACGCCGTCTGAGTGTCTGCCTCCATTTTTCGGAAAGTGCTTATACTATCAACAAATCAATAAAAGATAATAAACATATATGTTAACCAAATTTTTCGCTGAAACACTTTCAATTATCACATTAGATCAATGGATTTACTCTTCTTCTTCATTTTTTTGGATGACGCCCATCAAAACGCGAAAAAAGGAGTCAAACAAAAAATCAGAACGACAAGCTCATGTCTGTGTTTTTTTTCTCTCTCGTTCGTTCATTTAGTTCAGACGTACATGTATTTATTTCACAAATATTTAACCCAGATTCTATGAAGCGCAACATCAATGCACGGCTCCTATATGGCGAGCGCCGCCAAGTATTGTTGCACCATAGTCATGGCACTTAACCCGCTTACGTGAAATCGTTTGATTTCATGCATGTAGCTATATAATTGTTGTTTGATTAATGCATATGCAAACATACACACAACACTCATGAGCGCAGTGCCGCATTTTCACACACAGTAAAACGCAAATGAAAGCAAAACCAATTCTCCAAAACAAAAAAATAATTTAGTAAATAGGCTAACTTTTTCAAGATTTTCTATAAAGCATGTCATTTTGCATCGACAGAGACGAGAGAAGGAGGGAGAGAGACAAATACACCGAAACATCATCAACAACAGCTAAAAAAAAACTATTCAGATATTCGTCATACCTACGTCTCGATGATCATAACAGTAATAATAATCGATGACGACGGTGAAGTGACAATGAGTATGGGAGAACTCGCCATACTGTTAACGATCACGCTTCATGTGAGCACACACAACTTTAAAAAAAAAAACGGTTTTTCTGGTTTTGTGCCATTATTATTGTTGTTGTTGCCCTCCCTTTCCTTTACATTCGCATTGAGAAGAGAGAAAAACAAACACGACATTGTACGAATTCGATAATGGTGGAACGTTCATGACATACTGGTAGAGTTTGAACGTCAAAAGCTATGCATAAAAATGGGTACATTAACAACAGTATTGTAGAAAAATTACTATTTTTCGTTGGTTTGCTCGTGTGGTTGTTCCATTTGATATCTTTTTTAAGCGACGGCACTTTCTTGAGTTGAAAATCATTTGGTTAATTCGTAAAACTAATTGAATTATTCCTATCAATGGTTATTCTAAGAACCAAACAGGAATAGATTTCACTGCAAATTAGTGACATTCAATTCACAAAAGGCAACAAACAAATGACATTATTTCGAGAATAGTTTGTCTACTTTCAAATTTTGATTTAATAGCGAATGCTAAATGAAAGAGTCATAATGATCCATAAACGTAAAATCATCGTTGTATTCCTGATATTAACGGTAGTCAATCCCATTCGTTTGACTCTCAAGTTAATTGTTTTGGATGTGCGCAAAATATGGAATAGCATTCGATATTTCTGTTGTGTTCGATTCGGCTTGCAATCTGACAACAATGTTAATAGAGGATATACATTCAAGTGTAGATCATCAAAATGGAAGATCATATTTCGAAATATTGGAAAACCCATCGTTTAGATTGCATGTTTAATTGAATATTGAGCTTGTCAAAAAAAAAAATGAATGTGACAGTGGTCGAAATTGTCTGTGAAATTCCAGTGACCCAGTGGCAAAATTTATGATCATTTCAAATGGAATCCTTGGCCAAAATCAATTGGGATTTTCCGTGTACAATTTCAAATTTTTGTATTTACTGGTGTGCGCATCTGGCAACGTGTGTGTTGGATATCTGAATTACTTATTAAGAAATATGTTGTCATGAAGCGGCAATTAATGGATTTAGTTGATGTTGTTGTTTTCCATTGGTTAATAAATAAAACTAGTTGGAATAGGCAGTTTATTAAACGTTTCGCTCGACTCTTCCAAAATGCGCTCCCCAAAGTTAGCGAGGCAAACAAACACTTCATCTACATATATACGGATTGTTTTGATAAAGTGTGTATCTTGCTGCTGTTTTTTTTTTATGCTTGTCGCCGCGGCTGAAATACAACAAGAGTAGCCGCAGGGCAGTGTTAAATACTTAAATTGTTAAAAGAAGTCTGGAGAAATTTCGAAGCAATGCTAGATTTTGTAATTGCGATAATTTTTTGTTTTATTTTTGATTTGTCGTCGGCTCTTTTCACTTTCCCATGTACGACAACAAAATCGACGGATGCTCAGATGGCATTAATAAATTCATGTGCACCACACAAAAAGAACGGATCGTTCAGACTTTCGTTGGAGAGAGAGAGAGAGAGAGAGAGAGAGAGAGGCTGAGCCATTTACACGACATAAAACATACATCGCCATTATTACATAAACATCAATTTGGTGTTAACATATCATAAGTCATTCGGTGGTATAATTTATACGCTACGAAAATGAACGGTGCTTAGATAGTTACTTTCCAATCAACCTCATTTTCTTTGATAGAAAGAGAAGACAGAATGAAAACGGTTGTTGAGTGTATTTTTCTTCTTCGTACATTTACCATTACCATTACCATTAGGTATTTCAAAGTATAACGTCTTTCAAACGGAATAGCAAAACCAGAAATACTTGTGTTTAATTGAAAAGTGATTAAAACTCAACAACAAATGAATGAAAATGAGATGGAGATGATAAACGAAAAAAAAAAAAACCGAACATTTCATGTTTCGAAATGAAGTGAGAGAAAAAAAAAGAAAGAGAGGGAGAAAAGAAAGAAACGAGAAACAACAAATCATTAAAAATCGGTTGGTTCGTTGTGATTTTTCATGCAAGCAAACCGTTTGAAGTGAAAGATTTGAATCGAAAAACAAAGATCATTTCGATCGAAATGATTTTTGATTTGTTTTGATTTATTGAGATTGAAAGCACACAAGACTGTGCACATTTCATTTGCGCTCGTACCACATAATCGAGTGGCGATGACGGCGGTTGATTTGAAAAATTGTGCTTTGACCCACTTGGAACAAACGTATGCAAAACACACACACACACACACACACACACCGAAATGTAAATGAACGGACGTTCATTTGACCATTTTAAAATGGGCAATAAACGAGACATTGTGTTAACAAATTGAAAAAACGATCATTTCTCTAGCTATCTCTAAAATTTCTTCTCTCAAACTAAAGTATAGTATCAGAAGCCATACCTAATAATGGACTTTTTAGTAATGTACTGCAAATGTCATATATATATACCATTTAACGAAAAGGGTTTTTACTCGTTCTGCTTTCAATTCTTTTTTTTCTTTTTTTTTTGTTTAACTCGACAAAAGAATTGAGAACAAATGAACACATTAGAATAAAAACAACGAATCATATGGTTTTATTGTACATTTGTGTAGTATGCCCTTCTCTTTTTTCTATTGTCTTATCCATTCTGATTTCGTTTCCAGAATCTATTTGAATTTTGTTCGTTGTGCGAATTTAAAAAAGTGAGAGAACATTTGCATCTGATGACTCAATAAATAAACAATCGTATTTAAACGCATTCATGTACCTTAAAACCACTCGTGATATGTGCCGTATTCATATTCAACATTCTTGCGCACCTAACGGTTTTCAGTTCAATTTGTTTTTTTTTTTTTTTTTTTTTTTTTTTTTTTTTTTTGGTTTCTTCTTCATGTTGGTTTACACACTCTTTTCTTTTGTTCCATACTCGGTTATGCGCGTATAGATCGTCAAATGCGCGCTCGAGAAAACATATGATTTGAGTGTGTGCCGTATAGTAATTTTTTTTGTTTTCAATTCTTCATTCGTTGTTCGTCATCGAAATAGCGTATAGCGTATAATAGTATCGGTTTGAATGAAAATGGGAATACAGATCGGTTCCTGAAAAAAACGCAACATGAACAAATTGTTTCTTACAACAACAATACAATAAACATTTAAACATTACCTCGATTAAATCGCTTAACAAAAAAACGCCAATCAAATATTTGTCAAAAAGTCTTTATTTTGATTGCTCTATTGGTCAGAACTAAAATATAAACTTCTCAGAATCTTTTTTTTTTTTTATGAAAATAATCAATGTTGGAACTTCAGACTATATATTTCGGTGTATCACATCAAGGGAATGAGGAAGGAATTTCAAGAATGTAAAACAAATTCTCTGATTCCCATTTTTATTCTAACCGACACAATTTGTAATGCGCATTGTAAAATCGATTACACCGAGCTAGTATACGCTTTATGTGTACCATGTATACGCGTTCCGAAATTAAATCTGTAGCGTAGTTTTATTTCGAAACAATTGAAATGCACGACGATCCGATTTGTGCACGATTTATTTCATTCTTTCATTTATTTTTACTGTTTCGATGTTGCAATGCATGATATTCGACGAATCAAAGACAACGACAACAACAACAACAACAACAACATTCACTTCCAACACACAAGCAATTGAGTCAAAATAAAAAAAGGAAAATATAAAAAGGGTATCATAACGTAAGATAAAAATAGCAAAAGTGTTGATTCGTGAAACTCATTTACACACACATATACATACATTGGGCACGCATACAACAATTCAAACCCAGCAATTTGCTGGCAATAGGTGATCGATAATAAGTGCATTGGTTCACATTAATGTGACGTTCTTGAATTGTGGGCAAGTCCTTTTTGGCTTCACATATTTAAAAATACGAATCGTGAAAATAACAATATATAATGAAAATAACAATAACCAGAGCAACAGATAATTTAAATTACATTCTGCGATTGACAATCGAAGCGGGACGAAAAAAGATTTGATTGAGTTAATTTTAGCGACTCATATTGATTTTTCGCCAGAAATACGTCAGGCTTTTCATTTTCATTTATTTTTTTTCCCCGTTTTTACCTTCTTGCATTCATTGCGTTCGTCCATTTTCGTTGAAATTGATCGATTTCAATGTGTTGTCACGTTCCAATTTCCGAGCTAGGCATTGTTTTATATGCAAATTACGAATAATCATTTGATTGATAACAAACACACGACCAAATGAAGGTGTAAGAAAGAAACAAGGCGAATAGAGGCTTCAATCAGTTTTATCCAATTGGCGCGATGTCACCGCCAACATCTTTGGCTTCGGCATAGCACAACTTTGGTGGCGAGTCACTTACACTGTTTATCCGTTTTTACATCAAAATACGCGACAATGCGAGATAGTTGATTAGTTTATTCTTATCAATTGATCGTACAACGCTCTCCTTTTTATTCTTTAACGAAAAAAAACCTCCACATATATGGGATAACCCATTTGTGTACCGTTTAAATGTTGGTTTCGACGTTTGGAACACAAAATATGCGTGCAATCGATCATATGGTCCGTGATTCACTTTTTACACATTTGACAAGAGGTCTGGGATTTCGCGTTACCATATGGTAACGCTAGGCACGAACGAGTTAAAATTCAATGAAATTTTTGTTCAATTTTATAGAAAGAAACCGGTATTGCGTGTGGTTCGACTAACAAATAGTTAATATTCTTTTCTCTAACTTCATTGTTATTGCAATTTTGTCATTCGAGCAACAAGAACGCAATAAATGAGTTAAATTAAGATATAAAAAGGAACAAAATGGCTACCGAAAAAAAAAGTATCGTAATATACACCCAACGTATTTTTCAAGAAAAAGAAACATACGCCACACAAAAAAAAGTTTTTTGTTTTGTTTTTTTCTTTCGTTGCCGTGTTTGTATCTTCATGGTTGAAATCTTGCACAGATAAAAACATGTTTTGTGTAAATCCAACGCACACATCACTAAAAATAATGAAACAAGCGCAGATTATATTTATTTTATTTTTTGTTTCAAAATGAATACTTTCTAATTGATGACAGCTTATATATATATATATATATTATATATATATACATGGGCAGGTTGGTGTGTTGTTTACATATTATAAGTACGTATTGCCAAATTCTGCGCTCTTTGAAATTTTTTTTAATTGTCAGGTATGGCAATTCGTTCTTCTTTCAGTGTTTTGGTATGAAATGTTTTCGTTGCCGTTTTTATCTCATATGGAAATGCCTGACACAGATATTGTGTATGCTTTTGCGTTACGCGCTCTCAATCAAAGTTCGCATTGCTTCTTTTATGTGATAAACTGTTTGCCGTTGTCGTTGCTGTTGTTGTTACTGCTGCTGCTGCTGCTCTGTTGTTCAATTTAATATGAAAAACACTAGATGTTCATTTCGTGAAAATATGCAACACGGTAGAATGACTGTGAAATGTTACACCAAGCCATTGCGCATGTTTTCTCAATGCGCACGTACTCGCCAAATTTTATTTGCGGAAAAATACAACGCAATCTATATACAGATACACTTTACTATATAAACATACATTTTCCCTCACTTTCTGGATGCCCTGATATCAGACAGATTGAGACATCGCTTCGTATTCATCTTAAATCGGATCGTCTATGGTGTAAAAAAAATCAGCATATGATCAGAACATATTTGGATCGGTTACGTGTACACTGTACAGTGTACATACTGTGCAACAAATGAAGGTGTTGCGCACGCTTTTACGTTTATCTATTTCGTTTTGCCTAGTTTCCAGTTTTCGTTGAATTGCCGCTTAATTTTATTTTTCAAATGGATATTGCGCGACACACACACATAGCATACACCTCGGCACATTTAATGTAAACTATGTGTACCGTGCCTAAAAGAATTGGCAAAGAGTATGATTTTAGCAATTTCTTTTGCTATTCGTTTCTCAAAGCTTTTAAAAATACAAATTTCAATGTCATGCACATTTTTTTTTATTCAATTAACTAGACCTAGGTGAGCATCAGGAACATATCGATTTTTCCTTCTTTGATAAACGACATATTTTCGCGTGTGTCGAATTATTTAGTTTTTTTTTTTTGCTATTCTTATTTAATGAAATTCAAACATTTTTACAATGCGGAATACTAATACTGGTTGCTTGGTGATTAGAAAAAGCGAAATTTGCTCATGAAACGTGTGTCAAATAACAAACGTAATGTCGGCTCGTGTTCATTTCGCGTTCACATATGATCACACATCAAAGTAAAACAGAGAGACAGAGAAGAGAGAAAGAAAAAACAAATACATCGTCGATGATAAACAACAGTAATATCAAAAGCACTTTTTTCGAAAATATCAAACTAAAAAGGTTCGAAACGATATAATGAGAGAGAGAGAGAGAGAGAGAGAGAGAGAGAGAGAGAGAGAGAGAGAGAGAGAGGGAGAGACGGAGAGACGAAGAGACGGAGAAAGACAATTATGTGCGATCATTAAAGCGAAAATATGATTGGGCTCGTTGTTACCTGTTGCGAGCAACATTGCTTTGAAGCCGCATACAGGCAATTGTAGAATTACGTGTTTAGCAACGCATATATATATATATATATATATACCGACGCTAGCTGAGTTTGGAATAAACAAGCGAGCAATGGCGCATGGGAACGAAGCTTAATATTTATAAATCCTTCGTGAAATGATAAACGTGTGCCTTTAAAAGCATATTAATTCTTAGTATTTAGTTTACTTTAATAGCATCAGTCGTTCAATATATTCATATGAATATACCTCATTGTGTCCATTAAAAGTTCAATGGCCAATGAAATGCCGTCAAACACGCTCAACACACAAACTGCTCCCAAAGATTCATTCACACACACACACACACACACAAACGAGTTCACGTATGCCCGAAATGTGAAATGAAAATAAAATGAAGGAATATGGTACTGAGGAGTGAACACCTACATGAAGAAAGGATCGCTTTTCGTAGTCGTGATTTCTATAAATTCACACAATAATTTTACAGCTGTTTCAACTTCCCCATCAATATGGAATGCATTTCGGAGCGATAGATAAAGAGAGAGAGAGAGAAAAATTTAACTGCAGCCGAACGGTGCTTTATCAAGTTGGGACATTTGTAATAATATGATTTAGGACATGATCGATATTTATTGGAAATCCCTGATAATATTCAATCATAATATCATATTGCAGTCATAGTATGTATCGACATCGAAACCAAGGTGGGGGGAATATGCCGCTGGCGGCTATGCACAGAAAAACACGGAATTTTGAACCTGGCTATGTCAAGTCAAATGCATGATGGAATATTATGTGGGGCTATTCGTTTACCATTACAATGATTGACAATGGTTTGTGTTATTTATTTGTTCTAATGGAAGTGTTCTATGCTCCTCACGATTTCGACTCGTAATTTCAGTACTTTAATATATATGTCTCTTCCACTAGGTTTGTCTCTGGCAAAAACGAAAACAGAAAGTAGGCTAGGGATTGTTTTATTTTATTCCAACGTTTTATTTTTGTTTCAATGATCACTTTGTTCGATCCAATGACAATTTCAAATACGATTTTTTAATAATTTAATGTTTTGGAACTGAATTGGTTTGTCATTGGATTCAAAGCATTATCATCTCAAAAAATTATTATTTACAATGTCTCCAAGATTTGCGACAGCAATGAAAGTATAATGGTCTTCATAGAATTGGCGGTTTCTTTTTAACAATCTTTTTTTTTTTTTTTTTTCATATTTTGCATTTGGTGTCATTGCATTGCTCGTTGAATTTCAGGCCCGGTTGAACAAACAAAAAGTTGTTGAAATCCCAATAAAAAAAAAAAACACACAGAAAACAATAAAGAATATACAAAAATAAAAATAAAAATATAAACCGTACATCGGTGTGTTGAACTACGATCGCAGTGAGTGTTGCTATCTGAACATTGTGACAACTGTGTCTATATACATGCATGTGAACAGTGAACAGTGACATTTTGTTGCAAACAGCTGCGCATTAACATTACTTCAAAGTAAACTATGGCGGAGAAACCCGACCGAAAGCAATGGCAACCAGTCATATTTGCAGTGGAAGTAGTTGAAATTGAAATACAGCAGCGGCATTTATGCGACATAACAAATAAATAATTTATGTGCAACTAAATTCCAACACAAATACACACAAAGTCATACACATTCGATCGCTCAATCATCAGCCCGATCCAAAGTACATGACAACGACATGTAACCAGCACATATCAACGCGCGAGAAACAACAACGCAACAAACAGAAACAAATGGCCAACGGTATGGCGGGATAACGCGGGATAAACGAATGACGACTAAAAGAAATTTATTTATCTGGAAATTTTTTCTTTTCATTCGAAAAGTTGTACTCATATAACTAGTGTGTGTTTTTTTTTCCTCGTTCTCATCTCTTGTTGCTATCCAACGGTGCGGTCGATCGCTCAACGCTCATATTCACTTATCACATTTCCAGAGCGTTTTAATTTTTTCATTTAATTCAAATTTCGATTTTTTTCTCCTATTTATTGTTATTTCCATCAATATGTTTTGCTAGTCATTTATGCGATCAAATATGACTCGCCATTTTTGTGTATTGGATAAATAATCATTTCTTCCAGAGTTCTGACTCATATTTGGTGGAAGAGATTAATTATTTAGAGCCAGCAAATACGTAATATATCTGTCGAGACCATTTTTCAAATCGGTGACGATTTCTTTCTCCGAAATATGAAATCTCTCAAGCGAATAATTGATGGCTTATCCGAAACGGGTGAATAAAATAGAAAAAAACAGTACCGATGTTAGTGGTGGTGGTGGTGATGATGATGATGATGAAGCGTCGACATACTAAATTTCCTCGACTTTTTGCTTCATACGTTTTTTTTTTTAGTTTATTTGTATTCAAAGCGACGATAGGCAACCTTCAAAATTTATCGTGGGTATTTAACGAAACTCAATGAAACGGATGCGCACAACATTTTGCACTCTGATGCATGGGAACAATTAAATGACGCCGATTTGACAATGAACAACTCAAATTCGTGTTCAATTTTTTCCCTCTCTCCATTTTCGAATTTAGTTTTTTTCGTTCCTACATCGTGCATTGACCATCGGACCTTTGTCTGCGCTCTTTTTTTTTCATTCATTATTTATGTCTTATTCTTCGGGTTTTTCATCCAGATTTTTGTTAGAGCATTGCTCTGTTTCTTTGAAATTTTTTCTCTCTCGTTCCTTCGTCAAAGCAAATTTTTGGATAAACACACGTAATGCGTATTATGAGAACATTCAAAACGCACCGGAGATATGACCTCAAACAAGTTCAAAACCTTGCTACGTAAATAACGTAAAAAAGCATTCGGTGATGAAAGGGCAATAACCACTGATTTGAGAACCTTCTGTTTTTTTTTTCTTTTGGTTGCGGACACCGAAAAGCAAACTGTTGAAAGGAAAATTCCAAAGGGTTCAATTGGTTTTAGCTAAATTGGAAGAAGAACAGAAACCTCAACCCATTCTGAGATACCAACATAGTATGAACTAAAGAATTAACGACACAATTGAAAAACTAATCGATTCAAAAAAAATAATCTATACACAAGAGTGAGACAAGTGTTGTCAAGCAGTTTTGTAGTCTCTGTTGATGAAGCGTAAATATTGCACAGGTGCCGAACAGCATCTATAACCGCGATCGTATAACAATAATCATTGCAATTAAGTGGCTAGAAACGCTGCTAAGGTCATCGATATAATATCATGAGTCGCATTATTCGAAACGCAAATGGCAACATAGCGTACGTTCAAGTGACAAAAATGTAAAATACAAATGCTTATCTTTAAAGCATCACGTTCAGTTTTCTTCTTGTATGTGTTATTTACTGATTGTCTTTGTCATAAAATTATTTGTTACCCTTTGAAAGAACGACTGAGATTTTTGCAAATATATATTTATATATATAGTTATATGTCACCGCCAAAATCTCTATCGCACTTTTAGATATCAAGTCAATGTGCAATTGTGCGTCCACTTCTCTCTTAATATTTTAGCAACTCCCAAAACCAAACGAATGTTTCATATAGATACAAGTAACCATGTATATCGCATAAGATATATGTATAATTGTCGTATATTTTGTGCATATTTTAAATCTAACCTGCGTATACGCTGTATATTTTAACTATTTTTGCATATATATTTATATTGGCGAATTGAGATAAAAGCCCCTAGTTCGATTGTATGCAGTGATGTTATGTTTTTATTTTTTTCGTGTTTGCTGCTTAGATAATCTCTTACATGGTTAATAGTGCTTCAGACAAAATGTTGGCAAAGTCATTATTTTGTTTGCTTAGATGTTGACCTTAAACAATTCGTACAGCGCGTTGTTCGTTCGTTCATTTCATATACATATGAAATTGATATGATTTTTGTTTTCTTTTTTGTTTCATTTCGTCACTTATGGCAAACGAATGAGACACCACTATTACTGTTCAGCGGTTCTGTCGTCACATTGAATTGATTGAAACGTCACGTCACGTCGAATTTGACTGATTTGGTTCCCATTACTATAATACCCATTATCCACAAATATATATTGTCTACGAGTATTTTGGAACTGCTGACCAAACAGCTTCAGAGCGCCTATTTATCACATTTATATTTACTTTCAAACAAGTAGTTTAGTACTTGTTGTGTGAAGGAGACAAAGTCACATTACCATAACGTAGTATTTCAACTGCTTATTCACATAACTAGAATTTTATGTATGGTTTTAACATTAAAATTTCAGTCAGCTGTTGTGTTTCATGTTCTCATACCGTGCCATAGAAGGAAATAGAAACAGAAACTTCCATGTTGCTGAAACGTACTTTAACTATCTCACATTACATTCAGTCGATTCGTATGTATTTTTTTCTCTTTCATTGGCTGATTTCTTTATTGGTGGCGGTCTGCGCGTTTATGAAAAGGAAAAATGACATACACAGAAAAAACGGGGGGGGGGGGGGGAAAAAACAAAATGCCACGAGCATCGCTCTATTGGCGTTGTGGTCAAACGATCACTGGTAATAATTAAAATCAAACCTTCATCGCAACCACGATGCGAATAGTCATTTTTTAGATGTTACGCACGCACACTTACGGCAAATATTAGCCTTATTGGCACTGTTGTGTCATTTTCGATCAAATTCAACGGAGGTTGTTATTATTACTATTTGGGACCGTTTCGTTTTGATACATTTTGTTCATTGTATACGTTGCTTCCTGGATCAAGCACACTTCCATAATGGATTTGTCGTTATAGATTAGGCGCCACATATGTAGTCGGCATTAAATGAGTTTTTTTTTTTTCATTTGAAAGGAAATTGATTCCGTTTGTGTGAGTGTGTGACAGAAAGAGACAGAGAGAGAAAGGGAAAATTAAACCAGACATTTAAATTCATAAGCATGTCGTATAACTAATCAAATCCTATGTTACATTTGGTGGCTTCGTTTTTGCCATACGGAATCAAAGAGTGTATTCATAAACGAACGGTCAAATGAATGGGTTACTTTGAGAAGGTCTAGTGCTAAACGTGAAATTGCGTCAAACAAATCGTCTCGATTTCATCATCTGATAATTGTATTATTTCTCGTGCTCCTTTGAATTTCATTTGATCTGTTACCAATCAGCTGCGATTGTTTTTCAACTAATATCATTTAATATTCTCGCTTCACGGTGCTCGGCTAGCACTTCTTTTTTTTTATCATATTCCAACATAAGAAATGAGAGGGAGACAGAGTGAGAGAAGAAAAAAAGAAAAAACCAAAAAAACCATGAGTTTTCAACCGACTCGGGACAACTATGTCTCGTATAGTTCATTCAGAAGCAGTGTGTCTTATTGTTGTTTGTCGATCGAATTGAAGTATGATCGTATTTCACATGGGTTCCTTGAAATTGGTTGGCTGAATCGTTTATGAGTGTTTTAGCGGTGTAAACTTATACACTTTTCACGTGATATGCCCGAATGCCATGTGCCAAAACGCATACAATGTTGTTTGCTTTCGTATAATATTTTCCCTTGTCGGGGAGAATTTGATGATGAACTTTTTTTCTCCTTCTCTTGCAAAACGTTTCCCTCACGGTAATTGATCATGACGCTTTTTGGGGCAATAAAAGAGAAATTGTAAAAAAATTAATTGGCGTCAGGTCTCAGCCCGAATGAGCAGCTTAGTGGCACGTCAAATGAATAATGCTAATTCTTTATTTGTTCTTTTAAAGTGTTCTTTGTTGTTTCATTATTATAACTTCTTTTTCATGTGAAAATCCGCTGCTTTGCCACTTTACGGGCACGTGCACTGACAGTGATATCTGAACATTTATTTGTGTGCCATGCCGTGTTCTCATATTCTTTGCTAAAAACAATTAAAAAGTAACCAATTAACATAGGCCAATCAAATGTATTATATTGATTTCAAAGTTGCGAGTCCATTCGCGATGTGATGGATTCAACATCCTTTATCGGATTGATTTTTTTCGAATGAATCACTAAATAGCGCAGTTCTAAATTCGTCTCTTTATCACGTCATCAACATCCGTGTGTCTGTTAGATTGCCTACTTAAGAATTGTGCATCTTCTGTTTTCTTCGTTGAAGGTTCCCTCCGAAATATTTTCAGGTGTTTGAGTACGTCTACTCTGTAAAACACATACTCAAATACATATATCTTGTTTACAGAGTAGACCTACTCAAATATTTGAAAATATTTCGGACAATTTAAGTTCCCATATCAACATCTCAGTTTGATTGTTAGAGTTATTTAAAAATGGTCGTGCCGTAAATTACACTTTCTTCAAAAAGAGATTCCATCATACTCTGAAGCCAGAAAACACACTATTATTATTATAATTACGACCGTGCGAGATAGATATTAGTATCACCAACCATATGGCGACATATAGAAAACATTCAATCAACGGGCTGCCAATTTTAAAAGAGCATGGAAGCGCCACCTGCATCTGGCAAGTTGTATAATACATATGCCATGTCAAATTCAAAAGCTGGTATACAAAATTCCGTCAAGTATTCTGTTTTAATTTGTCATTCTCGAATACTCTCAATTTTTTCCAATTAAAAAGATGCTTGTATCATGTTCGGATTCCAAGCATCAATTTGTTCTTCGCATCTTGCCGCTCGAAAATTGAAATGGGGCGACAAATTAAATGCGTCAATCATAAACTGCTGCCTGACTTGCGCGCGCGCAAATCGATTACGTAAAACCCTCAATTAATTTGAGTGAAACAAATAAACTGTAGCATTCCAATTATCAATTGGATCTCCATATGTTTGCTGGAGGATATTAAATACTTGACTGGTTTCAACTGGCGAAAAATTAATTGAAGAAGAGTTTTGCCACCACAGATGGGAACACAAAATGAAAACAGAACTTGGGCCCAATATCAATTGTATTCAAATTAGATTACAAACACTTCAATTATTTTTTTTTATTGTAAAGTGAAAATAGGAAAACATTTTGGTTTTGTCGCGCAATAATTCCACTCCCAGATACACATAACCAATGAATGGTGACGAACTGTGTACAATAGTGAAAACGCAACAATTTTTGATTGACACTTTTGTTTTCGATTCAAATATATGTTTTTTTTTTCCAGTGTGATTTGTGCAATGAATGATTTGATCTATTCATATGATGCTGCTGTTACTGCTGCCGCCATCATCGTCGTCGCTGTCAATGATGATGCTGTAATTTTTGGCTATGAATTTGACCCAATTGCCATGGCACATAACATCGCACAAGTAATTGATGTGTGCTCAATTCCAATGTGTATTGATAGCAGCAGCTCATTTGATGCTATCATAATTAAACATTGGCTTGTAATGAAGGCAAGAGAGAATCTCGCGCGAAAAATCAAAGGACAAATAAGCATGCGAAGCAATGATTGCCTAGAAATTCATTTTTTTTTTTATTTTTCATTTTTATTGTTTTGTTGTTATTGTTTTTTTTTTTGCATGTTTCATGTATGCATGTGAAGGTAGCCGTGCCATGTACTATTGTAGTGTAGCAGAGGTGTTATCACTTGAAAACAACTACAACTATAATATTTTAATATTATTTTATATATCTGTTAGCTCATGTGTAATGGGAGAAAGAATCAGAGAGTGGGAGAGGTGGTTTTCCTATGCACACATAAAACGAATTTATTGCAAAACAATGTGCGATTTTTGCAACAATTTTTGCCCACACACAAGAAACGAAACAAAACGAAACGAAAAATTATTTGGATTTTGAATGTGAAAAGAGACGATTGTAAAAGGTGATCATTGCACACACACACACACACTTAGAGCACACATATTTACACACCTGTTTGCGTACGAATTTCATTTGATGACGCGTGTTTGAGAGAAAGAGAGAGAGAGAGAGAGAGAGAGAGAGTGAGAGTTATTGGCATACCAAATGTTGGACTTTGAATTCGAATTGGCTGTCATGTTTATTCGAACGTGGTTCTTCGGAGGTTTTCCAATTACAAATTTCGTGCTGCGTACATATCTCTTTCTCTTATTTAGTTGAAACTAGTCAAAATTTGACCAATTGCTTGACACGGCCTCCTGTTTTGGTCGTACACACTTTTTTTATTTATTTTTATATGGCTGTTAACACTCAAACTTTCACAATATTGTTTTATTGTTGCAGAAAATGATTAACATTCGGCTGAGGAATGAGCTCATTTTTTGGCATATTCAAAATATTTATGTACATTGTTGCTGTTTTTTACGTTGCGCTTTTTGAAATAATAATTGTTGTCATTGTTAATTTTTCTCTTTTTCATCAACACAGGCACTGAACAAGTTCCGAAGAAATCTGTGGTCAATCGAGTTGCAAGCCAATTGCAGAAAGCGCTGCGTGAAAAGGGCATTGCATTTTTGGTTAATCACGGAATCTCTGAAGAAAAGGTACTTTCAAAAATAAAACAAAGAAACACCAAAAAGTTTAAGCACTGAGTATAAAATGCTAAATGCAAAATTGTATTTCAGTTGAAAACTGCTTGGTTGCATTTGGATGATTTCTGTAAATTGCCCAACGATACTAAGGAGGAGTATTTGCGCAAAGCTCCCGATAATCATGGCTACATTAAACCGAGCCAGGAAAAATTTGATGGTTTTACGCCGGAATTGCGGCATGCATTTAATATCTGCACATTGAATGATGCCACATTGCCTGAGCAACCGTTGCCAGGATTCAAAGAGCATATCGCCGAGTTGGCCGACGATTTTAAGCATTTATCTGCTTTATTGTTGCAATCGATTGCTATTGGTCTTGGTAAGTGTTTGGTTTATATCTTTTCTAAATGTTCCGAATGTGAAACACACAATAATTTATTTAATATTTTCGTTTGTCTGTTTGTTCGGTCGTCTATGTTGCCATTTATAGAGCTGCAATCAAATTTTTTCCTCGATAATCATTCCCATATGCTTTCGGGTAATCACGACAATGAAACCACCTTGCGTTTATTGTATTACCCACCCGTTATCCAAGAGGATGATAACAAGTGTGAAATGACGAAAGGAAGATGTAAGTACAGCCAACAACGCTGTAATGGAAATGGAGGTATTGATTTGATTCCTCCGCGTGATGTGAAAAACGAGAAATCAAGAAAGAACTCAGACAGTGATACCGACGAAGAGACCGATGACACCGATGACAATACCGGAAACATCAGCGATCACTCAAAATCATCGGGATCGTCTCGTTCGAGTAGCGAAAAGGAGTTCACCGTCACCAGATGTGGTGCTCATTGTAAGTTAACTTTTTTGTCCATTTGATTGTTTATCGTGGGCAAAATAAGTTCGGTTTTTTTTTTTTTGGAAAAACAATGGCCGTGTTTCTCTGTGTGTGGCGACAATATTTGATAATCGTGCGATTGACTTATTTCAGGCGATTACGGTACATTCACATTACTATCGCAAGATTCTGAAGGTGGTCTTGAGGTGAAATTGCCGGGTTCAACGAAATGGAAACGTGTCGGCCATTTGCCGGGAGCAATACTAATAAACACCGGCGAAATTCTATCGATATGGAGCCAGAAACGTTATCCAGCCTTATTGCATCGCGTTATCATTCCTGAACAAGAAAGCGTTCGTGTGCGTGGCCGACATTCGTTGGCATTCTTCTGTCACCCAGGTAATTGGACAATTTACACATATTTTAATGCTAAATTTAAACACTAGCAAAAGAGTGAAACAAATAAAAGCCGTTTCAATCTATCCGGATACGAATGGTTATATTTATTTTTGGTTTGTTCGTTTCATCTCTCCACAGATAACTGTACTTCCATTCAGCCTCTTGATATTCCAACCATCGAAGCACCAATTTGTGATAAAACGAAGAAACTTAAAAGACGTTCATTTAAGGCTGCTAAAGATAAGTAAGTGTATAAAATAAACGTGATTCGGGTGTCGGGTGTCGGGTGTCGGGTGTCAGCTATCCATATCATAAATTAAAAGCAGAGCACACAGATAAAACACGAGTAACATGGTTACTATTTTGTTTCGGATTCATTTTCTTTTTTTCGGTTATCGTGATTTCATGATCAATTGAAATACACTGTGCTGATAAACAGATTCCATTGACTCATGGGGCCCAATGACTTCGCACTTATTAGTCACACTCCAATATTGTATTGCCACGTAATAACGCTAATTGACATAAATTCACCGACACACAGCAAAAAAAAACAACCATTTGGCTTTCATATCTCATATGATAAACGATATAATATATATGTTTCGTATTCATTTGTGTTTCACCTTCATTCAGTGAGTGAAATAGGCGAAATATCGCCAGTGAACTGAGCAACTAAAACAACAAAAAATGTTTTGCTGTTTTTCACACTCGAAAATTATTTTCGTAATAATTGATGTTCCTCTGTTTCTCTGTTCTGTTCTGCACTTCAATCTCAAATGCTCACTTGATCTATCCGAATTGGAATACGCATCCTTTATATTCAATGCATAAATGAATAAAACATTACACATTCTCTCTTTTTTTCTGTTTGCAGAGTTTTTACCGCCTACCAACTGTTACAGGAAAAATTCAGACAAACCTACGTTTCATAAGAGATTGTGGAGAAAAGCATTTCATCTTCATCTTTAACAGCAGCAGCAACGACAACAATTCGCACTCATCATCAACATGAATCATCATTATCAACATGAATCAACGTTGTTCGAAAATCTTTAACAATCTAAATTTGATATCAATCAATCTCCTTATCTCGAAACCGCCATCTATCTCTCTATCTCTCTTTTTGTCATCTGAACTGCTAAATATCCCGCCATTCACATTCTTCGCGCGGTAATCTTAATAATTATATATTTGTGTATTGCGTATTGTGTTTTTACGTATCTTAAAAAAAAAAATACTTAATGCCATTTAATCGTGTCTTCTTTTGTTTCTTCTACTTTGTATTATTTCACAACTTGAATATCTAAATTTCTTGAATCAAGCTATAAAAAATCGATGATTTCAAAAAGGCAGCAACAACAACTGGCCAATGCCTACAATTGTATACTTGTGATAACAGCAAGCGAAAAAAATTATAAAAAATAAATCAATTGAAAAAAAAAAAAAATACAAAATAAATTATTGGTTATTTCTTTTCCGTGAATCACAATTCCTAAAACCTATCTTGAAATGAAAGTGTCTGTACATGCACAAAAGAAAAAAAAAGTTTCATCGGTTTTCAGCGCACACACATCATCGGTCAGATTATTAGTGGCAACCATGCGATCAAAGTTACGATATAAATCAACGGATGTTTGCAAATGACGTTACTTCATCGAAACAAAAATTTATATGACATTTCAGCAGAAAAAATATTTACAAGCGGTACTTTTTTTCGACAACCACTCAATGAACACAAACAAAGGGGAATCAAATTCTCATTGATATATTGATTACAGTTAATCGAACACACTCATTCATGAGTGGTTACTCAATGAACGGTTTCTCTTTCTCAGAAGTACATTTGCACGGATTTACTGCAAATAGGTTGATAACACGTGCAGCTTTTATATTTGTGTAAATTCCCAATAGCAGATAACGATAATTACAGCTACCACACATATATGTCATGAAACGAAAACGCGAAAAGAGAGTGGAAAAAAGGAGAGAACTAGTTCACGCAATAGTCAAATGAAGTATTGATTCTATTGGTAGAGGTAAATTCACGTTCATACAAAATGTACTGATGAATAATAAATGGTATAAATTTGCGATGAAAATTTAGTCATGACTTGAAAATCGTCATAACCGACAAAATACTTAGCTTTTAATAATTGAATACTCATTTAAACCTTTGCAATTCGCTACGAGCTTTATTGAGCGAACAAAAAAGTTTCGTTTCTTCTTTTCTGTTGTGGTTGTTTCTGTAAACGAACCATTATTTGAATGTGGCAAGTAATGCGAGGCTTCTGTTTGTTATCACCGGCTGTCATGAGGGCGCCACCGTATCAGAGCATCAAACGAGCTGAAACCTCTTCAAATTTGACATTTGCTTTTGAATAAACACGCATTTTACAGCTTTCATTTTCGTACGTGCATAAATACTCCAATAAATTTACTAATTTACAGGTATTTTTAATTATTCTTCTAGTTTAAAATATTTATTGGCAGTCACATCAAAACAGTTCGGTTAATATTTTTCATATTTTCAGTTTGGAATTGTCGTTTTCAAACGAAATTCAACAACTTTCAACACGTATTCGATATAAATGTTTGTAAACGTTTACTAAACCAAAGTTTATTCGGAGTGGGCAAATCTACTTATAAATCGGTGCAAACATGTACAATGGAATTGGATTGACCACAGGTATTTATAACTTGACTTTGACACATTTTATATTAAAAATATGAACGTTAGCAAAAGAAAGAATCTTAATTTTTGTTTGCTTTATCTCTACAGCCCGTGGCTCTGGTACAAATGGCCATGTTCAACGAAACCTGTCCTTCGTTCGCCAGGGAAAAAAGGACAATGTAAAATACAAAAATGAAGCGGAGCTATCACAAGCAGAAGCCATAAATAATCGTGGTCCAAACGAAGAAATTCTTGAGCATGAACGAAAGCGTAAAATCGAAGTAAAAGTTTTGGAATTCGAAGAGATTTTAGAAGAACAGGATTATACACCGGAAGAAATAGCAGCGAAAGTGCAAGCATTTCGAGAAAAACTCTTGGGCGAAATTCAAAACGAACAATTGCCAAAGGATGAATTTGGGCGATATGCCGTGCGAGAAACACATCAATTAGCAGCTGCAAAGCAGGAAAAGAATGCAATGTTACGTTCAGCATTTGGCATTTCCGAATACTTTGTTGAGGGCAGCAGCTTTGACGCAGATCGTAAGGCAAAAGAGGAATTAGCAAAAAGTGCCGCACTACAGAAAGAGTTGGAAGCCCAGCGGAACCTTGAAAGCGCAAAAAGTAAACAATACAAATTGGTTAGAACGCCATCAAGAGAACGAGAACTTGTCAATGAAGAGCCCAAAGGAAAGTCAATTGAGGAAAACAAGGGAAAATTCAGCGGAGAAAAATCTAAAAAACGGAAAAAAAGCGACAAATCGAATGATCGACGCGACAAAAAGAAGAGAAAGGCCGACACAATTGACAGTAGCTCATCGTCATCGGAGAACGATTCACCGCCCAAAAAATCGCGACGCAAGCGAAAACATTCTAGTAGTAGTGATAGTTCAGACGATTCCAGCAATTCCGATTCAGAACCGTCGAAAAAGGAAAAGAGGCGCGGCGGCCAAAATAAAGAAAAGAAAAAGCGATCCGATGATCACACTAAAAAGTCAAAAAAGCAACGTCGACATTCCACATCATCAAGTAGTTCTGATTCGGATTCATCTTCGTCTTCATCCTCTGCTTCTTCTTCGTCATCATCCAGTGGCACTGGATCTGACTCACATCAAAAACGTAAAAATCGACGAAAATAAGCGAATTCCGCAATTTTATGAACTTCTGACGTTGACACATGATAATCTATCAAGTGAAGACATCCAATCACTATTCATACCCTCTTTATCACTTTCATTTTGTACACATATTTGCAAATAAATTAAAATTATTGAAGAAAAAAAAAACACTTATCGCCCATATTCTCGCAAAAAAATAACAAACAAAAAATAGGCTTGTAATCATGTGGTTTAAAAATCAAGCAAATTTTCTTGGTTTCAAATCGAATTAAATAAATGTGAAATGTTGAAGGAAAAAAAAGATGTTTTAGTTGAAACTCATTTCAATTTAAATAAATAGATTATCAGAGTGGTATCAATTGCAATTGTCTTAAAATAATTATGGCACAATGAACGAACAATGAAGTGTGTTTTTTTTTCTTAATATTGTGATAAGAATGAACCTTAAACATTCACTCTGTGGGTTGTAGTTGTTTTCTTTGTTCGACCAATGGCAATATTGTATGGTTTTTTTTCTCTTCGTGCTTTCGGTATCTTCATGTAAAACAGTCAAAACAACCATACCACAGAGAGAGATTGAGTGTGCTATTCCATGTTGTTTACGATGTATTTTAATCTTACACAAGTACATTGCGTCCAAATTAAACACATTAAAATGCGATGATGATGATTGTAGAATGGCAAAGTGTTTCGCTGGTCAGGTATTTCTGTGTGTGAACTGGACTCACATACACATTTGATATTGCCAGAGATTTCAACAATTATATATATAAAGTATCGAGTGCGCTATTATCGAAGGCATTTATTATTACGATCACGGCTCTATTCAATGAGATGACAGAAAAAAAAACGTTTTATGATTTTTTTATCGTATCTAACCAATTTTCATGGCACTTTCGACTTTAATAATTTATAATCGATGACGGTAAATATTTTCGGGTGCGAAAAAAGTCCACCAAATTATTGGCAAGTAGAACAATAATCAAAATGTGTGTGTGTATGAGTTTGAAATTGCAGTCGGGGCTAATAAGTATTGAGCTTAGACAAATAAGTAAAGGTGTATTCTGGCATTTAAATTTAAAAAAAAAAACTGATTCTTAGAACGAACACAATTGGGCATTGTATTTGTAATCTCGCTCGCTCGCTCGCACTGTCAACTTGTTTATCTCGTTTTTGCCAAATACATACATTCATCCGTAGGTATATGTATAATACATACAATAATATTCATGAGCTACGCACAGTGTATGTACGAATGGCAAAGATTAACAAAATACCATGATCAGTAGCTTTGTTGTCGAGCACAAGCAAACGTTGTGTGTGCGTTCATTGTTTCATCAGGTTCGATTAGCGTTTGATTAAAATTTCATTTTTGTGTTCGGGTATCTCTCGGTTCTGCTCTGCTCATTCCCAACAAATGTTGTGTAAACTGTTAAATTATATATATGTGATTGAAACTCGGTGGAAATTTTTCGAACGATTTGATATCAAGTGAATAGAACAAAGACAAAAAAAAAAACACTTAGTCGTTTGTATAAGAGGTTTAAAACAAAAATGGATTTTCATGTTATCAAACCGTTGAGTTTCCATTTGGACGGATGTTTGCACTCCCAAAATTGATTTTCAAGTCAAGAAAAAAAAAATGCTGTGTTGTCAAGGCAATGATCAGACGAAATCCCAAAGTGATAAAAAATAATGAATATAATAAAATAAATCGCAATTTGATAATAATTAGTGCATGGATGTTGGACACTGTTACCATTCAAACAGCCGCATTTTTTCGTGGATTTCGGATTAAGCAACGCAACGGAATCTTTTATTTTAGGCGCGAATCAAAATGTCCGGTATAGTCTTAAGTGCAGTGGAATTGATGAGTTCAACGGTCAGTGATTTCAGTGACAAAGTTGATGGAAATATAGTGATAACTGAGACACCCATTCAAATCGATGATGTATCTTGCGAGGATGACGACGACAACCGAAACCACACAACATCAATACCAACAATTTTCGAAAATCAAAATAATCTGGATTATTCGACAACGAATCGACAGAGATCGCCAACGACCAATTCGATTGGCAGCAATAATATATCGATCGTAACCCTAGATGAAAATGATAATGATTCGAGCGTTGTTGATTCCGATTCAGACGTAGATGAAGTGATAAATTGTAATAATGACAACGAATATAGAAGCCCCAACGGAATAGTGTTAGTAAATCAAAATATTGACAACCAGTCGAGTATTTTATGTACGAACAATGATGTAAAGCCGAATATTGGCAGTATAGCCGTACAAAATTCATCCGATATTACATTCGGAAATAAGACGTTCTATCAAGGCCCAGTAACAATAAAGCAGTTTGTATACGATAAGAATAAATGGAAGGAGGCGGAACAATCCGAAAACGATAACCTCGGATACGTAAACAGCAGCACAGACAATCTAAGCCGAAAAGAAAAAGGTAAATCACCGAAATTTTTATGCAATCAAAAATCCATACGTGTGTTTGTGTCTTATGAACTTTCCCGTTTGCGCAATTTGTGGAAGCCATTCATATTTTTAAAAAAGAAATTTTATTTCTCATCCGGCGTGTAGCAGTCAAATGTGAAGATTGACAATGATAATTCAAGCTATGAATGCATAAATAATATACATTTGTTGTTTCTTTTTGTTCGTACATGAATTAACTTTTTTCCTCATACTGAATTTATTGTAGTCGCAATTATTCTACTTGTGACGATGCTAAATTATCGAGAACGATGATACATGAATACAAGCAACACGGTTACATTTGGGTTTGTATCTCTATATCAGAATGAAGTTTGCTCTCTCATGAGTGACGTAAGCAAAATAAAGTTTATAAAAAGCTGGTAAAACCGCGAATCCCAACTAAGTTTCGATTCAATTTTATTGGGTGGGGCGAGGCCAGTCTTTTTTTTTTTCTGACTCTTTGGTCATTTTTGTTTCTCTCAATAAGACCAAGAAATTTAATGTTACTATATCGATAAAATGAACTCGTTTATTTTAAAACGCAAACATTTTTTGTCTTGATTCCGTCAAATGAAAATCAAAATTACGACTTGCCAGTTAAATACTTCCAATTTATTTATTTTTTCTCATTGTGATGGTATAAACACCTAATCACATTTAAATGAATCTGTACGAAAAAGAAAGTTGAATGAAAACACATTTCCTTTGTGCATTTTGTGTTTAGTTCTTTTGTTTTTGCTTGAACATTTCTTCTTCTACAGATTTTCCAGTTACCAAAGATCATCCCGACGAAATCGAAAAGAAATGGAAATGCACTAATAAACAGGCGTTAGCGAGCGCCATTGCTGCTGGAGTGTTAGCTTGCTCATTGTTGTTAGTAATAATATTCGTGAAATTCAACTCTGGCGACAACAACAATACGTCAAGTAAGTAATGCCCAAATGCATAACGGACTGATGCGTTTGACACATCATTTCTAAAACACAAACATTCCTTTTCTTTTCTTTTGATTCTTGAACTAATTTAAAACAACGACACTACAGATCTTGATATAGTTCTCTACTTTCTTTTCGCTTCATTTCTTATCGAAATCAATCGAAATGTGTTAATTTGAATAGAAACCGCATTTTGTGGTTGCTCTTTTCAGTTGGGGACGGAGATGATTCTCGATTGAACGAGCCTATTGATTCCAAAATTGGTTCGAATAATTCGTTATAATTTTTGTTTTCTAATTTTAAAAAAATATGTATGAAAATTTTAGTGTAAATGAGGTTCCTATAATATCTTCGTTACATCACAGCGCCATTCATAACGTACAAATCCTACAAAGGTCTAGATGGCGTTTTTTTTTTTTTGTTGACTTTTAAAGAAAAATTGCAAAATGACAAATACAATATAACACTTGTCAATCACATTAAACAAAAATTAAAATAGAAAAAGAAAATAACAAGAATAAAACATTTCGTTTTTGCGATTCTGTTGGCATTTGTATTCCGACTCAGAGCTTCTGAAGGTTGGCCATCCAGAGGTAATTTCAAATTGCAAATTTTGTTTTGGGGGGTTATTTTGAAATCGAGTATGGGTAATTCCAAAAGTGAAGACCTACAAAAAGGTCCTCACTTTTGAATTTTCAATCAGAGTATGGGTAAAATTTCACTTATGGGTAATCTACCGAAATTGCTTCGGGGGGGGGGGGGGGGGGGGGAATTTCACCCCTCGGACCCTGCTTCAGAAGCTCTGTTCCGACTTATAATTTGATTTCCAGAACACATTTTATCCGATGCAAATCGCTAATAAAATCAAAATCCAGTGCGCGAAATAATTATAGGCGCACTCACAGTTTTATGCTATATTGATATGTTTGTGATTTGTATTGATATTTTTCATTCTTTTTGGTGCTCTTTTCAACATTTCTGTATTGTGTTCAATCCACAATTACTGTAAATATTCGAAATTATCTCTAAAATCTCCTTGAAATAAGTCGGAACTTAATCGCCAACGGAATCGCGTGGTAAATTTGGGTAAATTCACCGGTATCCATCGAGAATTTGAATAGTTTCGTCAGGGAAAATGAATTTATTGATTTCTTGAATACTGTTAGCAGAAATTAAACAATTTAATTTTCAAAGAAAATTAGTTCGATGGAATACTGTATTAGTTATTAATTTATTGAAAAAAAAAAAAAACGTTAGTTTACTTCTTATTCTAATACAATTTTATTTTCAAATCGCAAACTTTTTTGATAGATCATTATTATTTTTACATAAAATCAAGTGTCCATATGACAATTTTTGAAATACAACATCAGTTATGTTCATCGCCTGAAGATGAGACATGTGTCTCGTAAACGTTTGCGATTTGAAAATAAACTTGAATTAGAATAACAATTGTTAGCAATCAAAATATAACATTTAAATTCGATGTTCCCATACCGTCAACAATAGATTCGAATAATTCGTTACAATTTTTGATTTCCTTCACAAAAACTTAAGTATTAATTCATACTACAAAATAAATTCAGTGCACTTTTTTCCCGATACTAACACAATTATTCAGTAAGAATCAGAGCCATTACAGAATAGCATTTAGGTTAGATCGCTAATTAAATCGTCAAAAAAGCAATCTAGTATCTTCGAATATGATAATCAGAACTAACCCCTTTGTAATTAAGTATTTACTATATTTTAATGCTTTTTTTTACATTTTTATAGGCTCAGACATAATCACAGATACCGCAGGACCATTGCGGATCGTGTCGAGAAGTGATTGGATTGCCCAACCACCAAGCAATGAGCTAGTTAAGTTAGAAATTCCTGCGACTCGGGTCATCATAGCACACACAGGTATGATGAAGAGTTAATTCAAAATACCATCCAACACCCAATAAATTGTTATCTTTTACATTTTTTAATCATTTCATTTTTTTCTTCAAAACGCTTTCCAGCCACGGAGAATTGTACGACTCAGGTAGTCCTTTTTTTCTTTTCTTCTTGTTTCAATTTCGAAATCGATGAAATTTATGTACTCAAATGTGCGGTTATTCTTCCATCTTTCAGGCATCATGCACGTTTCGAGTCAGATTGATTCAAACTTTCCACATAGAGTCGCGTGGATGGGATGACATTGGATACAATTTTCTTGTAAATGTTCATGCTTTGCACTCAAATAAATTTGTATTTATTTTATCGACCATTCCACACGAAATCCACCAAGAATTGGATCGACCCTCTCTGAATTGGCTGAAAATTTGCTTGGAGTCTTGTTTTCGGTAGAAAAGAGAAAACCAAAATCTTAGGCCTGTAAGTGGCTTACATTTTTGAGTTCACCCAGTGTAAATTTTTCGAAAAATTGAAAAAATCGAAAAAAAGGGTTTGCGCCAACTGAAAACTAACTAAGGAGTAGTTGACACATTACCAAACCATTCGTACCGTTGGAAAGATAATTGATGGGGCCACAAAAATTACGAAGTCAACTGCCCACTTTGACCCTATTGGGGCCTCCAAAAATGGAGTCAAATACTAAAAGTGAAATATCTCAAAAGAGTGGTGTTTTTTTGCGTTTTTTTTGCGCTTATGTCGCGCCGCTTCAGATTGAAAAATAAAATTTCGTGTATAACCCCCATTCAGTTCGTGTATTTGGCCTCGGCAAGTGAATCATATATCATTTTTCACCGTTTTTATGGGGAAAATGGTCGAAAATGGCTTCTTATGACATTTTGATCTGAGAAAACTGCTATTTTTTCATCAAAATACATGAAAATATGATCATTTGAACATCGGTTTACCTATAAATTTGGTCTGAAACTGACATATCTTCATAAAACAAGCGAATGGTCAAAATCCGCATACAAAATCACACTTATGGCATAGAAAACTCACCTATGGTGGCCTGGTATGAGTCTATTTCCACGAAATTTTAACGAGGAATCGATTTAGACTTATCTCAATCCCGTTTGATGAGCCTAAAATGCCGAAAAATGGCCCTGTTCCAGCCTTTGTTTTCAACTCGCCATATTTTATGCAGAAAATCACTTTTTCTACATCAAAAATGCCTTATTCTGCGTTCCAACATAAATAGCTTTTATTTTTTGAAGAAATAAACCAAAATATACCAACTTCTCTACTCAATTTAGAGTTTTATGTGTAAAATCTTCATTTTGAGCGAATTTTCCAATAAAAAAGTCGATTTGCGACCAAAGTATAAGCAAATGGATATATTATTGTTCACAGACCCCCATTATTTTTCAAAAATAATGGCAGTTTTTCAACATAAAAGTATCAAATTATGCATATTTTAGGTACCTCCCCTACAAAATGACCGTTTTTTGGACCAATATCTATACAAAACGCTAAATTGAGGCCAAAATGTTCGAAAAGTTTGTGTATTTTGGTTTATTTCTTCAAAAAATAAAAGTCTTTTATGTTGGAACGCAGAATAAGGCATTTTTGAAGTAGAAAAAGTGATTTTCTGCATAAAATATGGCGAGTTGAAAACATAGGCTGGAACAGGGCCATTTTACGGCATTTTAGGCTCATCAAACGGGATTGAGATAAGTCTAAATCGATTCCTCGTTCAAAATTACATGGAAATAGACTCATACCAGGCCACCATAGGTGAGTTTTCTATGCCATAAGTGTGATTTTGTATGCGGATTTTGACCATTCGCTTGTTTTATGAAGAAATGTCAGTTTCAGACCAAATTTATAGGTAAACCGATATTCAAATGTTCATATTTTCATGTATTTTGACGAAAAAATAGCAGTTTTCTCAGATCAAAATGTCATAAGAAGCCATTTTCGACCATTTTCCCCATAAAAACGGTGAAAAATGATATATGATTCACTTGCCGAGGCCAAATACACGAACTGAATGGGGGTTATACACGAAATTTTATTTTTCAATCTGAAGCGGCGCGACATAAGCGCAAAAAAAACGCAAAAAACATGCCAAAAAAAACCCCATTCTTTTGAGATATTTCACTTTTAGTACTTTGACTCCATTTTTGGAGGCCCCAATAGGGTCAAAGTGGGTAGGTGACTTCGTAATTTTTGTGGCCCCATCAATTATCTTTCCAACGGTACGAATGGTTTGGTAATGTGTCAACTACATCTTAGTTAGTTTTCAGTTGACGCAAACCCTTTTTTTCGATTTTTTCAATTTTTCGAAAAATTTACACTGGGTGAACTCAAAAATGTAGGCCACTTACAGGCCTAAGATTTTAATTTTCTCATTTTCTACCGAAAACAAGACTCCAAGAAAATTTTCAGTCAATTCGGAGAGGGTCGATTCAATTCTTGGTCGATTTCGTGTGGAATGTTCGTTATATTCTGTAACACATTATTTTCTATTTTTTTATTCAATTCTAGGTAGGTGGCGATGGTTCTGTGTATGTGGGCAGAGGATGGGACATTCAAGGTGAGTTGTAAGACAGTAATAATAATAAGCAATGAAATCTCTGAGATCCTTATTACGAATCGCAAAGGAAAATAAATAAATAACTACGAGTGTTTGAATTTATTCTGAAGGTGCACATACCAAAGGTTACAATATACATAGCATTTGCATTGCATTTATTGGAACTTTCAATAAAATTGCACCGCCAAAACGACAACTATATGCCGCACAGAAATTGATCGAAGAGGGTGTAAAGCTGAAAAAACTAATCCCCGACTACAGGCTATATGGTCATCGCCAATTGATTCCATCGGAGAGTCCTGGTCTAGCGTTATATGAAATTATCAAAACATGGGATCATTTTAGTGAAGAAATCAAGTGATATGTGACGTATAGATGTTATATAATATTTAAAATAAGTATACTTGCACTTCTTATGTATGTATAATACATAAAGGAATACCACTCATTGATATTTTATATTCGCCATTCAAGTTGAAAACCAATTTATGCATTGCAAAAATGTTGCATAAATTCATAAAAAAAAATCAATTGAAAAAAAAAAGATTTTACTTCGTATTTAGAGAATTGTTTTCCCCGGGTTTTTTTTTTTTGTACTATTACGCTCTCATCTTGTTTAAGAGATCTATTTGATATTGTATACAAATAAAACGACTGCATTTTATAAAATTGAATTGTCATTTCAATTATAAAATGTATATTCAATTATTAAAATGGAACTGAATTAGTGATTGGAATATCATTTTCAGCGTTTTGTACATCCATTACATTCATAAATGGATTATTTAGTCATAAAAGATATAGAGGTGACCAAATAAGCCGATTCTTTTTATTTTTTCATACTAATGCCTTATTTTGTTGCAACTTTTATTTAACTTTCGATTTACTATTCCTCTTTTGACCGTTGTTATCAGGTTAAAGCGAATACATTCGTATTTCAAGAAAAAATAAAAGTGAATCGAAATAAAATGGAGCGCTTTACGGTGATGTAAAAAGATTCAAATGACAGTGTCTGAATAAATACTTTTTACTGACATGTTTTAATTGATATTGCAGAATCGGGCCATAAATAATCGATAGATACAGTTTCGTAGCAATTCCGAATGTGTTGTGGGTAATGTGTAAATAGACTGCAATTCTAGTGTGCTTTAAAATTAGTTGCATGGCTCTGCAATATTTAGCAGTTAAAAATTGTATTGGTCAGATTCATATAAATGAATTTGGTTTATTTTAAATGGCTATTGTAAAATTATAAGTAGCGAGATTGTTCAAATAGAGACAATTCTACATTTAGCAATAAAACTAAACAACTAATTTATTGTTTTGCTATTATTTTTTGTTTTCGTAAGTTCTTCCGATATAGTTTATTTGCCGTTTATATGAAAATACTTTCAATGTGTCCGTCTCAAGTGGCCACTAATTCAAGGTGTGTTTTTTTTTTACTACGTATCAGTTCGACACGCGCCAAAGGGCAAAATGAACCATCAGTCGTCAGTCATAAGAGGGGATCTTTTTCTTAAATAATCTTATCAATCGCGAAATTAAAATAAAGCACAATGAATCATCACAACGAACAAATTTCAAAATATGAAAAAGAGCATTTCGCTTTCTTTTTCGTAATACTCTGATTGAATAATCAGCACGTTTGTATTGACCAATTTCCAATTTTCTGGAAGCATTTTTAAAAGAAATGGTTATATTTATGAAAGGGCAATGGTAATTTTTGATGGAGAGGGTAAAATACTCCGTCACTGCCCTACTTAAGCAGCTATGATTGCTAAAACGTTCAAGCGTCAATATAGTTCCAATCGCTTTCAATGGCTTGATAAGCTTTTTTATCACAATCATTCTTTTCATAATCAGTCGGTAATCCCCCCCCCCTATAGATGCGTATAGATGCCCAACGATTTATTTAAATGAAAATGCTAAAATCGTTTCGCAAACAATAACGCTGGAAACGTCAGACTGAAAGAAATGATTGACTCGGTGAAAACAACTAACGAAAAATTTGGGGGAAATGAAATCGTTCTCAAAAGTATGTCCCATTCCCAGTTCTACGATTACTAGTCAAACAAAATGTAATAATTAATTCACCTTTATTTCGCTTATTTAGTTTCAGAGTCCGTTTGTGCGTCTCGTTTTAGGCAACTGGAACGAAAATGGCTGTTCACAGTTGTGGTTCTTGTTTCGATTTGGACAATTACTGGAGTTTTGTTCGGCATGTATGTAACACAAGCGTTATTGACACGAAATATTGACATGGCTGTAGGTGAAAGTTCAAATAGTACAAAGAATGATATTGACTTTGAATGCAACAATGCTCCCATTGTGTCCAGAAGTGATTGAAATGCCCAACCACCAAGCAATGAGCTAGTTAAGTTAGAAATTCCTGCGACTCGGGTCATCATAGCACACACAGGTATGATAGAGAGTTAATTCAAAATACCATCCAACACCCAATAAATTGTTGTCTTCTACATTTTTCAATAATTTCATTTTTATTTTTGAAATGCTGTCCAGCCACGGCGAATTGTACGAGTCAGGTAGTTCTTTTTTTCTTTTCTTCTTGTTTCAATTTCGAAATCGATGAAATTTATGTACTCAAATGTGCTTTTATTCTTTCATCTTTCAGGCATCATGCACGTTTCGAGTCAGACTGATTCAAACTTTCCACATAGAGTCACGTAGATGGGATGACATTGGATACAATTTCCTTGTAAATGTTCATGCTTTGCACTCAAATGCATTTGTATTTATTTTATATTCTGTAACACATTATTTCCTATTTTTTTATTCAATTCTAGGTGGGTGGCGATAGTTTTGTGTATGTGGGCAGAGGATGGGACATTCAAGGTGAGTTGTAAGACAGTAATAATAATAAGCAATGAAATCTCTGAGATTATTATTACGGATCGCAAAGGAAAATAAATAAATAACTAAGAGTGTTTGAATTTATTCTGAAGGTGCACATACCACAGGGCATAATAACAAAAGTATTTGCATTGCATTCATTGGTTCATTTGAATCAACTGAACCTCCCAAACGTCAATTATGTGCTGCTAAAAATTTGATCGCGGATGGTTTTCAAAAGCGATTACTGAGTAATGATTATGGTTTGTATGGTCATCGTCAATTGGTTTCAGGCACACAGAGCCCCAGGGACAGCTCTGTATGATATCATCAAAACATGGGATCATTGGACAGAACAAGTCGAACATTAATGTCGAAGATAAGAATCTCCATCCAAAGATTCGTAATGTTTCAATTTCAACAGAATGTTGAATTTTTTTTTTGTCTAAATGTAACCCATTTTTGTAACATACAATAAAATTGACGCAAAGTCTAATCAAATGAACTTGTTGTTGTAGTTGTTCTCATGCCTACAATGCTTCGAACTCTATTCAGTTGTATTGCTTTGGGTTTATGTGCATCTGCACGCGCATATTTTTAATCCGCTTCATTAATTGCTAGTATCAGTATTTCTTGAATACATTTTAATCGAACACTCAGAGAAAATCATTCTCATATCAACCCATTAACTGTTTCCATTCCAATTACTTCTTTTAGAACGATAATCTTATTATGTGTGATAATTTCTTGGACAAGCAATTAGTAATTCCATATTCTATAAGAAAAAAAAAACATTATCATCAACCCAGCTAGGGTTTAACTCAGCTCTACACAGTAAAACATTGACATCTATATTTAGGCGGAAATTTCGTATGGTAGTAGTGCCCAATTTATATGGGTATGTGTTTTTTGTCATCAAACTTTTGTCATAAATATCCATAGGCGAATATAATCAAAATTTCCCATGGGCAAATCTCTCACAATATCGCCCATGGGCAATTATAATAATGTGTCAAATAAATCACAACTTCGATACAAATTTGGGTATTGAAAACGATTTGCACCACATTATGTGGTGCTAGTGTGACCAGTTGATATTATTGATGGTGATTGTGACGTCTACTCTTTATGTTTGTAAATATGTAAATGTAGATTGTTTATTTCACCTCCTAATCACAGACTGAATAATAAAATACAATTCATTTACAAATTACAACTTTACACCAGCAAGGAAATACTCCCCGATCGAATATCCCTATTGACTTCGAAATGGCACTCTGCTGCAACCGATTGTGTTCACCGCTCACACGATTGTCTAAATTGAATACACTTCGACTAAATATTTGTCTTGATGCCGAATCTAAAAACGATTGTATTACTTTGGTACAATTCCTACACGCTAGAATAAATGACTGATTACGAGCATAGTCCGTGCCATAAGTTTCAATTCTAACTAAATCTCTGTTTCTCACATTTCTTTGGTTGCTATTGTCTACTCGTCTCGTATATACAATTCTTTCTCTCAGTGCCGTACAAATCAACTTTCCTAAGAGGAGATCATAAATAAAAAATACTGTGGTTCAAACCAATTACATGCAGTTACGACATTTCATACAATTTTCTACAGGTGATAGTTACTGCGATGTTAGTATAGGCTGGTATGTTATGGAGCACATTCCAAAGCCCGAATCGCTCATTACAGTTTTTAAAATCACGACTATATATATAGTGGGTATGCTATTTTCTCAGAACACCATTTAAGCCCCTGCATGTTAGGTACCGTTAGAAAGGTTTTGACCCAAATAGTCGAAAACACCATATACATCATGCCTAGAGTGTGGTCTAGTCGAAAATATAGTGGTTGCAAAATTTCGATAAATTTTCAAATCTATACCCATAACCCACGAAGAGGTTACTCAGGTGGTGGTCTGAGGTATCCAAGAAAAGCTCCTCTTCGCCATCTTTCCAACGTCGGTCTAAGCGCCCCGATTCATTTGTAAACGAAAAAGTCATGGGCATTGGCAGTTTGACCATGGTTTTCTATGAAATAATCGATTTGATGTGCGTCCGTATGTCCGAACACTTTTTTGACCCCCACGGATTCTGGTACCCATATGCTCAAGTTGTAGTTGATAACGGAGTGCATCGGAACCCGCACTCAGTTTGACATTTGCAATACAGGAGAGCTGGCTATGGCTTCGCTAGCCTCCATGTATACGATTTTTTCAAGTATTTATTTCGCAAACTAGATCACTTCAGACACCCATCAAGCGAAGTCAGCTCGTAACTATTTGAGAAGACCTTCAAAAAGTTCCATACACACATGCCAATGTTTATGTGATATAAAAGAAAAAAGTCGATTTTCATGAAAAATCGACCCCCTTAAATTTCACGCCAAAGGCGATTTCTCAAAAATCAGTCCAACAACCTTTCACCAAAAACTGAGCGTTTGTAGCCGGCCACCATACCAACAAAGTGACATATGCCATATATCCGGGAAAATTCGTATTTCGAAGTTCTGGACATCGGCGATTCATCAATGAACGGAATTTGTACGAAGAGTCGCATTCTACGAAGAAAATGTAGCCAAAAATACGCATCTACTGGCTGGAAAAGGCTTACAAAAAGCATATCCGCTCAATTTTTGACGATCAATCGATTAAAAGTGGTCACAATGCGATCTGAGGCCATTTCATGGTCGAAAAATAGGTCGGATTGAAGTGAATTTTTCAACTTGCTCTTTTTTCACTGAAAATGATATTTTTGTTCGGAAAACTCGTGAAATACACCTCTAACGAACTTTTGGTCTTCGAAAACTGCTATTTTTTAATAAAAATGACACAACGCAATTTCCTGATAATAAGACCTTAAAATAGACATACTTCTGTCAAAAATGTATTTTTCCAAAAAAAAAAGCCTTACAAAAGTGGTGATATCAGATGAAAAACCTATAGACGAGGTTAAAATGGAGTGACGCTCGAAATACAGCGTCTAAGCGTCACTCAAAATGATATCATTCTTTTTGAGTGGTAAATCCACGCACAGGAGCGTCACTCCATTTTAACCTCGTCTAGAGGTTTTTCATCTGATTAGAAATAATAAATACATTTTGAGAAGCTATCACAAGAATGTTCTTGACTTTAAAAACTACGTTTAATGTTTACGTTATATTTTCTATAAAAAAATTAATCAATTTATTTAAAAGTGATTTTCTATCAATTATAGAAATGATAAATTTTAATGAGGAGCAGCGCCTGTCCAACCGCCGGTGCAGCCGGTGCAATGCACCGAGGCGCGAGCGCGTCAAAGGCGCGCGAGAATAAAAATTCTCAAATTTAATAAATGCGAGCGCGCCGAAGGCGCGCGAGTGTTCTATTTCTATGTATTTAAACACATAACAACCAATTTTTACTGACGATTACATTTAAAAAACCGCAAGATGAGTTTTAAAGAGCGCTAAAAGTGTTTAAATATACTTGTCAATCATTTGAATGAGCGCCGATATTGTACTGTTTACATTTTGAAATTTGAAAAAGGCGCTAGAAATATAAGCAAAATTTGAATATCAGTCCAAGAGAAGCGCACCAAAACACAAACGGTGGACACCTTTTTTCACATTGTAATTGCAATGACAAAAGAAAGAGATGAAAACATAAATTTATTGTTTACGAAAATCGAATAGAATGGACAACAAGAGATGTCGTGTATTCGGATGTTACGAACAAGAGCGTACAACGTACACTGTGCGCTGTGTGTGTATTGTTTACAAACGGATCTAACGGTGAATTGTAATAAAAAAAACACTGTCTCCACAGCTTCAGTACACGGCTAACTTGTTCAAATGTATCCTTTATATTAGTACGCTTGTGATCTTGCACGCAAAATGTTCTTGTCGACTAATTTTGTTATTTTGAGTTATTGATTTCTGTTTTTTTCTGTCGGGCTATTTTGCTACATTCGATCCTGTCCTTCGAGAGCATATTGAGCGTGAAAAAAATCATTACCTCTCTCCAAAGATTCAAAACGAACTTATCGCAATTATTGGTGCAAAGGTGAAGACGCATATTTTGGATTGTGTTAAGAAAAGTAGATATTTTTCGCTCATTTTGGACAGCACAACTGACATCACCCATGTTGAACAAATGACAGTCGTTTTACGGTATGTGTTTGAGAAACAAGCGACTCAGCGTTATGAAGTTAGAGAGAGTTTCATTGAATTCTTGGAAATGCACGAAAAAACTGGACTTGGGATCAAAGAAATGGCAATCAATGAATTGGAATCACTTGGATTAGATCCCGAAAACTTGAGAGGTCAAGGCTATGATAATGGCGCGAACATGAAAGGGAAAAACATCGGCGTGCAGAACCTAATTCTGGAAAAATACCCAAGAGCATTTTTTGTACCATGTTCAAACCACTCACTAAATCTTGTTGTGAATGAAGCTGCTGCTGCATCGGGGGCAACCGTTAGTTTTTTTTTTCTTTGGTCGAAGAGATTTATAAATTTCTTTCAGGTTCTTCGAATTGGTGGGATATTATGAAAAGCCATATCACGACAGCTTCCACGTTAGCTCCGAAAAACCTTTGTACAACTCGATGGTCCAGTCGAATCGCTGCAATGAAACCACTTCGGCTGAATCTTGGCAAAATAATCGCTGCATTGGATGAAATTAAGAATTCAACCGCTTTCAAGGATAAAGTTCGTTATGAAGCTGGAGCAATTATCGACAAAATTAATTATCCGTTTGTGTGTGCAGTATGTATGTGGTACGATGTTTTAAGTCACGTTAACATTGCTTCGAAAGCCCTGCAATCAATTGATTCGGATTTGCAAGCCGCTGTACTTTGTTTGGGTAGTACTAAATTTTTTTTTGGAAGAATACAGATCAACTGGACCTGAAAAAGTTTTTAGTGAAGCAACAGAAATCTGTGAGAGTATGGAAATCGAGGTCGTTTATACAAACAGTCGCAAGCGTGTTGCTGTTGGACGTGAAATAAATTCGGAAGAAAGCTTCCAAAATGATTTCATTGATGTTGTCTTGAACGTAGCAATCAATGCAGTAGAGGAGCGATTCGTTGCATTAGAGAAGCACAATTCAACATTCTCCTTTCTCTACAAATTTGACGATTTTGATCAAAATAGAAGAAATGAAAATTTGCTCAAGTCGTGCAAACAGCTTCAAGTAACGCTTTCAAAGGGAGAAGAATGTGATATTGATGTTGACGAATTGATTTCAGAGATGACGGTTGTGGCGGAATTGGTAAAGCATCGTCATTTGGTTAGAGTCATCGATATACTCAACGGGATCAAGAGCAGCGGTATGGAAAATCTTGTCCCCAACGCCGTTATTGCTTACAGGATATTTTTGACAAGTCCTGTGTCAGTTGCAACCGCTGAGAGGACTTTTTCTAAGCTGAAAATAACTAAAAACTACCTGCGCAATTCGATGTCACAAGACCGTTTAAATGGCTTAGCTACAATATCAATTGAGCATGAAATTGCTGATTCAATTCAATATGAGGATATCATCGACGAATTTGCCGCTTCCAAAGCCCGGAAAGTTTCCTTTTACTGATCAGTTACGAAAATTCGCAATATTTAATAATGAACATTAAATGTTATATCACGCAATAAAAATTATTTACAAATCGAATGTAAAACATTCATGAATAAATACTGTTTTCGCTACAAAAAGATACGATTTAAAATTTAAATTAATCATTGTCAAAGAAAATTGAGTCATGAAATTTCAGGGGCGCATGAATAAAACTTGCACCGGAGCGCCGTGAGGGCTCGGACAGGCGCTGATGAGGAGTGATGTAATTTAACATTCATACTGCTTTCTTGGCTATTCGAATGACAAAGTGCTTGAATATCCGCGTATATTTTATAACGCATCCCAAATAATAGCCAATAGAAATTAAAATGTCTGAAAATAAATTGTATCAAGAACACAAACACAATAAACAGATACATACATGATCCCATAATATTACTAATTACTTTGTTTATGAATAATATTGGATTGGAAAACGATTGCAGAAAAGTTTTTGTGCACAGCCATAGATTATACATAGTAAAGAGTGCGTGATACATTATGACTACAATATAAACAAGGAAGAGGTGGTGTATTTGAAAGCAGCGATAATCATTCAAGTCACCTCTTGTTTCGGGTGCAGTTTGCGATGCAGCAAAAGTCAGGAAGTAATATTTGCTGTTACTGTTTTTTTTTTTTTTTTTGAAATGATTTATATAACTAATAGAACATCTCAATTACAAAGACATTCATTTGCTTCGTATGTGCAAAATATTCGAAAACGAAATGAAAACAATGTAATGAAGTTCATGTAAACTTGTGCCTATCGTTTTATTTTTCATTGTTGCTGTTTCAGCGACCATAGATAAGGCTATTATAATGCTATATTGTGGTGCCAGCGAAGATAAGAGACCGGTAGATCCCCATGCACAATGAATTTATAGCTTAAATAAAATCGATGCTCGTAAGTTGAAACAATTGCGTGTTCAACGCGAAAGAGAAATGACTGCACCGCAAATGATCAACAGAAAGGCAAGCGAAGATAGAATTATGCTAAGTATATAATACATTTGACAGATTTGATTTTCTAGTTTCATTCCAAACTGCTTTATTTTTTGTATAGATAATTTCAATTAGAAATAGTGGTGGTTTAAATAAATGTTTGTTTGTTTTTTGTAATAATCAGATTCTACAGGCCAGAATCTCAATCAACTCCAACCCAAATGGATATGGGCGATGGTGATTGTGGCGTCTACCCTTTCGGGTGCATTGTTTGGCTCGCTCCTAACATCAGCCATCTACATGCGCAGCCATTGGCATGCAAACAATGATCTCTCTGATCATCGTGAGTAGCCACATATTTAGGCTTGGATTCGAATGAAGTGAAAACTCGTGTTTAGAATAAAGTGCCCAGTTCAATTGACATTTGAATGTAGAAGAGTGACGATGAATGTGTTGAATGAAGAAAATATCTCAGTTTCAGAATCAGATGTCACGTTCGATACAACGGGACAGTTGAAATTTGTGTCAAGGAATGATTGGGTTGCTCAGCCACCAGAAGAGAATCCAATTCTGCTTGAACTTCCAAGTACGCGCGTTATCATCGCACACACAGGTACATTGCTTTAATTTAGATATACTACTCTATTACCTATACACTTTAAATTGTTCTTTATTGTTTCCATTTTGCTAAGCCACGCAAAATTGTTCAACACAAGTAAGTCGCATCCATTGCATGATACAGAGATGTGAAGAAGAAAACAAAATAATTTCGAACATTTTTTCTCAGGCAAGCTGCAAGTTTATTGTTCGAAGTATTCAAGCGTATCACGTTGAAACACTACGAATGGACGATATTTCGTATAATTTCTTGATCGACGGCAATGGTAATGTATATATTGGTCGGGGTTTTAATATTCAAGGCAGACACACTAATGGCTTTAACGAGAAAAGCATTTGTATCGCATTCATTGGGAATTTTCTGGAAAACCCACCACCAGACCTCCAATTGAAAGCCGCACAAAAATTGATTGAAGAAGGAGTTTCATTGAAAAAACTCGATGAAAATTACAATCTTTATGGTCATCGACAATTGAAAGCAACCGAAAGTCCTGGTCAAGCATTATACGAAATAATGAAAACATGGAATCACTGGACCCCAGATATTAAGTAAATTGTGTCACACATTAATGGTGCAATCTATAAATACATTTGCGATTCAATTAAATGAGAAGAACATTGTACCATTTTGTGATGGCTTTATTATCATTTAATTTTTTTTTAAATACTCGCTCGAAGGCTGCATGCTATAGCTTTCGCAACATTTAATAATTTCGAATTTAAGTTGTTAAGTTTTGTGTGAGATTTGTTTTGATTTTTATCAAAATCTTCCATTAACATAAACTTTACCATAAAATAAAATGATTGGCAGTCCTCAAAATAGAATGAATGTTACGCTTATAGCCGACATATATCACCCCCATTTACATTCTCAATGAAAATTGAAATTGTTTAACGCCTCAATGCCAAGTGATTGGGAGCATCAGTTAGGGTTAATTTCATTGGTATAACTCATGACTTGTAAAACAATATTGTGATTGTTATTTTAGGTTCTGTGTCTCAACCGCAGGAACAGATAAAGACAATAAAATTTATGGTTTTAAATTGTTGAAAGCTATCAATGGGAAATTGAATTATCTCTTTTTTTTCTCGCAAATTGACATTGATTGTAACTCATTTTTTGTTCATCTCAAAACAAAGTGATTGTTTTATAATTTATTGTTGTTGTATAACAAATTGCACGAATTTTTTTGAAATTCTTTTCGGTCATATTGAATGAAGTCATCCTAGTGTTTAAAACACTTCCGCAAGAGGTTTGAATAACGTTCGTAATATACAAAAAGCGAGCATAGAACTTCGCAACGGGCAACACTACTTCAAATTAACCTCGACAAACGTCAACGTGAAACGTCAATACGACGGCTCCTTCATTCAGATGAGTTGATGTTATTCATACTGTGTAAAATATGAATTAGCGTCAATAGCTAATGAAATACAACGAAAGAAGGCGAGTTTTACACTCATCAAAGCAGCAAATATTTCGACTGAATTCACAGAAGAGATGAACTAAACGCATTGTGTAAACATTCTGCATCTGATTAATTTGATTCTTAGCATCACATTTCAACACACTGAACTCAAACGGCCTAATTGTTGTACAGAAAGAGAGAATAATGGCAATGTTTGCGTAAGTAGCGATCACATTATTGTTTTCATCACATCAAATGTATCCTTTGTTCTTCATCCAAATGATCTCATCATCATGTCTGATTTTATTTTGCAGACAAAATATTTATAGTGACTGTATACCGATCAAAGAAATCCGGCCCAATTTGAAGAATATCAATGTGGTGTTTATCATTTTAGAAGTGGGCAACGCCACCGTTACAAAAGAGAATCGAGTAGTGAGAACATTTAAAGCGGGCGATCCCACCGCATGTATCAATGTATCGGTGTGGGATGAGCCTGGAAACTTATTAGTACCTGGCGATATAGTAAGATTAACAAAAGGATATGCAGCAATTTGGCGACATTGTCTCACATTGTACTCAGGCAAAAACGGTGATATCCATAAAATTGGCGAATTCTGTATGAATTTCAATGAACATCTGAATATGAGTGAACCAAATCCGAATTTGGCCGCCCCGGTTCCATTAGCACAGAAAAATCAAACCGCATCATCATCAGTGCTGATCAATAACGGCACCGTGACATCAAATAATAATAACAATGGGAATTCTGTGACCACAACTATACCGACAACAACGACGATATCGTCAAGTGCAGCCGCAACAACTGCATCAGGAACTTCATCAAATGCCGCTTCCACAGCGTCTTTGGCCAAAACAACTGGATCAAATCGTACTGGAGCAGCGGCAACAAGCGAACATAACAAAACATCAACTACCAGTAAGACGACAGTGAGAGGAGCCAGAAATAGCCGGAGATAATGGATTTTCATAGAAACTTATGTTTTTTTTTTCTTCGCATGTTCACACACATTATACATATATAAATTTCTTGTACCGCTTCTTGCACTCCAATTACACTGATAATTCAGGTGTTATTACTTGATTCCAAAAAGAAATTTGTTTAAGCTCAAAAATGGTGATTTTGCCTTTAACTTACAATAGCATGTCAATCGTAACGCTTATCATTGACAAAATTGGTTGGTTGGATTTTTTATGACAAATAAATTGGAAGTTCATCGAAATAAACAGAAATGCAACATTCTTATAGGTAATAACAGCTGAGTGAATTTTTTTTTTCCAAAATACACACAAAATGGCGGAAAAATCAAAAAAAAAAAATATCATATCGTTCAAACAGTAACCGATATTCGCGGCGGCATCGGCGTCGCTAAAATTCGCATTCATTCACATTCCGTAAGTTGTCTGTGCTTTCAATAAATTCGAACGAATCGAAACTCACTAGTTCAAACTCGCACACGCTCGCACACAACGAATCATACACATGTGATGTACGCTCACACTGAAAGCGAGCACACCACATTCACCTCAGTGTGCACGGATATATTTTCGAGAGCGAACTAGTGATGTACTGCTGCTGTAGCGAAAGAACCAAAATTTATTCGCATTCGCAAGACATACATAAAAAAAAAAAAGAAGAGAGCAGATTATTAAAAGTAAAAGAGAATAGAACTGAAATTTTAATTATACACTGAAAAAACAACAGAGCATTCAAACGACGACGAAGAACGCACGAAGTTGCAGCATAAAAATTCATAGAAATATTTATTTTAAAAAGAAATTAAAGTGATTTTTAAAACAAAACGTAACTATCAGAAACTGCCAAATAGAATGGATTCTTAAAATAGTAAAATCAAGTACAGCGATTTCAGTTTGAGTGTGGGATGACATTTTTGTTTAGCGATACACTTTTATTGCCCAAGTGCTCGATTTTTTTTTTTTTCGTGTTTTCATTTACTGCGCTTTTATTCTGTCTTATTTTCAATTTGGTCTTACAACAACAAAACGTTTACGTCTCTGTGTCTCCCTCTCTCTCTCCCTTTTTCCCTACGTTATATTTTTGTTGTTAATTTTCATAAAAGCAAAAAAAAAAAAAAAAAGAAATCAGAATATTTTCGGAGAGAAAAGTGAAAGCTGCCTACTATTGATTTTTGTCAATATTCGCACAGTTATAAGCCAGTTCTCAGCTTCGAATCGTTTCTAATGTGATTTTGTGAATTTATTTTTCATTTATTTCGACCATCATTCGTTAACTTAGTTGAATTTTTTTTTTCTCTTTCGAATATATATGTATATTTTCCAAAGAGCAGATATGTTTTCTTCTGTGCAAGTGTTCGCATGTATGGGTCCGTTTTACATATGTGCACATAAAGTGTTTATATATTTTTGCATTAAAGAAGGAAAAAAGCAGTGCTGCGAGTGTCATTGTGCAGAATACGAAAAGGAAAAAAAAAATTATTGCTGAATGTCAGACGGGTGTGCATGTGTATATGACTGTATATGTATGTGATTGTGTGAGTGCCTCTGTTTGCATGAGTATGTTTGTATTGCAGTGAGTGTATGGCTACTAGGCCATTTGTAATACGATGCCGTTGCGAGTTAGTGTGAATCGTGTATGCGAATCGAGCGATTTTGATTTAAATGCTTATGCGACCAAGAAAGAAAGAGGGAACAAACGAACGACTGAGAAATATGTGTGTCCGTGCAATATCGCCACTGTGTTGGTATTCAGTTGGTTGGTGTACTGACACACTAAAGAAATTTATCAACGTTGAGAAAGTATAAAACAAGAGATCGTACATTTATTTATCTTTTAACCTATATTCCATTCTAATATACCGTTTTTCACTGTGAATTTAACGCTGTTGATATTTCGCTCTCCGAAGCGAGTTTTTTTTTTTGTTTCGTCTGTAGTAGTTGTTAATAGTGTGTTATTATTGTTGTTGTTGTTTCTGTACGATGTGCGTGAAAAAAGTACACATTGAATAAAAAATTTAAGATGCACAAAAAAGAAAAGAAAAAGTCAAATATGCCATGAATAAGTGTGTTATACTTTTTGATACAAATGTGCCATGCAAAAACGGCTAATTTGCGTGAAATACCGTGGAAGCGACGGAAAATTATAACGTCAAATCGTCAAAAATTTATTTATATAGGTCTCAAAATGATTCGATAAGTGTCGAATAGAGACTCAGTGGCTGTTAAATGTGCATAGAAATTCAAGCTAATGGTATTGAAACCGAAAAGAACAATTCACACAAATGAATGCAACATAACACAACACTTGTGCGAACGCAACCAAATTTTAGTGGAAACATTATGAACAAACCATTTGTGGCCTTTTCTTATTCCGCTTGTTTCTTGGAATGCCGCTATTAAAACCTAAATATGTATACAAAAAACGAAAAATAGTTGCAGTTTCATTTGTCGATTGCAATTTGATCTCAATTGAAATCGAACTGATAACTGAAATGAGAGGAAAAAAAAACCATTTGATCACGCTAATTGGTCCTGTCTCAGTCGACACATTTGTGCAATTGCCAAATAAATTATTCATTTGTTCTCTTCGCCTCATTCTGATCGATAAATTGTTTTAATATTTGCATGATTCCATCGATTGGAAAGCAGTGTTTTCACTTTTGATATTCCTTGTGATTGACGATGGCAAAATTTCCCATTATATGTTCAAGTTTGTCTAATATTTGTGTGTTTACAGAATGAATGAAATTATGCAAAGGGAACAAAAAATGATTTTCTTAAATTTGCAAATAAAATCAAAGCAATTAATACAAGTGTTTTTTTTTTTTTTTTGTTCTCGTATCTCTTTTTTTCAAACAGAAGCAAACAAGAAAGTGCCAAAAAGCGTGATAAAAATCAAAAAACGAAACATAGCTATTAAAAGTTAAACTAAAAACAACAAACAAACAAAATTTTACGACGAACCATAAGAATAAGTATTTTTTGTAACGAATAATTTAAAAAAAAAATTAAAGGCAAGAACAACAACAATAACAGCAACAACAAAAAAAAAAGAAAAGAAAAAGAAGCAACAAATACTCGAATTCGAAGGGAAATAAACACAGATACAAATGCAAACAATGGCAGTTACAAACACTTCAAATGGACAATTAGATGCACAATTGGCCGCACCAAAATATGGAACACTAATCCCGAATCGAATTTTCGTTGGTGGAATCAGGTGAGCAAAATAGATAATTGTGCGTGCGTGTATGCGTGTGTATAATATTAATTTGCAACAATAAATTATAACGCATCACTTTGGGTTTACCTTTTTTTTTTTAATCATCATCAGTGGTGACACAACAGAAGCTGAGCTCTGTAGAGTTTTTTCATCGTATGGAAATGTCAAATCAACAAAAATCATTGTCGATCGAGCTGGCGTTAGTAAAGGATATGGTTTCGTAACATTTGAAACAGAGCAAGAAGCACAACGGCTACAGGCAGATGTAAGTATCGTCACTTAATGTTTAACATGTTCAAATGCAATTTGGTTTACAATTGTACAACAATCTTGCGTTGTAATTTACAGGGTGAATGTGTCGTGCTAAGGGACAGAAAATTGAATATTGCACCAGCGATTAAGAAACAGGTAAATTAATCAAGTTTTTCTTCTAATTGTTTTCTTCCTAATTTTCAAAAACAACAACAAAAAAAAAAAAATCCTAAATAAATGTTTTGCTATATGGCAATAATCAGGCAGTAGTTGCGACAAATGGTGCCGTATATTATGCACCGACTCAACCAGCTCAACTGAACAATATTCCGATCGATCAGTTCTCAGCTGCTGCGGCTGGGGTCTATCCACCTTCTGCTGTGCCAGCAATATATCCTCAAACCATACCATACCAACCATATTATCAATATTACAGTGTACCAATGGTAAGTATTTTTCTGCATCACCATCTTCCTCTTCGCACCATCATTTCGCCATTCAAATATTTTTCCAGTTTTAAAATCGGGCGTAGATCACACTGATTTCTAACGATTTCTGTATGCTTTTCAGAATGTACCTGCAATATGGCCACAAACAAGCTATCAAGGTATGTATACCTTGAATATACGAAAATAGTCCGGCGAAAATATTCCACTTTTTCACAATCGATAATAATTCGTTTGTCATTTCTTCTCTATCTCTCTTTGAATCGCCTAGGAATCTACCCCTGTTAGAATAATCTTCAATACAAAAATGATAATATTTAAACAAACAAAAAAAAAAAAAACACACACATATATTTATATATATTGAAGAAAAAAAAATGATACAAAAAAAAAAAAACAACAAGAAAAGAAAACCGAGATTGGTACTAATTGCAGACTGATTTTTTGTTTTTGATAACCTTTTGCAAGCGCTACCAAAATACAGATTTTTGGTTATCCGTTAATTCTTAATAATTCTTACGAGAAATCTACATGTTGTTATTGAAAAAAAAAAATATAAGAAAAATCTAGAGTAAAAAAATCACAAACACACACACAATAAGACACATACACATTATTGACACATTTGAAAATGTTGAAATGAACAGAACAAAAAGTAATTTATCGAGTAAATGAAAGAATCTGGAACCAGATGAATAAGATATTTCAACTGTGAAACGAAAAAAAAAAAACAGAAAATTGTAAAGAACAGAGAAATGTTTATCCGATCTATGCGAACAGGAGAATCAAATGAGCAAGCAAACAACCGATTATATAGTATATACAGTACCTTCTAAAGTTGAAAAATTACTAAACAAGCAAACACAAAAAATCACATTTTCTCTATGTGTATTGTTGTCAGATTGTGTCACGATCAATCGTTTCTTGTTATCGTATATCGAATTAAAAAAGAAAGAAATGTACACATGTTTATAATTTTTCTTTTTGTTTGTTTGTCAAGTGAGAATCGCTCAATTGCATTGAGGATGCGCGCGCAAAATTTTCAAACTAACGGTCGTACTGGATGTACAGACCGTAGTATATTGTTACTATATTTATAATTTTGACTTGTAAATTAAATAACAACAACAAAAAAGATGAAAAAAAAAGACGGAAAAAATGTTGTTAAAAAAGAACATGATGCGAAAGCCAATACTCGAAGAGTACAGAAAATTAAAAAAAAAAAATCAGACACTAGAAAAACACAAAAACACATTCACATATACACAAACCGAATACTACTTAAAATTTAACGAGTAATACATTTAAATAAGTACATTTATCAAATAACGACCTAGCGATGAGAGTAATTGTCAAGAAAGTGAAGCGACAAACAAGCGATAAAGTGAAAAAAAAAATACAAGAATATGCAAGAAATGATCAACAATAGGAGCAGTATATTTATTCGACTATTATAACTATTAGAAATTATTCAAAATATTTATTGAAGACAGTGACAAAAATAAATCGAACATATAGGTATATAATATATATATACAGAGAGACACATACAAACACACACACACACACACACACACACACAAAAGTGAATTAAATTAACTGAAGAAATAAATAAAAAATAGAATAATTAGGCTAAAAAGAAAACAATAAAACAAGATACAAACGAACAATATATTGAAATGTTATGAAGATATAAATATTTTATTTGACGTACACAAACATACACTCACAAACAATGATGAAACATAAACATCAACCAGAAATAGCAATAAGAAAATAATACGATTACAAGCGTTATGGTAATGCAGAAATGCACCGCAATTTGTTGTGACAAATCAGAAATGATGTGTACGAGCTTCACGATGCGATGAATCAATTGGTAATGCGATTTGATTACATATTGAATATTTTAGTTTCAATTGAATTGATCTGAAGAAGAAAAAATGTGTTTTGAAATAAATCAGGATTTTGCTCATCGATTTATCGCTTCAGACGGTCACACACACATACCGAAGAAGAAAATAAAAATAAAACAACCATTTCACACAAAAGCAACACAATTTACGGCGAATGTAAATGCACATAACGAAAAGAAATAAATTAATGTCAAGTACTAAAGCGATAATAATTCAAAAGAAGAAAAAGAAAAACAAAGCATTAATCGTTATCATCAAATAAATGAAAAAAGGATAAAAAATTATCTAGACGTATGATATATTCGTAATGAAAATTTAAAAAAAAAAAACTAAATTAGGAACAATAATAATTTATTATAGATTTAACGAATGAAAAACTATAATTTAATAATAATATTAATCAATAACTTGCAAATATGTAACTAAATGGCGAGAAAAGCGCATGCAAACACAACGTACGTGTGTATATTTATGGAAATATAACAACAACAAAAAAAGAAAGAAAAATATTGTGTATTTCTGTTATGCATTCAAAATCTAACGGAAATCCAAATGTTTGATGTCGATTACATAAAACGTGATTCGGTACAGTGTTAAGACGAAAAGTGAACAGACGACAGCTAAAATTGCAAACTATTTATTGTTGTGAATTTTTTTTCATCGAAGCAAATTATTTTGTTTATTGTTTTGTTTTGATTTTATTTTTGAGAACAGACAAATAATTCGGCAATATCCAGTGATCGATTTTTCTATTTTTTCTTCTCCTCTCCAGACAACGCAAATAAAACATTACACTCGGTTTCTCTCCAACTCCATTGAAATGGTTGAATTCCATATTTAAAGAAAAACAGATTATTTATCCGTTCAAAAATATAAAAAAAGGCAAGGTAAAAAGTAGTCTGGATTTCGGAAAAAAAAAACATGTTGTTCTTTTTTTTTTTTATTCAATGAAATGGCAATATAAATTCCGAATTCGTTGAAATCCAAAAGGAGGGAAAAAAATTAATACGCAACTTTTTCTGTTCTGAACAAGCAATGTTAAAACATAAAAAAAACTCTTGGATTAATGTGAATGAAGAGGAGTAAGTGGAAGTAACAACGCATACACAGACACAAAAACTGATTTAGATGTAATATAATTATTTATTAACGGCATATATTTAAATCGAAAAAGCGAAACGAAATTACTTTATTATTGCCAAAAAAGCAAATTATAACAAACTGAACAAACAAACAAAAAAAAAACTAACAAGAAAAATGAAACAGGCCTTTTACCACAACATGTCGCAGACTGTGGTTTTATCAATATAGATGAGTATAATGATGTAGACGAAGAACGAAAACACAATAAATCGATAAAAAAAAATGCAAAATAACTAAAGTGTAAAAAATCGAAACCTCTTTAGAGATTACCTTATCTTGTGATGAGAACAAATTGTCAACAATATCGGTTTATTGTGAAGCAGATAAGCTGGAACGTAACTTGTGCATACGCAATCCCGACAAGATGCATGCATATACGACCGCTTCTTTCGATGAACTCTCTCTTTCACTCAAACATATATACACACACACACTTTGTTTCTCCAAGCACTCAGTCAATGCTATTCCGAAACGCCAAACCAAATTCTCCACCAGACAAAGAGTCGTAATTATTACCTCAATCAGATTGGAGCAATGTAATGAAACACGCTTTATTTTCTTTTATTTTTTCTTCTACATTTTCAACCTTTAAAAGGCACGCACACACTGAGCAAACGATCTTAACTACTTTTTCTGTAAACACAGCATTGAGAGCATCGAATCGTTCTCATTTTCACGCAAATTTTTTTATTTAGTTTGCTTTACGAAATTTCATTTGACTTTAAATTAATAAAAAATGCAAATTTTCCCTCTGCATTACGCATTTTCATGCTCATCTAAAGAAAACCTGTCCTGCACACAACTTACACACACACCCACACAAACTTTTTTCCTCTATCTCTATCTCTATCTACACGCATAATATCTGCATTTCTATCTGTCTATCGAATCTATTTCATTACCATCACAAGATAACTAACTACTAAAGAACACAAAGACACATTTCTGTGCCAGACAGATATGAGAGATGAAAACAAACATACACAGTACACACTTAAGAAGCAAATGAAGCAAAATAAAAGTAAAAACACTAAAACAATTGGTGATATTTTTTGGAAATAATTTATATAAACGAACCTGTAAACTTATATTGGCGTAGAATAAGTAAGTAGTCCACAATAATAAATAATAAAATAAATAAAATAAAAGCTTCAAGCTATAATATATATACAAAAAATAATATGAGGATAAATCATTCACAAGAGACGAAGAACCCAAGATGCGATTGATAATAATTTATCAAATGATGTGGATTAAGTAAAATTGCTTGGCAAGAATGGATTGGTCACAAGGTATGGTTCAAACAATCGGCGATCGATTTCGATCAGCAACCACACTTTTATGTGGTTGGACAATTTTTGTTTGCCGTTTAGAACGAGTGTGACGCTCTTCGCGATTCTTTCACTGGTTTTTTGAACTATCTCAATTAGCCTAACTCTGAATCTAATATCATGTGCTATAAAAAATAAAACAAAACAAACAACAAATACAGAATAAATTATTAGTTAACGAATGAATTACACATACACACACAAATGGTAAAATGGTGAACTTTTAGATTTACATCGGATGTAAAAATACAAGTTAACTTGATAACACAAATCAATTTTATTTGAATGGGGCGAATGGATTCATGAAAAGTACTAGCTTAAACTAACTTAGAAGAAAAAAAAAATAATATAACAAAAACAAAATGAACAACAAAATCAATTAAAGGATCATATTTAATGCCACGACGACGTCTATTTGTTGACTAATATACTGTAACTGAAACTGAAACTATTTCTTTTTTTTTGTTTTCCCGATGACAGAAGACAAGTAGGCCGGCAGAACGATTTATTACAAATTTAACCATTGTCATGCCAAAGTGGGAAGCAACTATAGAACGATCAATCATTTCGCTGCAACTCGCAATCAGAGTTTGACTTATCCGCCAGATATATGCTATGGCATAAAAAAAATATGCGCATATTTTTTGGTACATTTGGATTTTGTGACTAACTTACCATGTAAATTCATGTGCATTCCACTATTTTTTGTCCCAAATTCGTGGAACACACATGAATTTACATGGTAAGTTGGTCACAAAATCCAAATGTACCAAAAAATATGCGCATATATTTTTTATGCCATAGCATATATCTGGCGGATAAGTCAAACTCTGCTCGCAATCTTGTCCAATGTATATCGAATCCACACAAAAAATCGAATGTGGGGTGTGTTCATTTGAAAAATGTCTAGTTGAAGTCATATTTGCAGCATCCATTTTTGCAAGGAGATATGTTGAGTGGTTATATCGTTGTTTGCATTTTGCAAGATTTAAGTCATAATATTTGTAGGATTGAGTGAGAGTGTTTGGAATATTTTCTTATTCACACACACAAATACTCACAAATTTCGCACCGATTATGGAATCGGCTAGAACAGTTTCCAACATCAGTCCAACACCAACACCACCATCACCACTACCATGATTCACCTATATAAATTTAACTGTTGAATCTCATGAATGAAACCATTTACCTGCATTCTCCATATAATTGAATCAATTATTCCAAATGGGAAATTTACAGCAAACATTAAATCAAACGATATCTCAATCGAGCTGCAAGTTGCAAATGTTCTTTTTTCTCGAAACAAAGGAGACATCACACAAAATAAAAACCCCAAACTTTCCTGCATTTCCTGCAATTTCTAAATCAGCAGTCGCCATATATGGTTGTGGTATTTTTTTTTTTGTGGAGAAACATTTTTGACATTGTTTTATGAACCGCATGAAAATGACAAAATTTACCAGCAACATTAAATCACTTACTTCGTATCATTTGAAGCCTCAAAGATTTGAAGAAACATCTTTCACGGAGTCTGAAAGAAAAATTAACGAACCTGATGCCAAGAACCATATTTATTATATATATATATATTTATTATCTGTATACATTTTGAACAGCGCAATGAGTTATAATGGGATGGCTAAACGTTTCATGATCAGTTCAGTCTCTTTGCAAAATTGAAATGCATTTTGCAAGTTTCGCATATATAAATCGCAAACAAATTGAGGGTGATATGCTGTATTCGAATTGAAGTTGATCTAATTACACATACCTACTCTAGAAAAAACACGTACAAATTAAAGAATTTACTTCCCGTTTTTTTTTTCTCTGGTGGGAAAATCACACTCGAAACGACAAGCTCACCGAAAAATAAAAACCAACCTCAACCCAGTCTTCTACATGTACTTTGGCTTCATGGACTCATATTTCCTATTTTCTTTCATTCATTAAGTGTCTGTACTTTATTTTCAGTCGATTTCGATAAACTAAAACTGTAGACCTGTTTATATAATGTATAATAGACGGAAAAATTAATTTATTTTCCTTTGAAAATGAATCGATCGCTAAAATGATATAAAATGGGACAGGAAAAAATTAAAACAAAAATATTATGTGATACCGGCACTTCGTTTCATCGGAAGAAAATAACACTGTATGCTCAAAAATCGTCTAAGCAAAATGGAATCCCAAACTAAATGGAAAATTACAACTGGAACAAAAAATACAATTACAAAATATAACCCATTCGTAACAACATTGTGAAAAAGCATGCAAATACTAATTAATACTAAAAGCAGACCATAGGAACATAAAGAGTGAAAATAGGCGGCTAAAAAAAAAATAAAAATAAAAACAAACACAACTTATTTTAGAAAGAAAAAAATCTTTATTCAAATGGATGTGGAAATGCCACGAATTTATTTCGTGTTCAATACCATGAAGAATCTAGAATAGAATCCAGGTTCGTCAATTCAATCGTTCGGCACTGAGCGTCATATGAAAAATATAAACAGATTATTAACACTAATGATGAACGTACCTTTGTTGATGAATGTATTGATTTCATTTTTGGATGGTAAAAAAGATCTTGCAACCGTGAGATGTAACATCATTTTCAACACACACACACACACAAATAATATTACAAACTCAAATTGGTTAAAAGTAGACATAACAATTTCGGACAATATTTTGTTGTTGAAATTTTATATAGACATTTATTAATTCGAATGTTGAATAATAATAATAATAGTAATAATAATACAAACTAAACTGAAAACAGGACACAAATCCACTAATACCATTTTTAAAAAGTCACTTTAAATCAACGGCTTCAACAAAATTTATTATTTTTATCGAAATTACACCGATTAACTCTGACACACACACACACATTACCGGTATCATTTCATTTTTTGTACAGCAACGAAACCAGATACCACTAATAGATATTTAGTTATCAAATGAGTGAATAAAAGTGTGTTTTTGCGACACAATTGATATTGGCGATATTGTGATTCTTTTGAATCGAAAATCTAAAGAAAACACGTAACCAAGCAATATTTAAAAATGCCCATTTTAGTTTTTTCGTTGTTGTTGGTTTCTTTATTGAACAATCACTGACAGATAGCTGGGGATATATGCTGAGCATAGAAACTCATCAAGCTGAGATTGGGACATTTTGAATTTGTGACGTGCCTTCCATACAAATTCATGATGGTATCCATGAATTTGTATGGATTTCACCATGAATTTATATATAGAGATCACGTCACAAAGTCAAAATGTCCCAATCTCAGCTTGAAGAATTTCTATGCTCGGCATATATCTCCAGCTATCTGTCATTGACTGTTATTGAATGCAAGAATTGAAATTCGTGTTCATTTTTTTTTTTTTGAGAAGGTTGGTTGTACTTAAACAAAGTGATGGTATTAAATTGCTATATAGATTTTGTCTTTAATTGCCTTCACATGAAAAAGGCCTCAGCACAACAATAGTGCATTTGTTTGATTCGATCGAACTGTTCGGGGTCGCACTTGTTAAAAGTCACATTCATTGAATGATTTGGTGCAGACTTTGTTGATTTGTTTAAAACTAAAGCAATATATTAATATATATATATATATACAAACATTTTTGAACAAAAGTTGATATGCGTTTGATGTTCAGGAAAAATGAAATTGGCATAATTTTTACAAGCAATTTATCGGTTATCACATTTAAACTCATCCAAACTCATACACATTTTTGGCAGCAATCAAATATTCAAAATCTCTTTCGATACAGAGGAACATATACTAGATATTTAGATTTAGCGTAAAGAGACTTGCATCTGCTTCATAATCACGACAAACACACACAGTGAATAGGATAGCATCAAAATGTTGTCATCAATTTTCATTCATTTTACTGAAACTAATTGCCTACCGAATCAATAAAGTAAACCATTTTAAAGATAACAATGAATAAAAAATGATGTTGAAGAGGGAGAATATATCTAGAAATGACTTGAATAAGAAAATCAAATCAAATGTACTCTATATTTCTCTAAACAACTCCAATTCTACAAGTATATATTTAAAGAAGCCGAAGTGAAGACAGAATGCACATCACATTCACAAACTGTTCAGAATACAGACAGACAGGCAAATGAAATGAGTTAGAAACTCCCACAAACATACAGTACATATAAATCTCTATATTATAAATAAATGGTTAAAATTTATGAAATGAGAATGGTTGTGGATTTAAACAAACAAACAAAAAAAAAACAAAAAACAAAGCAAACAAACTACATTACAATATGTAATTATATTAGCCGAGCAAAAAAAAAAAAAATTGCTAATGTGCAAAATAAAACAATAAATGAATCAGACACCCATACATACATAGACAGAGACTCACTCACCACGACAGCGATATACAGTGACAAGTAAAGAAAATTGTTTAATATAAATATGTATACTTAAAAAAAAAAAAAAAATAAACAAAAAACGATGCAAAAAACCTATTTATTAAAACATTAAAATGTAAACGAAATAAAAGAGAAAAAACATGTTATTATTATAGGGATACAAAAACATAAAAATAAATAATAAATGAATGAAGGATGAAGCAAAAAGGAGCGATGAAATGAGAAAATAAATTATATGTATTCATGTCATGAAAATAATCTACTCAATAAATAAGAAATGAAAAATATTATATATGAAATGTTTTGCATGTGTTTTCATTCCAAAAAAATTGAAAAGAATTTCCAGCTGTATATGTGGAATTAATGTTCAATCGTCATTATTATTGATTGATTCTGCCAAAGAAAGTACGGTAAGTGGTTTTTTCTCTCTTCTGGTTGGCTGTTGAAAAGACCACCAATGGAATTGTATGTGTATACTGCTTCGATTTGATTGTTCTTACGTGATTGCTGGTGTAAATCTATGAATTTAGTTTCTCACACTCAAACTTCAGTGTATTATCTAGTTTGAAATCCTCTGTGCCATTTGCATTGGATTTTTGCTCTCGATTTTTCTTCTCCATATGGATCAAAGCCGAGTTTTGTATCTAGTTCACCGCATTCAAGTCGTTTTTTGACTAAAGACTATTGTTGGGTGCAGGTTTTTTTTTTTTTTTTTAATGAACCTCTTTCCACCTGTGTATGAGCAACTACTATTGCAGCTGCTTCGGCTGCTGTTGTTGTTGTTGTCGTCGTCAGTACAATAGAAAATGAGATGAAAAAATTGTGTCAATACTGTACGATAGCGACGGTGTTTGCAGAATACAAATTGAGCAAATGTGAATGTGAGCTTCTAGTCGTAGTATGAAATCAATATAAATACACCGCAGATACCATCGAGAAATTCGCTGATTTACATAAGTTCTCTGTGTTTACCTAATAATTTTCACAAATGAATATTATCAGACAGATAAGGTTGACGGAGATGTGCTGAAAACTAGGGTAGTTAATTTTCTTTTTCAAGTTTCGTTTTCCGCCATCTCGGCGAGGCATCTACTGAATCCCAAATTCTTGACGAAGTGAATAAAAAGTACTATCAACATTGACTCATGAACAATTATTCACTCTTTCACATCAAGTCATCGTGTCCAAGTGAAAGTAATTTAGATCCCAGACTTTCGGACCACTTCAAGCATACGATGGTGTGTGTAGCAGTCCATAAAAATTTCTTTGTTTAATGTGTACGAAAATGATCATTTAAACTCTTCTAATTTCCGTCTTATCGCCGTGCTTAGTTTGTAAAAATATGAGCATCGCGCATATTATTTCCATAAAAAAGCGAAATAAATTGTAATAAACGTTAGATTGTGAATCAGTGCCGTTGACACGCGTGTGAATTGAGCGTCGCTGCAAACAGCCGACCATTGATACCTCTTATATTGTGATTGCCCCTCCATCATCACATGCCGATGTTTAAAAATTTTGTCATAATTTTCTATTCATTTAGTTCCGTGCGGCTTGTCTGTTCACACCGTTAAATCCATTCATTAGAAGCAACGTGCGGTAAACTTATGATATTCCACTAATCAGTGAAAACTATACTTCGCATAAAATGATTTCGAAATGATACTTGAGCGAAATGTACATAAAATCCATTTAAACGCTATGGTTTTATGAATAAAATTGGGTATTTTTTTTCGACTATTGCCATTGATATGCATCAATTCCAGAATAATCCTACCAGAACCGTTCGTATTCATTAAATGGTTTCTGATTTATGAAAAAGGTTGAAAAAAAAAAAAAAACGGCTAAACACGTGTCTGTATTTATGTATCTTGACTTTTGTCTTAAACACATTTTCTGGCGTTATTCTTCTTCAGTGAGCCATAGCCATAGCGCATGGCAATAGATGAATAAATGGGATTTCGTATTAAGTGAATACGAAAAAGAGGTTAAACAACTATTGAGGCACTGTTATATTGGAACATGTGGATAGTGGACAAAATCGTTCACTATATGCTTTCGATCTATTAACGGAAACACATGACTTGGAGAAAGGAGGAGGAGAAAGAATAACAAATAGAAATAAGAAGAAAACACACTGTGTGTTGAATTAGTTCAGTAAACAAGTGCTTGAATGCATGTCAATCGACGTACGCACCTTGTTTGTTGTCATTCATGCAACAATACCTATATATACTGATAATAATGTTAACCCATTTGCCGCGACGACGCCATACGGCATCAGTGAAAAAAGCGCTTAAATTTTACGCCAACGACTATAACTTCAGACTGGAACCACTTTTTCAGGATTTTAAAGTTTTGATTGTATCTTTGAATGATCAGCTTTCATTTCTTATATTACAATTATCAATTACAGATATAGAGAAAAATGTCGCAGCGAAGAATGGGTTAATAAACATGTTTTAGATATATATATATATATATATATCAAATGAAAGCATCAAGTTTTGCGGCCACAGTTTGTTCATCGAGTGTTTGACAGCTGTACACCAATGTCACACACTGGAGCAAACAAAACACACCAAACAAATATAATAAAATTTGGTGAGTGTGTTTGATCACATTGAAAACACAGAATTTTCGTCGTTGAACGAATCCATCGCAGAATCGTGTTTCACTTTGCTTTGTTAGTTCCGTACGCACATTGTAACTCTAGTATGCAAAGTTGCTGTAGAATTGCCAGTTGTTTAGAAAAGGAGTCACTTTTCATGACATGTTAGTGATCAAGTAAATGCACCAACAAGTTGTTAACGACACAAGCAGCAACAACACATATATACGTTTCATATGGGACTGTAAATTTGTTTGACAATGGACGAGGAAGCACAAAACATCAGTGTCGTGATTCATTTTTCACAAAAAACAGAACTCGTTACATATATACACACCATTTACACGTAAAATGTAAGAGATACAGTGTGTGTGAGAGAGAGAGAGAGAGAGTCCCAACGTGCTTTCGCTGCACTTGCTACACCGTCGCTGCTGCTGCTGCTGTTGCCGCCATTCATATTCCGAATATACAATCGTACACATTGATGTAGTGTTTCTAAAGGCAGCTGCCGGAGCAAAGGAAGAAATGAAGATGAAATAAAACGAAACAAAAAAATGAAGCGATACGCGTGCTGATGGTAAAGCTGGTTCGCCACCAGAGCACAGTCGATAAATGTTTGCCGAGTGGAGCGACAGCAAGTACCATGCTTAAGAAGCATCATCATCATCACATCGATACGAGTAGAAGCGCGATCAAAGCGTGATAACCACAGTATTGATATAAATACAATCGATATTAGAATAATTTTAAATTTCCTGTGCATTTTTGCCGCGTGCACATTGCCCATGCTTATCGCTCGAGTGAAATAGACGAAGTGTGTGCGCATCTCACAAATTGGAAATTCAGGAATTACGAGCAAGTTATTATTACGTGATAGTAATGAAGTCTATAATAATTATATCGTAATTAAAGTCTAATTAATGTCTTTGAACATTACGTTTTGTTTTCATGATTTTAGTATTTAGTTTTTCGTTATTTCTCTGCTCTTCGTATAAAACTCTGGATCCGGATAAAAGTTTGTTTTCGTTGCATTGCATTGCATCGCTGTGCTATAATGTGCTTGATAGTGTTTGTTTTCATTATCATTTTTAATTGAGCGAATAAAGCGTGAGTTAGCAGAAAAAGACCGGCCAAGGAGTGTCTCGACGACAAGAAACGGCTAATTCATTCTTCGAATGCAATTTTGTGAAATAGAATTATGTGGTGACAACAAAAACGAAAATAGCAGCAGTAGTAGTAGTAGTAGCAGTAGTAACAGCAGCAGCAATGATACCTTGAACAGAATGCAAAGACTTTGAAAGATCCCATTTTCAGCACTCCACCTACTTACAGTCGGACCTTGAAGTGTTTCTCGGAAATAAACTCACTTGAATAAATTCAAAGTGCGATATAAATTATTCAACGGATAAAACTTTTTCAAGTGAAAACTTCTGAAGAAGAAATGAGAATGAAATATTTTGTTACTAACAGGCTACAATAACGCACGCGAAACTAAAGTGACAACCAGAATCTTGATGAAAAACATTTACCGTTGGAATTCTTTTTGCCATTCACATTAATTTATTTAAAATTTATACGAAATCCAAGCATCTGCCGGCAAAAAAACCTTAAGGTGAGTGCAAGCCAATGACTTGTTTTTGCTGTTGTTTTTTTTTATCACTACAAATGTGACCCATTGTACGAATGTGTATGCGTGTTTACGTGTGACGAATCATCGAATCATGGAAATACCTTTTTTCTAACAGTGAATCCGATTCTTATCTTAACGATATAGAAGTGTAACATTTTACGAAAAGACTAAGAACCTTATGCCATCGACCGGTTCAAATTTTAGCCAACGCTTTGCAGTTGTTTATCTGGACACGATACACGGAATGAATTTAGATCGCATAACAATATAACGGATTTTCTTTAGTTTAAAGCAAATCCCATATTAATGAATCATAAAATAAAATGTATTTTAGTTTGTTTTTTTTTTTCGATGTAATGTTCGCGCTTATTCTCATCGAATACACCTACTAAATAATGTTTCTTAAGAGGTTATACTAGTTTGCGTCAAATCTTTCTCTCTCTCTCTCTCTCTCTCTCTCTCTCTCTCTCTCTCTCTCTCT